>NC_053041.3:433838597-434154106 GCF_002575655.3 Aegilops tauschii subsp. strangulata | reverse complement strand
TAGATACGTTGGAGACGTATCAAGTATCCCTAAGCTTAATTCCTGCTCGTCCTCGAGTAGGTAAATGATAAAAACAGAATTTTTGATGTGGAATGCTACTTAGCATAATTTTCAATGTAACCCTCTTAATCGTGGTATGAATATTCAGATCTAAAAGATTCAAGATAAAAGTTTAATATTGACATAAAAGTAATAATACTTCAAGCATACTAACTAAGCAATTATGTCTTCTCAAAATAACATGGCCAAAGAAAGTTCATCCCTACAAAATCATATAGTTTGGTCATGCTCCATTTTCGTCACACAAGAATGCTCTCATCATGCACAACCCCGATGACAAGCCAAGCAATTGTTTCATACTTTAGTAATCTCAAGATTTTTTCAACTTTCACGCAATACATGAGCGTGAGCCATGGATATAGCACTATGGGTGGAATAGAATATAATGATGGGGGTTATGTGGAGAAGACAAAAAAGGAGAAAGTCTCACATTAACGCGGCTAATCAACGGGCTATGGAGATGCCCATCAATTGATGTTAATGTGAGGAGTAGGGATTGCCATGCAACGGATGCACTAGAGCTATAAATGTATGAAAGCTCAACAAAAGAAACTAAGTGGGTGTGCATCCAACTTGCTTGCTCACGAAGACCTAGGGCATTTGAGGAAGCCCATTGTTCGAATATACAAGCCAAGTTCCATAACGAAAAATTCCCACTAGTATATGAAAGTGACAAAACAAGAGACTATCTATCATAAGGATCATGGTGCTACTTTGAAGCACAAGTATGGAAAAAATAGTAGCATTGCCCCTTTTTCTTTTCTTTCCTTTTTTTGGGCCTTTCTTTTTTGGCCTTTTTTTGGACAATGCTCTATGAATGATGATCATCACACTGCTATTTATTTACAACTCAATGATTACAACTCGATACTAGAACAAAGTATGACTCTATATGAATGCCTCCGGCGGTGTACCGGGATGGGCAATGAATCAAGAGTGACATGTATGAAATAATATGCATGGTGGCTTTGCCACAAATACGATGTCAACTACATGATCATGTAAGGCAATATGACAATGATGAACGTGTCATGATAAACAGAACGGTGGAAAGTTGCATGGCAATATATCTCGGAATGGCTATGGAAATTCCATAATAGGTAGGTATGGTGGCTGTTTTGAGGAAGATATAAGGAGGTTTATGTGTGATAGAGCGTATCGTACCACGGGGTTTGGATGCACCGGCGAAGTTTGCACCAACTCTCAAGGTGAGAAAGGGCAATGCACGGTACCGAAGAGGCTAGCAATGATGGAAGGATGAGAGTGCGTATAATCCATGGACTCAACATTAGTCATAAAGAACTCACATACTTATTGCAAAAATCTATAAGTCATCAAAAACCAAGCACTACGCGCATGCTCCTAGGGGGATAGATTGGTAGAAAAAGACCATCGCTCGTCCCCGACTGCCACTCATAAGGAGGACAATCAAAGAACACCTCATGTTTCAAATTTGTTACATAACGTTTACCATACGTGCATGCTACGGGACTTGCAAACTTCAACGCAAGTATTTCTCAAATTCACAAGTACTCAACTAGCACAACTTTAATATCACTACCTCCATATCTCAAAACAATCATCAAGCATCAAACTTCTCTTAGTATTCAACACACTCATAAGAAAGTTTTTACTAATCTTGAATACCTAGCATATTAGGACTAATTTCACAATTAAAGCAAATTACCATGTTGTTTTGTAGGACTCTCAAAATAATATAAGTGAAGCATGAGAGAACAATAATTTCTATAAAACAAATCCACCACCGTGCTCTAAAAGATATAAGTGAAGTACTAGAGCAAAAACTATATAGCTCAAAAGATATAAGTGAAGCACATAGAGTGTTGTAATAAATTCCGAATCATGTGTGTCTCTCTCAAAAGGTGTTTACAGCAAGGATGATTGTGGTAAACTAAAAGCAAAGACTCAAATCATACAAGACGCTCCAAGCAAAACACATATCATGTGGTGAATAAAAATATAGCTCCAAATAAAGTTACCGATGGACGAAGACGAAAGAGTGGATGCCTTCCGGGGCATTCCCAAGCTTTGGATTTTTGGTGTCCTTAGATTACCTTGGAGTGCCATGGGCATCCCCAAGCTTAGGCTCTTGCCACTCCTTGTTCCATAATCCATCAAATCTTTATCCAAAACTTGAAAACTTCACAACACAAAACTCAACAGAAAATCTCGTGAGCTCCGTTAGCGAAAGAAAACAAAACACCACTTCAAGGTACTGTATTGAACTCATTTTTTATTTATATTGGTGTTAAACCTACTATATTCCAACTTCTCTATGGTTTATAAACTATTTTACTAGCCATAGATTCATCAAAATAAGCAAACAACACACGAAAAACAGAATGTGTGAAAAACAGAACAGTCTGTAGTAATCTGTAACTAACGCAAACTTCTTGAACTCTAAAAATTCTATCAAAATAGTACGACCTAAATAATTTGTTTATTGATCTGCTGCAATTGGAATCAATATTTTATCACGTTCGGGTGATTTTTAATAATTGTTTTCGTGAACAGAAAGTTTCTCTGGAATTTTCAGCAAGATCAAATAACTATCATCCAAGAAGATCCTATAGGTTTAACTTGGCACAAACACTAATTAAAACACAAAAACACATCTAACCAGAGGCTAGATCAAAGATTTATTCCTAAACAGAAGCAAAAAGCAAAAAAATAAAATAAAATTGTGTTGCCTCCCAACAAGCGCTATCCTTGAACGCCCCTAGCTAGGCATAAAAGCAAGGATAGATCTAGGTATTGCCATCTTTGGTAGGCAATCCATAAGTGGATCTCATAATAGATTCATAAGGTAATTTAATTTTCTTTCTAGGGAAGTGTTCCATGCCTTTCCTTAACGGAAATTGGAATCTAATATTCCCTTCCTTCATATCAATAATTGCACCAATCGTTCTAAGGAAAGGTCTACCAAGAATAATAGGACATGAAGGATTGCAATCTATATCAAGAACAATAAAATCTACGGGCACATAGTTCCTATTTACAACAATAAGAACATCATTAATTCTTCTCATAGGTTTCTTAATAGTGGAATCCGCAAGGTGCAAGTTTAAAGAGCAAACATCAAATTCGCGGAAACCTAACAAATCACACAAAGTTTTTGGAATCGTGGAAACACTAGCACCCAAATCACATAAAGCATAGCATTCATGATCTTTAATTTTAATAGTAGGTTCCCACTCATCATAAAGTTTTCTAGGGATAGAAATTTCCAACTCAAGTTTTTCTTCATAAGATTACATCAAAGCATCAACGATATGTTTAGTAAAAGCTTTATTTTGACTATAAGCATGAGGAGAATTTAGCATGGATTGCAACAAGGAAATACAATATATCAAAGAGCAATTATCATAATTAAATTCCTTGAAATAAAAAATAGTGGGTTCATTGATATCTAAAGTTTTGACCTCTTCAATCCCACTTTTACCAATTTTTGCATCAAGATCTAAAAACACCGAATTTTTGGGACGCCTTCTAACAAAAGTTGACTCATCTCCAATCCCATAATTATCAAGATTCATACTGCAAAACAAAGATTTAATAGGGGACACATCAATAACTTTTAGATCTTCATCTTTATTTTCATAGAAACTAGAAGAACACGCTTTCACAAAGCAATCTTTCTTAGCACGCATCCTAGCGGTTCTTTCTTTGCACTCATCAATGGAAATTCTCATGGCTTTGAGAGACTCATTGATATCATGCTTAGGTGGAATAGATCTAAGTTTCAAAGAATCAACATCAAGAGAAATTCTATCAACGTTCCTAGCCAATTCATCAACCTTAAGCAATTTTTCTTCAAGCAAAGCATTGAAATTCTTTTGAGAAACCATAAATTCTTTAACACTAGTCTCAAATTCAGAGGGAATCTTATGAAAATTTCCATAAGAGTTGTTGTAGGAATTACCATAATTATTAGAGGAATTACTAGGGAATGACCTAGGATTAAAGTTTCCTCTATACGCGTTGTTACCAAAATTATTCCTACCAACAAAATTCACATCCATAGATTCATTATTATTCTCAATCAAGGTAGACAAAGGCATATCATTAGGATCAGAAAAAATCTTTTAGTAGCAAATAATTTCATAAGTTCATCCATCTTTCCACTCAAAACATTAATTTCTTCTATCGCATGCACTTTTTTATTAGTAGATCTTTCGGTGTGCCATTGAGAATAATTAACCATAATATTATCTAGGAGTTTAGTAGCTTCTCCTAAAGTGATTTCCATAAAAGTGCCTCCCACGGCCGAATCTAAAAGATTTCTAGAAGCAAAATTCAATCCGGCATAAAATTTTTGTATAATCATCCAAAGATTCAAACCATGTGTAGGGCAATTACGTATCATTAATTTCATTCTCTCCCAAGCTTGTGCAACATGTTCATGATCAAGTTGCTTAAAATTCATAATATCGTTTCTAAGAGAGATGATCTTAGCGGGAGGAAAATACTTAGAGATAAAAGCATCTTTGCACTTATTCCATGAATCAATACTATTTTTAGGCAAAGAAGAAAACCAAGCTTTAGCACGATCTCTAAGCGAAAAAGGAAATAGCTTCAATTTAACAATATCATTGTCCACATCTTTCTTCTTTTGCATATCACACAAATCAACAAAGCTATTTAGATGGGTAGCGGCACCTTCACTAGGAAGGCCGGCGAATTGATCTTTCATGACAAGATTCAACAAAGCAGTATTAATTTCACAAGATTCAACATCGGTAAGAGGAGCAATCGGAGTGCTAAGAAAATCATTATTGTTGGTATTGGTAAAGTCACACAATTTAGTATTATCTTGAGCCATCGTGACAAACAAGCAATCCAACACACAAGCAAACAAGAGGCAAGCGAAAAAGAGGCGAACGGAAAAGAGAGGGCAAATAAAACGGCAAGGGTGAAGTGGGGGAGAGGAAAACGAGAGGTAAATGACAAATAATGTAATGCGAGGGATAAGAGTTTGTGATGGGTACTTGGTATGTCTTGACTTGTGCGTAGACTCCTCGGCAACGGCGCCAGAAATCCTTCTTGCTACCTCTTGAGCACTGCGTTGGTTTTCCCTTGAAGAAGAAAGGGTGATGCAGTAAAGTAGCGTAAGTATTTCCCTCAGTTTTTGAGAACCAAGGTATCAATCCAGTAGGAGACTACGCTCGAGTCCCACGCACCTACACAAACAAATAAGAACCTCGCAACCAACGCGATAAAGGGGTTGTCAATCCCTTCACGGTCACTTACGAGAGTGAGATCTGATAGATATGATAAGATAATATTTTTGGTATTTTTATAATAAAGAGAAATAAAGATGCAAAGTAAAATAAACGGCAATAAAAATAACTAAGTGTTGGAAGATTAATATGATGGAAAATAGACCCGGGGGCCATAGGTTTCACTAGTGGCTTCTCTCAAGATAGCATAAGTATTACGGTGGGTAATGAATTACTGTCGAGCAATTGATAGAATTGAGCATAGTTATGAGAATATCTAGGTATGATCATGTATATAGGAATCACGTCCGTGACAAGTAGACCGAAACGATTCTGCATCTACTACTATTACTGCACACATCGACCGCTATCCAGCATGCATCTAGAGTATTAAGTTCATAAGAACAGAGTAATGCTTTAAGCAAGATGACATGATGTAGAGGGATAAACTCATGCAATATGATATAAACCCCATCTTTTTATCCTCGATGGCAACAATACAATACGTGCCTTGCTGCCCCTACTGTCACTGGGAAAGGACACCGCAAGATTGAACCCAAAGCTAAGCACTTCTCCCATTGCAAGAAAGATCAATCTAGTAGGCCAAAGCAAACTGATAATTCGAAGAGACTTGCAAAGATAACCAATCATACATAAAAGAATTTAGAGGAGATTCAAATATTGTTCATAGATAATCTAGATCATAAACCCACAATTC
This sequence comes from Aegilops tauschii subsp. strangulata, assembly GCF_002575655.3. Classification (NCBI taxonomy): domain Eukaryota; kingdom Viridiplantae; phylum Streptophyta; class Magnoliopsida; order Poales; family Poaceae; genus Aegilops; species Aegilops tauschii. The sequence goes on along the minus strand of NC_053041.3, from coordinate 434,148,088 downwards.
ATCGGATCTCGACAAACACACCGCAAAAGAAGAGTTACATCAAATAGATCTCCAAGAGAATCGAGGAGAACTTTGTATTGGGATCCAAAGAGAGATAAGAAGCCATCTAGCAAATAACTATGGACCCGAAGGTCTGAGGTAAACTACTCACACATCATCGGAGAGGCTATGGTGTTGATGTAGAAGCCCTCCGTGATCAATGCCCCCTCCGGCAGGATGCCGAAAAAGGCCCCAAGATGGGATCTCACGGGTACAGAAGGTTGTGGCGGTGGAATTAGGTTTTCGTGGATGCTTCTGATGGTTTGGGGGTACGTAGGTATATATAGGAGGAAGAAGTAGGTCGGTGGAGCCACGAAGGGCCCACGAGGGTGGAGGGCGCGGCTGGGGGGGGGGGGGGTAGGCGCGCCCCCTACCTCGTGGCTTCCTCGTCTGTTGCTTGACGTCCACTCCAAGTCCTCTGGATCATGTTTGTTTCGAAAATCACGTTCCCGAAGGTTTCATTCCGTTTGGACTCCGTTTGATATTCTTTTTCTGCGAAACACTGAAATAGGCAAAAAAACAGCAATTTGGGCTGTGCCTCCGGTTAATAGGTTAGTCCCAAAAATAATATAAAAGTGTATAATAAAGCCCATTTATCATCCAAAACAGAATGTAATATAGCATGGAACAATAAAAAATTATAGATACGTTGGAGACGTATCAGAGGCCGGCCAAGGGTGGCGCGCCCAAGGGGGGGGAGTCCTACTCCAAGTAGGATTCACCCCCCCTTTCCTATTCCTACAAGGAGAAGGGGGGAAAGAGGAGGAGGTGAGAAAGGAAAGGGGGGCTGCCCCCGACCCCTGGTCCAATTCGGTTTGGGCTTGGGGCACGTGCCTCCACCTGGCTGTTGCGTCCTATCTTCCACTAGGGTCCATGAAGGCCCATTAACCCCCCGGGGGTTCCGGTAACCCCCCCGGTACTCCAGAAAATACCCGATACACTTCGGAACCATTCCGGTGTCTGAATATAACCTTCCAATATATCAATCTTTATGTCTCGAACATTTCGAGACTCCTCGTCATGTCCGTGATCTAATCCGGGACTCCAAACAACCTTCGGTCATCAAATCACATAAACTCATAATACGAATCATCATCGAACATTAAGTGTGCGGACCCTACGGGTTCGAGAACTATGTAGACATGACCGATACACATCTCCGGTCAATAACCAATAGCGGAACCTGGATGCTCATATTGGCTCCTACACATTCTACGAAGATCTTTATTGGTCAAACCGCACAACAACATACATTGTTCCCTTTGTCATCGGTATGTTACTTGCTCGAGATTCGATCGTCGGTATCACCATACCTAGTTCAATCTTGTTACCGGCAAGTCTCTTTACTCGTTTCGTAATGCATCATCCCGTGACTAACTCATTAGTCACATTGCTTGCAAGGCTTATAGTGATGAGCATTACCGAGAGGGCCCAGAGATACCTCTCCGACAATCGGAGTGACAAATCCTAATCTCGATCTATGCCAACTCAACAAACACCATCGGAGACACCTGTAGAGCATCTTTATAATCACCCAGTTACGCTATGACATTTGATAGCACACTAAGTGTTCCTCCGGTATTCGGGAGTTGCATAATCTCATAGTCATAGGAACATGTATAAGTCATAAAGAAAGCAATGGCAATAAACTAAACGATCATAGTGCTAAGCTAACGGATGGGTCTTGTCCATCACATCATTCTCTAATGATGTGATCCCGTTCATCAAATGACAACACATGTCCATGGTTAAGAAACTTAACCATCTTTGATTAACGAGCTAGTCTAGTAGAGGCATACTAGGGACACTCTGTTTGTCTATGTATTCACACATGTACTAAGTTTCAGGTTAAAACAATTCTAGCATGAATAATAAACATTTATCATGATATAAGGAAATATAAATAACAACTTTATTATTGCCTCTAGGGCATATTTCCTTCAGTCTCTTGCAATAGAGTCGATAATCTAGATTACATAGTAATGATTCTAACACCCATGGAGTCTTGGTGCTGATCATGTTTTGCTCGTGAGAGAGGCTTAGTCAACGGGTCTGCAACATTCAGATCTGTATGAATCTTGCAAATTTCTATGTCTCCCTCCTTGACTTGATTGCGGATGGAATTGAAGCGTCTCTTGATGTGCTTGGTTCTTTTGTGAAATCTGGATTCCTTTGCCAAGGCAATTGCACCAGTATTGTCACAAAAGATTTTCATTGGACCCGATGCACTAGGTATGACACCTAGATCGGATATGAACTCCTTCGTCCAGACTCCTTCATTTGCTGCTTCTGAAGCAGATATGTACTCCGCTTCACACGTAGATCCCGCCACAATGCTCTGTTTAGAACTGCACCAACTTACAGCTCCACCATTCAATATAAATACGTATCCATTTGTGACTTAGAGTCATCCGAATCAGTGTCAAAGCTTGCATCGACGTAACCATTTACGAACGAGCTCTTTGTCACCTCCATAAATGAGAAACATATCCTTAGTCCTTTTCAGGTATTTCAGGATGTTCTTGACCGCTGTCCAGTGATCCACTCCTGGATTACTTTGGTACCTCCCTGCTAAACTAATAGCAAGGCACACATCAGGTCTGGTACACAGCATTGCATACATGATAGAACCTATGGATGAAGCATAGGGAATGACTTTCATTTTCTCTCTATCTTCTGCAGTGGTCGGGCATTGAGTCTGACTCAACTTCACACCTTGTATCACAGGCAAGAACCCTTTCTTTACCTGATCCATTTTGAACTTCTTCAAAACTTTATCAAGGTATGTGCTTTGTGAAAGTCCAATTAAGCGTCTTGATCTATGTCTATAGATCTTGATGCCTAATATATAAGAAGCTTCACCGAGGTCTTTCATTGAAAAATTCTTATTCAAGTATCCTTTTATGCTATTCAGAAATTCAATATCATTTTCGATCAACAATATGTCATCCACATATAATATCAGAAATGCTACAGAGTTCCCACTCACTTTCTTGTAAATACATGCTTCCCCAAAAGTCTGTATAAAACCATATGCCTTGATCACACAATCAAAGCGTATATTCCAACTCCGAGATGCCTGCACCAGTCCATAAATGGATCGCTGGAGTTTGCACACTTTCTTAGCACCTTTTGGATCGACAAAACCTTCTGGTTGCATCATATACAACTCTTCTTTAAGATATCCATTAAGGAGTGCAATTTTGACATCCATTTGCCAAATTTCATAATCATAAAATGTGGCAATTGCTAACATGATTCGGACGGACTTAAGCATCGCTACGGGTGAGAAAGTCTCATCGTAGTCAACTCCTTGAACTTGTCGAAAACCTTTCACAACAAGTCGAGCTTTGTAGACAGTAACATTACCGTCAGCGTCAGTCTTCTTCTTGAAGATCCATTTATTCTCTATGGCTTGCCGATCATCGGGCAAGTCAACCAAAGTCCACACTTTGTTCTCATACATGGATCCCATATGAGATTTCATGGCCTCAAGCCATTTTGCGGAATTTTGGCTCATCGTCACTTCCTCATAGTTCGTAGGTTCGTCATGGTCAAGTAACATGACCTCCAGAATAGGATTACCGTACCACTCTGGTGCGGATCTTACTCTGGTTGACCTACGAGGTTGGGTAGTAACTTGATCAGAAGTTTCATGATCATCATCATTAGCTTCCTCACTAATTGGTGTAGGAATCACTGGAATTGATTTCTGTGATGAACTACTTTCCAATAAGGGAGCAGGTACAATTACCTCATCAAGTTCTACTTTCCTCCCACTCACTTCTTTCGTGAGAAACTCCTTCTCTAGAAAGGATCCATTCTTTGCAACGAAAATCTTGCCTTCGGATCTGTGATAGAAGGTGTACCCAACAGTCTCCTTTGGGTATCCTATGAAGATACATTTCTCCGATTTGGGTTCGAGCTTATCAGGTTGAAGCTTTTTCACATAAGCATCGCAGCCCCAAACTTTAAGAAACGACAACTTGGGTTTCTTGCCAAACCACATTTCATATGGTGTCGTCTCAACGGATTTATATGGTGCCCTATTTAACGTGAATGCAGCCGTCTCTAAAGTATAACCCCAAAACGATAGCGGCACATCAGTAAGGGACATCATAGATCGCACCATATCTAATAAAGTGCGGTTACGACGTTCGGACACACCATTACGTTGTGGTGTTCCAGGTGGCATGAGTTGCGAAACTATTCCACATTGTTTCAAATGAAGACCAAACTCATAACTCAAATATTCTCCTCCACGATCAGATCGTAGAAACTTTATTTTCTTGTTACGATGATTTTCCACTTCACTCTGAAATTCTTTGAACTTTTCAAATGTTTCAGACTTATGTTTCATCAAGTAGATATACCCATATCTGCTCAAATCATCTCTGAAGGTTAGAAAATAACGATACCTGCCGCGAGCATCAACACTCATCGAACCGCATACATCAGTATGTATTATTTCCAACAAGTCTGTTGCTCGCTCCATTGTTCCGGAGAACAGAGTGTTAATCATCTTGCCCATGAGGCATGGTTCGCAAGCATCAAGTGATTCCAAAAGCCTATCAGCATGGAGTTTCTTCATACACTTTACACCAATATGACCTAAACGGCAGTGCCACAAAAAATTTGCATTATCATTATTAAACTTATATCTTTTGGCTTCAATACTATGAATATGTGTATCACTACTATCAAGATTCAACAAAAATAGACCACTCATCAAGGGTGCATGACCATAAAAGATATTACTCATATAAATAGAACAACCATTATTTTCTGATTTAAATGAATAACCATCTCACATCAAACAAGATCCAGATATAATGTTCATGCTTAACGCTGGCACCAAATAACAATTATTCAGGTCTAAAACTAATTCCGAAGGTAGATTTAGAGGTAGCGTGCCGACGGCGATCACATCGACTTTGGAACCATTTCCCACGCGCATCGTCACCTTGTCCTTAGCCAATCTTTGCTTAATCCATAGCCCCTATTTCGAGTTGCATATATGAGCAACAGAACCAGTATCAAATACCCAGGCGCTACTACGAGCATTCGTAAGGTACACATCAATAACATGTATATCAAATATACCTTTCACTTTGCCATCCTTCTTATCCGCCAAATACTTGGGGCAGTTCCGCTTCCAGTGACCAGTCCCTTTGCAGTAGAAGCACTCAGTCTCAGGCTTAGGTCCAGACTTGGGCTTCTTCACTTGAGAAGCAACTTGCTTGCCATTCTTCTTGAAGTTCCCCTTCTTCCCTTTGCCCTTTTTCTTGAAACTAGTGGTCTTGTTAACCATCAACACTTGATGCTCCTTCTTGATTTCTACCTCCGCAGCCTTTAGCATCGCGAAGAGCTCAGGAATTGTCTTATCCATCCCTTGCATATTGTAGTTCATCACAAAACTTTTGTAGCTTGGTGGCAGTGATTGAAGAACTCTGTCAATGTCACTATCAACCGGAAGGTTAACTCCTAGTTGAGTCAAGTGATTGTGGTACCCGGACATTCTGAGTATATGCTCACTGACAGAACTATTCTCCTCCATTTTGCAGCTGTAGAACTTATTGGAGACTTCATATCTCTCAATCCGGGCATTTGCTTGAAATATTAACTTCAACTCCTGGAACATCTCATATGCTCCATGACGTTCAAAACATCGTTGAAGTCCCGGTTCTAAGCCGTAAAGCATGGCACACTGAACTATTGAGTAGTCATCAGCTTTGCTCTGCCAGGCGTTCATAACGTCTGGCGTTGCTCCTGCAGCGGGTCTTGCACCTAGCGGTGCTTACATGACGTAATTCTTCTGTGCAGCAATGAGGATAATCCTCAAGTTACGGATCCAGTCCGTGTAGTTGCTACCATCATCTTTCAACTTAGCTTTCTCTAGGAACACTACTGCAGGATGGTCCAAACGCGACACTACAATCAGAGACCCTTCGACGAAACTGTGTGCGATGCCATAATCGCAAACGGTGGTGTAAAAAACCGTCAAAAAGGTGCAAAACGTTTGCGATGACAGATGCATAAACATGGTTCAGAATTTAGTTGCGTGTGCGATGTAGGGCTTACGGTTCATCTCAATTAACTGTTTGGGATGAGGAGGCACAAAAGAAACGGGCAGCCAGATGAAGGCGTGTGCGATATACAGCATACGGTTCACTGGGATGAACTGTGTGTGATTAGGCAACACAATGGAAACGGTTCAACTGAACAAGATGTCTGTGATACGCGGCAAACAGGTCCGTAATCAGAAATGTGTGCGAAGACCAATAATAACACAGACGATTGCTGCTAATAAGCCGTGTGAATTGCTCTATCTACAGTAGAATAACATGTATATTTATATATAACTGAAATAAACATCCAATTACATAAGGGACTATACAGATCATTCGCACACATCTCAATAAACAATTGCATGCATTCTAAAGTAGGAGAAACGATCGTCTAGTCATGTACTTATTGTGACGCTCCCGCTACTGCTATGTGGCTCGATCCCGCTTCTACGTCAGGAAGAAGACAGTTCCTCATGTCAACGATCTTCCTGTACATCTCGTAGCTTGTGTACGCGTCCATGGCCGCGTACTTGACATGTTGTTCATCCAGTCTCTCATGCCACACACTGTGCCAGGCATTCTTGTCCTTATTGTTCTCTTCCTTCATCTTCGCGTAGTAGGGGTCGATGATGGCTGAGGCGAGGTCAACCAAGGAGTTCAATTTGTTTTTGTCGCTGCCCCAGACCTTTTCGTGGTGCTGGATGTTGACAAGATTCGGGCATTTCAAGTCCGAAACCTTGAGCGCTTTTAGATCGTTGGTGGTGTCCACCGTAGCGAAACTGTAGTCGGAGCTGTTGATAAACCTGGAGAAACGCTCGCAAGGCCTTGTGGCAAGGTGGAAGTGGTAGACGAGGATGTCATGTCGCACGCACAACCGGGCAATGGCAACCTTCTGATCGTGCACGGCACGACCGATGGTGTACTCGAGGTCGAAGCCGACCACTCGGTACTTGTCCTCGGCAAGGAACTGCTCCATAGTTTGGATAGAGCTCTCCACCGAGACCGGATCGTTCGTGTACTCCACCGAGAGGGCCTTCCCCCTCACGTGGGTGTCCACTATGTGATGCGTGGTGAACTGCCCGCCGTTGTCGTCGTTGGCCGCTGGGAGCGCCATTGGAACCGTTGGATGTCCTCTCTGTATGTGTCCTCATGGGCGTGCTTATTGTGTCGTGTGAGACGAGAGATGAAGGTAAATGGCTGCAGGAATAAAAGGGGGCCGGGCGCCGTGGATTCTCGGCGCGTCCGCATGGCAGTTTTTGCAGCGGGTAACTGCATCGTCGCGCCGCGCCCGGCGCAACCGCTTGCACACGAACGTGCGTGATCGTGCACTGGCCCCAAACACTGGCAGCGCGCGTGGAGGGACGAGGGCAGAGCACCCGGAGGGACGCGAGAGCAGAGCGCGCGCGGCGGGACGTGAGCAGAGCGCGCCGCGGCCGCCTGAACCGCAAGCAACCACACGCATAGATCAGTTGAACACGCAGGAAATGGTCGCCTACAAGCCGGCCGACAGTTGCGTTGCTGCGTAGAGAGCGGCCGTGTGCTACCACCTCCGTCTAGTCTATAGTCTCCTTTATATCTGTGCCATACTTTGCCCTCAAATTTAACCAACAAAATGTTAATACATGTTTTAAAAATTATATAATTGGAAACTATGTTCAAATACAAATCCAACTATATAATCTTTGGCGACATGCATTCGTATTTTATTAGTTAAATCATACTTATAAACCAGGACGGTGGTATAGTAGTTAATTAAATCACAAACGTTTTTTATTAACCGTATGTGCACGTGGCCTTTCGTCCTCCTCTCACACGTCTTGTCACCCCGCTGCCGCAGACGGCTTACAGCGCAAGCTTGCGCAGCGCGCGTGGGCGTTCTTTTGGCCAAATGGCGGCACCAATGAATCGTCGGTGAGCCCGTTCCCGCGCAACCTCGTAGATTCCTGCGCAAGCTTCCTGCCCGACTCGGTGATATCCCCCAAAATCCCAATGCTTACCGGCCTGCTATAAAAACCCTCACGGCCGGCGAGTCCTGCGTCGTATTTTCCCCTCCATCCCTGTAGCTTATCTCGTCTACTTCTCCCACAATCGTCAATGGCACTGGTCCGTCGTCGTCACTCAGCCACTCCGTCCTCATCAGAGGACAGCTCCAGCTGGGAGACTACACCGCGGTGGCGGCGCAGTCCCCGACGTAGTGTAGTGCGCGTGGCGTCCCTGTTGGGTGTGCGCGGAACACCCACCACACGCTCCATCGTTGGTGCCCGTCGGCAGCTGTTGCCGGCTGCCATTGCCGCCACACCACCGTCGAAAGTCAGGGCCATCACCGACCGATGGCGGGAGGTGGCCGTCGTGGCCGCCACCCCACTGCCGGCCACTATGGCCATCACCCGCGCCGTCACCGCGGCCCGAAGGCGGGAGGTGGTGGTCGTGGCCGCCACCCCGTTGTCGGCCGCCGTGGCCGCCAGCCCACCGTCGACCGCCGGGGTCATCACCCGCTCCGCCACCGCCGCCCGAAGGCGGGAGGCGGAGGTGGATGCCCGCACGTGCGTCAGCGACCTTGCGCGCTACACCGAGTTCCTGTGGGAGGAGGAGGAGCGCCTCGTCGAGCATGCAAAGAGCCTTACCGCCACCGTGGCCGCGGCACACGCTGCCTCAGAGGCGAGGAATAAGGAGATCTACGAGGAGAACCACCGCTTCGAGAGGGGTCGTCTGGAGTGGCAGAGGGCGTTGGAGGTGAGCGTCGCTGAAGCTGCAACAGCGGCAGACCCCGCATTGCGGTTGCCCAGCTCATCGGTAGGCTCCTCCTCCTCCACCACTTACTGAGCGTGCTCGACAGAGGAGAGGCAGCTGGAAGTAGTACAAAGCCCCTCCGCAGTAGTAGTATTTAGGGGCTATTTTGTTCAGTTCATCTGACTATAGATGTGGTGGAACTATACAACGTAATTAAAATTAGCTAGTATATATAGTTGAACTAGCTATTTCAGTACGTGGTTGGCAACAATTGGGGAAAAGTTTGGTCGGTTCAGCTGTCGAGTTGAACTGTTTGTATAAATTAAGAACGACTGCTTAATCTATGAATGAAATCTATGCTTAATTATTGAATTTTAGTTGCAAAAATTAGATACTGCTAGTGATTTTTAGCTTCATATTTTGACAAATCGCAGTGTTACAAGGATTGACAAATCTTACCAAATTGTTTGTACGTGGTTGCACACGGGTCATCCAAAACAACCGTTTGCGTTGAAGGGATGCACAAATCCCGCGCTGCTCTCACTTTGCATACGTGTGTTCTATCTAAAACGTTTGCGATCAAGAGCTGCAGAAATCCTGCTCGGCACATTTTCTCTTGGCTTCCTGGGGAAGCTGTCGGTTTGCATACGGGTGTTCTAACTAAAACGTTTGTGATGAGTGTTTTATATTTAAAAAGTGAATTAAACTGCGGCTTGGGCGCCATTAATGGAGAGGATGCGAGCAAGGCGGGCGGCCATGAAGTCAAAGGGCTCACTTCCCAGTGAGCCTGCGTAGCGTACATATTGTATGCTTCCCGGTGAGCCTGCACACTCGAGGACAGCTTGCACGCCTCTCGGTCAGCCTGCGCACCGGACGGCGCTCGCACGCCTCCCGTTTAGTCAAGGTCAAGCAGCTGTCCGCACGACACCTCCTACAGCCATTAAAACCAAGACACGTCGCGTCACGTGAATGGTTAACAGAACGCACACGGTTTGAATTATACAAACGTTTGAGATATTAAAGTGGCAGCTATTTTTTCAAAATGCCTTTGTTGGCTGTCATTATTCGAGTGCGCCTTCCCTCAAAATGGACACGAAAAATACCACAGCATGTCGGGTGCCATTCCATGATAGCATGCCAAGTTTCATGAATTTCAGACGAGTTTTGGATTTACTAGAATTTAAAACCAGGCATCTCAATGTTTTGCCGGAAATCAACGGTGCCCTAGTGTTTGAAATTCATTCCCATTTCTTGCATGGGACCTAAGCATGCACCCAAGGACACATATTTGATTTTTTAACCAATTTATATGCACTGGAGCATGTGCATGTAGTTCAAATTTGAATTATGCACATAAATGCATTAAAAACTCAGTTAATGCATAAAAATGTCCAAACAAAGCCCGAAAAATCACAAAAATTCACACAACACTCTTGTTGTTCTATGTTGACATGAGAAAAAAATTGAAAGCAATAATTGGCAATGAATATCGTTTCGTCCCCAAAGGTGGGACGTTCCCTACCGAAAACCATCATGCTTGTTGTGAGAAGCTCCGGTTTGTGAGAAGCATATACCTAAACCTGCCCCAAATGGGACAAAATTTGTACCACGACATGTTGATGCCGCTCCATGATAGCATGCCAAGTTTCATGAATTTCACACAAGTTTTGGATTTACTAGAATTTCAAAAGGGCTGCCCTCCCGATGAGCACACGCAGGGGTGATCGCATGCCTCCCGTACTCAAATATCTACCCCGCACGACACCTCCTAGCCAATAAAAAAAGGGAACGCGTGGCCGCACGTAATTGGTAAGTCGAACGCCCACGGTTTCAATAATACTTGTGTTTCCGATTTGTAACGTGACATCACTTGTTCCAAAATGACTTTGTTGATTGTTAATGTGTGCGCCTTCGCAAATCGGACAGAAAAATTACCACAGCATGTTGGTGCCATGTCATGAGACCATGCCAAGTTTCATGATTTTTAGGCGTGTTTTGGAATTACAGGAATTAAAAAACCAAGTTTCTTAATCTTTCCGGCCGAGCCACGACGCCCAGATGTTTGAATTTCACTCCCATCTCTTGCATGGGACCTAGAAATTCACCCCAATGACACACATGTGATTTTTCAAACAACTTTGGTGCACTGGAGCATGTGCTTGTAGTTCAAATTTGAATTATGCACATTAAATGCCCAGAAACTCAATTGATGTATAAAAATGGCCAAACGAACCCGGAATAATTCCAAAATTTAGCACGGTACTCCTATTTGGTCTAATCTAGCTGTGTAAAAAAATTAAGGCGGGAGAAGGCAGTGTACGTATGTCGTTTCGCACACGGAGGTGACACGTTCCCTCTCGGAACCACGAGCCTTCTTGAGGGAAGCTCCGGTTTGCAAGAAGCTTACACCAAAGCTTATCCCAATTCGGCCAAAAAATTACCGCAGCATGTTGGTGCCATGTCATGACACCATGCTAAGTTTCATAATTTCCACGCGTGTTTTGGAATTACAGGAATTAAAAAACCAAGTTTCTTAATCTTTCCGGCCGAGCCACGACGCCCAGATGTTTGAATTTCACTCCAATCTCTTGCATGGGACCTAGAAATTCACCCAAGGACACACATGTGATTTTTCAAACAACTTTGGTGCACTGGAGCCTGTGCTTATAGTTCAAATTTGAATTATGCACATTAAATGCCCATAAACTCAATTAATGTATAAAAAATGTGAAACGAGCCCCGAATAATTCCAAAATTTAGCACGGTACTTCTATTTGGTCTTATCTGGCTGTGTAAAAAAATTAAGGCGGGAGAAGGCAGTGTACGTATGTCGTTTCACACACGGAGGTGACACGTTCCCTCTCAGAACCACGAGCCTTCTTGAGGCAAGCTCCGGTTTGCAAGAAGCTTACACCAAAGCTTGTCCCAATTCGGCCAAAAAAATTACCGCAACATATTGGTGCCATGTCATGACACCATGCCAAGTTTCATGAATTTCAGGCGTGTTTTGGAATTACATGAATTAAAAAACCAAGTTTCTCAATCTTTCCGGGTGAGCCACGACGCCCAGATGTTTGAATTTCACTCCAATCTCTTGCATGGGACCTAGAACTTCACCCAAGGACACATATGTGATTTTTCAAACAACTTTGGTGCACTGGAGCATGTGCTTGTAGTTCAAATTTGAATTATGCACATTAAATGCCCAGAAACTCAATTAATGTATAAAAAAGCCAAACGAGCCTGGAATAATTCCAAATTTAGCACGGTAATTCTATTTGGTCTAATCTGGCTGTGTAAAAATATTAAGACGGGAGAAGGCAGTGTACGTATGTCGTTTTGCACACGGAGGTGACACGTTCCCTCTCGGAACCACGAGCCTTCTTGAGGGAAGCTCCGGCTTGCAAGAAGCTTACACCAAAGCATGTCCCAATTCGGCCAAAAAAATTACCACAGCATGTTCGTGCCATGTCATGAGACCATGCCAACTATAATGATTTTCAGGCGTGTTTTGGATTTACAGGAATTAAAAAACCAAGTTTCTCAATCTTTCCGGCCGAGCCACGACGCCCAGATATTTGAATTTCACTCCAATCTCTTGCATTGGACCTAGAAATTCACCCAAGGACACACATGTGATTTTTCAAACAACTTTGGTGCACTGGAGCCTGTGCTTATAGTTCAAATTTGAATTATGCACATTAAATGCCCAGAAACTCAATTAATGTATAAAAAAGGCCAAACGAACCCGGAATAATTCCAAAAATTAGCACGGTACTTCTATTTGGTCTAATCTGCCTGTGTAAAAAAATTAAGGAGGGAGAAGGGAGTGTACGTATGTCGTTTCGCACATGGAGGTGACACGTTCCCTCTCGGAACCAGGAGCCTTCTTGAAGGAAGCTTCGGTTTGCAAGAAGCCTACACCAAAGCTTGTCCCAATTCGGGCAAAAAAATTACCGCAGAATGTTGGTGCCATGTCATGAGACCATGCCAAGTTTCATGATTTTCAGGCGTGTTTTGGAATTACATGAATTAAAAAACCAAGTTTATCAATCTTTCCGGCCGAGCCACGACGCCCAGATGTTTGAATTTCAGTCCCATCTCTTGCATGGGACCTAGAAATTCACCCAAGGACACACATGTGATTTTTCAAACAACTTTGGTGCACTGGAGCCTGTGCTTGTAGTTCAAATTTGAAGTATGCACATTAAATGCCCAGAAACTCAATTAATGTATAAAAAAGGCCAAACGAACCCGGAATAATTCCAAAATTTAGCACGGTACTTCTATTTGGTCTAATCTGCCTGTGTAAAAAAATTAAGGCGAGAGAAGGCAGTGTACATATGTCGTTTCACAGACGGAGGTGACACGTTCCCTCTCGGAACCACGAGCATTCTTGAGGGAAGCTCCAGTTTGCAAGAAGCCTACACCAAAGCTTGTCCCAATTCGGCCAAAAAAATTACCGTAGCATGTTGGTGCCATGTCATGAGACCATGCCAAGTTTCATGATTTTCAGCCGTGTTTTGGAATTACAGGAATTGATAAACCAAGTTTCTCAATCTTTCCGGCCAAGCCACGACGCCCAGATGTTTGAATTTCAGTCCCATCTCTTGCATGGGACCTAGAAATTTACCCAAGGACACACTGTGATTTTTAAAACAACTTTGGTGCACTGGAGCTTGTGCTTGTAGTTCAAATTTGAATTATGCACATTAAATGCCCAGAAACTCAATTAATGTATAAAAAGGCCAAACGAACCCGGAATAATTCCAAAATTTAGCACGGTACTTCTATTTGGTCTAATCTGCCTGTGTAAAAAATTAAGGTGGGAGAAGGCAGTGTACGTATGTCATTTCGCACACGGAGGTGACACTTTCCCTCTCGGAACTAGGAGCCTTCTTGAGGGAAGCTCTGGTTTGCAAGAAGTTTACACCAAAGCTTGTCCCAATTCGGCCAAAAAAATACTGCAGCATGTTGGTGCCATGTCATGACACCATGCCAAGTTTCATGATTTCCAGCCGTGTTTTGGATTTACAGGAATTAAAAAACCAAGTTTATCAATCATTCCGGTCGAGCCACGACACCTAGATGTTTGAATTTTATTCCCATTTCTTGCATGGGACCTATAACTTCACCCAAAGACACACATGTGATTTTTCAGCAAACTTTGGTGCATTGGAGCATGTGCTTGTAGCTCAAATTTGAATTATGCACATTAAATGCCCAGAAACTCAATTAATGCATAAAAATGCCAAACGAACCCGGAATAATTCCAAATTTAAACACGACACTCATGTACTAGTTGCATGTTCACTGTACGTAAATGTTCTAGCAATTCAAACACCACCCTTTCCCTCCGTAACACCATTTTGTCTTTCAAAACATAATGAAAAATCAGGTATACCACAAACAGTTTACTAGAAAGAATCGTGTGGGATGCGACATAAAATATCTTGGCGCACCGTCTTGTCTGGCTTACGCAGGAAGCTTCGTCGTCTACAGTCCACCGCCCCCGCTTGAACCACACTTGCGCGCCAGTTTCTCGTGGCACCGAGCGGATTTTTTGCCACCGCGGAAATATCTATCTCCCCGCCCCCTCCCTCCCACCAAAAGCCACATTTCCACTGTTCCTCCTTGCTTTCCAAGTTCAAACCTTCACTGCTTCTTACTGGCAGCTCAACCTCCTCGCCGACGACCCTTCTTCTTGCAGCGCCGCCTCCTGGCCGGCTAGCCTTCTTCTTGCAGCGCCGCCTCCTCGCCGGCGACCCTTCTTCTTGTTGCGCGGCCTTCTCGCCGCTGACCCTTCTTCTTGCTATGCGGCCTCGTCGATATGGTCAGGTAATCCACACCCCACCCACACCATCCTCCTCATTTCCCGTCCCACATGCCCCGACTGACGAAGCGACACCTTCCACCGAAATCACTGCCCCCCTCCTCCAATTAAGCGCCGCCCACAGCCATTTTACACGCAGTATAACGTGGAGCTGAGTAGCATGCGGCCGCACGCACGAACGAGGTCGCTATGGCTGACATGCGTGTCGACCGCCAGATCTTGGAGGAGCACCTCGTCTTCGAGGCCACCGTCGACACCGCCACGCGGTTGTCTACTTTAAAATACAGTTCGTGATGTTTTCTCGAGGCCACCGCCAGTGCCTTCTAGTGGTTTTTCCTCTGTAATGTTAATATGCAATCTGATGTTCAGTTAACAGTTTGGTCCTCTAAAATGTAATGTTCAGTTAACACTTTGGTCCAACAATTGCTACATTTCGTAGTACCGTTCTCAAGCATTCTTTGTTTTGTTAACTGTCTTATCTTCTAGTACATGTTTCTATTCTGCAATGTCGTGCTCAGTTAACTATTTTGGTTCATTTGGTCTGCTATCCATTTAACTATTTGGTTCAGTTCTGCAATTTGATTTTCATTTGCTATGGGTACAATTTTGTATTGTTATGCATGTGACACCAATCGAATTTGGCTGTACTCAATACATATTCTACTGATAGTATGGCAACTCTCAGTTAACCTGATCAAGATCTTCCTTACGTGTGTTGCAGGGAATCAATGGGAGACACTGTGGTTTACCATCGAGGTTTGTTCAAGCAGGGTCCTTTGGCTAATAGCACATTATTGTGTAGTTGCAGGAATCATTCTAATATTTAGGTTTCTTACAATTTGGTCTTGCACATGTAGGTCCTACTGTCAGAGGCTTAGACCCACTGTTCGACCCATTTTGCATATGGGGAAATGAGATGTCCATGAATATCAGTCATGTCAAGAAACTTAGAAAGATTGTGAGCATGAAGAAACTTGCGACGAATAACAGCAAGATCTTTGTTTGCACAATGAAGAAGACATCAGTCAACTATAGGATGGTACCAACTCTTTTACCTTGTTTTTACCCCTTGCGCCATTTCAAAATTTACAACAGCGATTTATGCATAGCTTTGTTTTCAGTACTTTTCAAAGCAGTTCAGCGATGATTACCTCTCAAACCACCTGCATGGTCAAGAGGCGAGGAAGGTATTCATTCAACACCCACGGTACAATATTGAAGTCTTGCTGAAGAGGACGAAGGTTGGGCGGGCAATTATCCTTAGCCACTGGCCTAAAGTTGCAAGGACATTCAACATCACTGACGGCTCAATATTTGCCTTCCGCTTCTGCAGTTTCCCAGATGAGATTCATCTGTCTATTTACCGTGTATGATGCTACTTTCCAAAGGTTTTTGATGCTGCATGTGAAACTTGGTGCTGTTGTGTAATGGCGTAACTGAGTGCCGAAGCTATCTGATGTAATTTGATTATGAAATCCTGGTTGCTTTTATACAGATATGTAATATCTGGCGTGTTTTATAAGAAATATCATTTTGATTAGTACATGGATTATCAATAATAGGCTAATTACACTGCTTATTGGGGTTTTCTATTGCAAACGGCTACTCAGACAGCACCGTGGGCGATGAACTCAAACAACCCGCGCGGTTTCTAGAAAGTAGGCGTGTTCGATCAACTAACAATCACACACGGCTTCCGGCAGCGAACTGTTTGCGTTAGGCCACCTTGCATAAACGTTTCTACACAAAGAACTGTGTGGGATGTACATACCTACGGAAATGATTTTCTGGGATTCACCGTGTGGGATGCACATACCTACGGAAATGATTTCTGGGATTCACCGTGTGGGATGTACATACCTACGGAAATGATTCCTGGGATTCACTGTCGAATCACGGGTTCTGGCAAAACCCTCAAGGTTTGAACATTGGGGTGCGCGCGAAGGTTTCCTCCCTACCGATCCACGCCCTAGCTCTAAGATCTCGCAGACGAACTCGACGAACTCACAAGACAAAGACACAAGATTTATACTGGTTTGGGCCACCGTTGTGGTGTAATACCCTACTCCAGTGTGGTGGTGGTGGATTGCCTCTTGGGCTGATGATGAACAGTACAAGGGGAAGAACATCCTCCTGAGGTCGAGGTGTTCTTGTGCTTGGCGAACTTGTGTGGGTGAGATGCCTCTGAATCAGTTGCCCCTACTGTGGTGGCTAGTTCTACTTATATAGGCCCTGGTCCTCTTGCCAAATATTGAGCGGGAAGGGGGCCAACAATGGCCAATTTGAAAGGGGACAGCTAGTACAGCTTATCCTGACAAAAGCGGTCTTCGCCTGCAAAAGGCTCTGGTGGTGACGCCGTCTTGGGCTCCATGGTGACCTCCGTCTTGCCGTCCTGCTGGTCTTGGTCTCGTTGCACCGATATGGAAACCTTTGCTTGATGCCTTGGTACTCTGCGCCTGCGCTTGCCCCCTTGGCACTAAAGTGGAAACAAGGACGCTGCGCACGCTGGCGCCCGCCTGGTCTCGATCGTCATGGCTCACGTCACGAGGACCTCGCGAGGTTTGCCTTGCCTTGATCTCTCCACCCCTCGTGAGCCTGCCTAGCGAGGCCGCTCCTGAGGAGGTCTTGCGTCGTCCGCCTCGCGAGGCTTGGCGCCTCACGAGGGTCTTGAATGCCTTGTCGATGAAGATGGGCTGTACGGGCCTGCTAGCTCAGCCACGCCATGGGCCGCAGGCAGGCAAGTCTGGGGACCCCCGTTCCCAGAACGCCGATAGTAGCCCTTGGGCCCAAGGTGCGCTCGGGCTTGGCTTCGAGGCGAAGCCGGAGGTCAAGCGCGGAGCGCCGCGGGCCCCAAAAGCCTGCGGCCTCGGTTGACGCATGGCGGATGATTGGACGTGGGCGTCTCCGCTTCCCCACGCTGCCTCAGCAACCGCCCGACTTGACAAGTCCCTGCGACATGCAAGGAAAACCATCATTACCTATGATCGTGGGTGAAAGATCGTGAATGTCGCCTAGAGGGGGGGGGGGGTGAATAGGCGCTTTAAAATAATTACGGTTGATGCTTGAACAAATGCGGAATAAACCTAGCGGTTAATTTGTCAAGCACAAAACCTACAACAACTAGGCTCACCTATGTGCACCAACAACTTATGCTAAGCAAGAAAAACTACTTAGGTGATAGCAAGATATATGACAAGAAACAATATGGCTATCACAAGGTAAAGTGCATAAGTAAAGGGCTCGGGTAAGAGATAACCGAGGCACGCGGAGACGACGATGTATCCCCAAGTTCACACCCTTGCGGATGCTAATCTCCGTTTGGAGCGGTGTGGAGGCACAATGCTCCCCAAGAAGCCCCTAGGGCCACCGTAATCTCCTCACGCCCTCGCACAATGCAAGATGCCGTGATTCCACTAAGGGACCCTTGAGGGCGGTCACCGAACCCGTACAAATGGCAACCCTTGGGGGCGGTCACCGAACCCGTACACTTTGGCAACCCTTGGGGGCGGTCACCGGAACCCGTCAAATTGCTCGGGGCGATCTCCACAACCTAATTGGAGACCCCGACGCTTGCCCGGAGCTTTACACCACAATGATTGAGCTCCGAACACCACCAACCGTCTAGGGCGCCCAAGCACCCAAGAGGAACAAGCTCAAGGGTACCAAGCACCCAAGAGTAATAAGCTTCTCAACTTGTAACTTCCACGTATCACCGTGGAGAACTCAAACCGATGCACCAAATGCAACGGCAAGGGCACACGGAGTGCCCAAATCCTTCTCTCTCAAATCCCACCGAAGCAACTAATGCTAGGGAGGAACTTGAGAGGAAGAACAAGAAGGAGAACACCAAGAACTCCAAGATCTAGATCCAAGGGGTTCCCCTCACATAGAGGAGAAAGTGATTGGTAGAAATGTGGATCTAGATCTCCTCTCTCTTTTCCCTCAAAAACTAGCAAGAATCCATGGAGGGATTGAGAGTTAGCAAGCTCGAAGAAGGTCAACAATGGGGGAAGAACACGAGCTCAAGAGATAAGGTAGAATGGGGAAGAAGACCCCCTTATATAGTGGGGGGAACAATCCAACCGTTACCCCCCAAAACAGCCCCGCAGAGGGCGGTACTACCGCAGGAGGCAGCGGTACTACCGCTGATCATAGTGGTACTACCGCTCCCCCGGGCGGTACTACCGTGGAGTCTGGAGGGCAGGAGAGTGACAGACCCGAGCGGTACTGCCGCGGTGGTTAGGCGGTACTACCGGTCGTGAGCGGTACTGCCGCCCTACTGCCGCTGCGAAGTACCGCACTATCCGACATGAAAAATGATCCCTCGAGTCGACGCGGTAGGGGCCTGGTATCGTAGCGGTACTACTGCTGAGGACCCACCAGCGGTACTACCGCTGCGGAGCGGTACTGCCGCTTGTGACCCCTAAGCGGTACTACCGCTGGGACCATCCTAAAGCCACTTCCACGAAAACAAGTATACTCCACGGGAAACCAAAACTGCCATAACTTCTGCATATGAGCTCCGAATTGAGCAAACTCAAGCTTGTTGGATACAAGACGACGAGTAGCATAACAAAATAGAGGAGTGAAACCTCCAACCGAGAAGAACCGGCATAACCTTCCAACATCGAAAACATCATAGAAGATGCGAGTGAACTCCGTTTTCGATGAACTCGAGCTTGTCATCAAGATGACCATAGGCTCCAAAACTCACAAAGAGAAGAACCAAGAAAGATGATGCAAGGATGCAATTGTTTGAGCTCTCTACGAATGATACGATCAAGCTACTCATCGAGAGCCCCCCTTGATAGTACGACAATCGATCCTATAACCCGGTCTCCCAACTACCATCACGAGACCAGTAAAATAGAAAACCTATCAAGGGCAAACCTTTGCCTTGCACATGGTCCACTTGAGCTAGATGATGACGATCTTGACTCCCTCAAGTTGGACCACCTTTCTTGGTTGCGTTGGCTCGATGAAGACTAGTTGATTGCTCCCCCATACTACACTATGGGTGAGCCACTCTTCCGCACATCTTCACAAGTCCATTGTCACCACAATGGACGGCAAGCTTCAAGCATTTGATCTCTTCATGATGCTTCACTTGAACTTGCACACCGCAACATCTTCACAAGTCCATTGTCACCACAATGGACGGCAAGCTTCAAGCATTTGATCTCTTTCATGATGCTTCACTTGAACTTGCACACCGCAACGTAACCCCACAAATAACTCTCAAGAAGATCATGGGTTAGTACACAAAGCGTAATTGACAATGCTTACCACACCATGGGATCGCTTGATCCCTCTCGGTACATCTTCTATGCTTTGTGAGTTGATCAAGTTGATTCACTCTTGACTTAGTCTTGATCAACCTTGAATCTTTTCAACTCTCTTCTTTTGGATGATGTCTTGAAGATATACATGAATGATCACACAATCTTCTTCTCCAAGACATGCTTGCAATAAGCTCAACTCTCACATGACCAATCTTTGGATAATTCCTTAATAACACCTTGATCACCACATAAACTCCTTGAAACCAACACATGAACTTCAAGAAATGCCTATGGACAAATCCTTCAAATATAACTCAAGGCAACCATTAGTCCATAGAGATTGTCATCAATTACCAAAACCAAACATGGGGGCACCGCATGTTCTTTCAGTGTGGGCGTTGGTTGGCCTTCTCCTGCTATAAATGAGGAAGGGGGCGGAGCCCCCGTCCCCCACTTCTTCCCATTCCGCCTGCTTCTTCCTCCTTTGCTCCACCACAGACTCCAATGGCGCCGTCGAAGAGGTTCTCCGCCGCGGAGAAAGGGAAGGCCCCTCGCGAGGGCCCCGGCTCCCCGGCGCCCAAGCGGGGACGCGGCGTCCCCGTAAGCACACCACGACTCCCGCCATGGCCCCCCCGCTCCCGGGGTGGCGCCGCTGCGCGTGGCGGGGGTCACTCCGGTCGCGGCAGCCCTGTTGATGAGGTGAGACGTGCCGTGGTTGCGCGGCCTCCCCGGCCACGCTTCCACTCGGCGGAGGTCCTGCCGGAGTTCATTGTCTGGTCGGAGGATCCGGCCGGCAACTGGCTTCAGCTTCCGAGCTTCTTCGTCGACGAGCTGCCGGCCTCTGGTCCAGCCGGGCTCTGGCTGCAGGCGGACGGTTGCTGCAGCAAGACCTCCTGGTCGCGGTTGAGGTCTCCGCCGCGGGCAACATAGCTCTGGCCCGCAGTTGGCAGACGTTCGCCGGCGCGCGCAGCCTGGGCAGGCGGTGCACCCTCCATTTCAAGTACGACGGTGATGCGACCCTCTACGTGAGGGTGTTTGGGGAAGATGGTCGCCGTGCCGGATGCTGCCCCGAGACGAACGACGGCGAGGAGGTGCTCGGTCTCGGCGATGGCGAGCCCGCCGGCTGCGCCTCGTCCAGCTACGGTGGCTCTTCTCTTAGCGAAAGCTCCAGCAGCGGCGGCTACGACCAGCCGCCACGCCCGCTTCAAAGGTGGTAGCGGGTCGTCTCGTCGCCGCGCCTTTGTGAAGCGCGAGGAGGGATCCGGCTAAGCTCGGGACGTCGCCAGAGGCCTGCCCCCATGGATCGCTGCAACGCCGCTTTTGTCTTGTTCCTCTTTTCTTTCCTGCATCAAAATGAAACCAGTATGGGCCCGGAGGGGCGTGTATCGAGCTGTGGTTCCTCAACCATTATGCTATGCTTGTTATTTCCGTGCTGTGTCATTACTTTGTGGGGAGATAACTTAGCCTGGCGCGTTCGGGGCAGCCTCTTCTTCACGAGGCACTTGTTTCCTCGTGCCCGTCTTGGCTTAGTGGTTGCTCTGGAACTGCAAAAAATCGTTAGGAAGCTCGCTAGGAGACTTATCGTTCGCCCGAGCCTTGACCCAGCGCTTCATATCGCAGTACCCGAGGGGCACGGATTAGGAGAAATGTGACGGCTTGTGGGCTCGAATGGGGGTGCCTCATGAGAAAGCAGACCAAAGGCAGAGATAAGGACCAACATAGGAGGAGGAAACCCTCGCGAGGGCACCTGCCTAGCCCCCTCACGAGGTATACGAGAGAGAACACAAGCGAACTAGAGCCGGGAAAGGCGGCAAAAGGCGACGGAACCAAACCAGCAAGGAACACCAGAAGCAAACTTCGATTAAGAGAAGGCGAGCCAACTACGGAAAGCAAATGAAAAGCCGCGTCCGGCACCTAGTCTAGTCTTCAAGTCTTCTCACCAGCGCGGAGCTAAGTGCTGCCACTAGGCATGGGAGGGAGCCCCCGAGGCCCGAGGGCGGCACTCCTGAGACTCTGGGGCGTGTACAGCCCCACTCATTATTACGTGAGAGTGTCACGGGCGGCGATTCTTCACAGGCACTGGGCCTTCTTCACAGGCACTGGGCCTTTCTTCACAGGCACTGGGCCTTGCTTCATGGGTAGAACTTCCGGAGGTGCTAGATGTTCCAGGTGTTCTGGATGGGTACCCCGTCCTGTGTCTCCAGGCGCGCGGCGCCAGGCCTGGAGATATGGACGACCCTGAACGGGCCCTCCCACATGGGTGAGAGCTTGTGCAACCCTTCCATGGAGAGGACCCGCCTCAGGACGAGGTCGCCCGCCTCGAGCGGCCTTGAGCGGATGTTGCGGCAGTGGTATCGCCGCAGCGCCTGCTGGTACCTTGCCGCCCTCAGTGCAGCTTCGCGGCGTTTTTCCTCCCCCAGTACGAGGTCCATCCCCCGCGTGGCGTCCTGCTGCGTTTCATCAAACGCCAGGACCCGTGCGGAGCGATGCTTGACCTCGTGAGGGAGGACCGCTTCGGCTCCGTAGACAAGGAAGAATGGGGTCTCGCCCATCGGCTTAGTGGCGGTGGTGCGGATGGACCACAACACGGACCGGAGCTCGTCGTGCTAGCCCCTGCCGCAGGCCTCGAGGTTCTTCTTGAAGGTCCTAGTCTTGAGGCCTCTCAGGACCTCCGCATTGGCGCGTTCAGCCTGGCCATTGCTCCTGGGGTGCGCCACCGAAGTGTAGCAGATCTGCATTCCAAGGTTAGCACAGTATGTTTTGAAGAGGTTACTGGTGAACTACGAGCCGTTGTCGGTGATGATGCGGTTGGGGAGCACGAAACGGCTCATGAGGCCCTTGATGAACTTGACCGCGGAGCTGGCTGGGATGGTGCGGACGGCTTCCACTTCCGCCCACTTGGTGAACTTGTCAATGGCGACGTAGAGGTAGCGGTAGCCCCCTGGCGCTTGAGGGAATGGGCCCAAGATATCCAGCCCCCAGACCACGAACGGCCATGTGAGTGGTATAGTCTGGAGCCTGAGCTGGCTGATGGACCTGCTTGGCGTGGAACTGGCAAGCTTCACAGGATTTCACCAGCTCAGCTGCGTCGTTGAGCGCCGTGGGCCAGTAGAATCCACTGCGGAATACCTTGCCGACGAGAGTCCGTGACGACGAGTGGTGTCCGCAGTCCCCGCCGTGTATGTCAATCAGCAACTCCTTCCCCTGGTCCCTGGAAATGCAACACATCGAAACATCATTTGGTCGCTTCCTGTACAACTCACCATCCTGGATGCAGTATGCCGTGGCTTGCCGGGCCACGCGCTCTGCGTCCTCTTCCTTCTCCGGTAGTGCCCCTTGCATCAGATATTCCTTGAATTCCTTGGTCCAACATCCCTCTTGGCGCTCGAGCGCCAAGAGCAGGCGAGCTCCTGAGGTCGGGCCACAAGCTGGGGCTCCCGTGGCAGGCGGTTGTGGGAGCTCCTCCCGAGGCCGTGCTGTGCTTGAAAGTGGTGGCGTCGCTGACGGCTTGAAGAGCCACTCCTCAAAGACGCCAGGCTCTTGGGGCTGCCGCTTGGATGCCCTCCCAGCAATGTTGTCGGCTTCCTTGTTGGTGCCACGGGGCACATGCTGCACCTCCAGGCCTAGGAACTGCTTTTCCATCTTACGTACTTCTGCGAGGTACGCCTCCATGTGCTCGTCCTTTGGCTCGTACACTTTGTTGGAGAAGTTGACGAGGAGCTGTGAGTCGCCCCTAACGGTGAGGCGCTTCACCCCTAGAGCTGCCGTGGCCTTCAGGCCAGCTATGAGGCCTTCGTATTCTGTGATGTTGTTGGAGACCTTCTCGCCCTGCTGAAAGCAGAGCTGCACAGCATAGTAGAGCTTGTCCCGCGTGGGCGAGATGAGTACTGCTCCAGCCCCCACGCCCTGGTGCGCGAAGGCACCATCAAAATACAAGACCCATCCGTCGGGCGCCTCACTTCCTGGCGAGGTGGACCGGTGATACGTCCATTTTGCATCATGCTTTTATATCAATATTTATCGCATTATGGGCTGTTATTACACATTATGTCACAATACTTATGCCTATTCTCTCTTATTTTACAAGGTTTACATAAAGAGGGAGAATGCCGGCAGTGGGAATTCTAGGCTGGAAAAGGAGCAAATATTAGACACCTATTCTGCACAACTCCAAAAGTCCTGAAACTCCACGGAAGTTATTTTTGGAAATAATAAAAAATACTGAGCAAAGAAAATACCAGAGGGGGCCCACACCCTGGCCACGAGGGTGGGGGCGCGCCCCCTGCCTCGTGGGTCCCCTGGTGGCCCTCCGGTGCCCATCTTCTGCTATATGAAGTCTTTCGTCCGAGAAAAAATCATAAGCAAGCTTTCGGGACGAGACTCCGCCGCCACGAGGCGGAACCTTGGCGGAACCAATCTAGGGCTCTGGCGGAGCTGTTCTACCGGGGACACTTCCCTCCGGGAGGGGGAAATCATCGCCATCGTCATCACCAACGATCCTCTCATCGGGAGGGGGTCAATCTCCATCAACATCTTCACCAGCACCATATCCTCTCAAACCCTAGTTTATCTCTTGTATCCAATCTTTGTCTCCTAGCCTAGGATTGGTACCTGTAGGTTGCTAGTAGTGTTGATTACTCCTAGTAGTTGATGCTAGTTGGTTTATTTGGTGGAAGATCATATGTTCAGATCCTATATGCATATTAATACCCCTCTGATTATGAACATGAATATGCTTTGTGAGTAGTTACGTTTGTTCCTAAGGACATGGGAGAAGTCTTGCTATTAGTAGTCATGTGAATTTGGTATTCATTCGATATTTTGATGAGATGTATGTTGTCTCTCCTCTAGTGGTGTTATGTGAACGTCGACTACATGACACTTCACCATTTTTTGGGCCTAGAGGAAGGCATTGGGAAGTAATAAGTAGATGATGGGTTGCTAGAGTGACAGAAGCTTAAACCCTAGTTTATGCGTTGCTTCGTAAGGGGCTGATTTGGATCCATATGTTTCATGCTATGGTTAGGTTTACCTCAATACTTCTTTTGTAGTTGCGGATGCTTGCAATAGGAGTTAATCATAAGTGGGATGTTTGTCCAAGTAAGGACAACACCCAAGCACTGGTCTACCCACATATCAAATTATCAAAGTACCGAACGCGAATCATATGAACGTGATGAAAACTAGCTTGACGATAATTCCCATGTGTCCTCCGGAGCGCTTTTCTCCATATAAGAGTTTGTCCAGGCTTGTCCTTTGCTACAAAAAGGATTGGTGCATCTTGCTGCACTTTATTTACACCTGTTGCTTGTTACCCGTTACAATTTATCTTATCACAAAACTATCTGTTACCGATAATTTCAGTGCTTGCAGAGAATACCTTGCTGAAAACCGCTTATCATTTCCTTCTGCTCCTCGTTGGGTTCGACACTCTTACTTATCGAAAGGACTATGATAGATCCCCTATACTTGTGGGTCATCAAGACTCTTTTCCGGCGCTGTTGCCGGGGAGTGAAGCGCCTTTGGTAAGGAAAATTTTATATAGTATGCTGAAATTTACTGTCACTTGTTACTGTGGAAAGTAATCCTGTGAGGGGCTTGTTAGGGGTATCTACACCTCGACCAGTAGAGCAAAGAGTTGCTCCTCAACCTACTGAACCTACTGAAAATGAAAATGTTTACTTTGAAATTCCTTCGGGTATGATAGAGAAACTGCTGGCTAATCCTTTTGCAGGAGATGGAACTTTGCATCCCGATTTACACTTAATCTATGTGGATGAAGTTTGTGGATTATTTAAGCTTGCAGGTATGCCCGATGATGTTATCAAGAAGAAGGTCTTCCCTTTATCTTTGAAGGGAGATGCATTGACATGGTATAGGCTATGTGATGATATGGGATCATGGGACTACAAGCGATTGAAATTGGAATTCCATTAGAAGTTTTATCCTATGCATCTTGTTCATCGTGATCGTAATTATATATATAATTTTTGGCCTCGCGAAGGAGAAAGCATCGCTCAAGCTTGGAGGAGGCTTAAGTCAATGTTATATTCATGCCCCAATCATGAGCTCTCAAGAGAAATGATCATTCAA
This sequence comes from Aegilops tauschii subsp. strangulata, assembly GCF_002575655.3. NCBI lineage: Eukaryota > Viridiplantae > Streptophyta > Magnoliopsida > Poales > Poaceae > Aegilops > Aegilops tauschii. Next base: position 434,122,043 of record NC_053041.3, on the reverse strand, counting down.
AATTTTTATGCTTGGCTTTCTGACAACAATCGCTCCATGCTCGATACTTCTTGTACTGGTTCCTATATGATGAAGACTAATGAATTCAAATGGAATTTATTGGAAAGAATTAAACGCAAATCTGAAGATTGGGATCTCGACGAAGGTAAGGAGTCAGGTATAACACCTAAGTTTGATTGTGTTAAATCTTTTATGGATACCGATGTTTTTCGTAAATTTAGCACTAAATATGGACTTGACTCTGAGATAGTAGCTTCTTTTTGTGAATCCTTTGCTACTCATGTTGATCTCCCTAAGGAGAAGTGGTTTAAATATAATCCTCCCGTTGAAGTAAAAGTAGTTGCGCCTATTAAAGTTGAAGAAAAGACTATTACTTATAATGATCCTATTGTTCCTACTTCTTATGTTGAGAAAGCACCTTTCCCTATTAGGATAAAGGATCATGCTAAAGCTTCAACTGTGGTTCATAAAAGCAATATTAGAACTTATACACCTCCTGAGCAAGTTAAAGTTGAACCTAATATTGCTATTGTCAAAGATCTCTTGGCTGATAATATCGATGGGCATGTTATTTACTTCTGTGACGAGACTGCTAGAATTGCTAAACCTGGTGCTAAAGATAAACATAGACCTGTTGTAGGCATGCCTGTTATTTCTGTTAAAATAGGAGATCATTGTTATCATGGCTTGTGTGATATGGGTGCTAGTGCTAGTGCAATACCTATTTCCTTATACAAAGAAATTATGCATGATATTGCACCCGCTGAGTTGGAAGATATCAAAGTTACCATTAAACTTGCCAATAGAGATACTATTTCACCAATTGGGATTGTTAGAGATGTTGAAGTCTTGTGTGGGAAGGTTAAATATCCTGCTGATTTTCTTGTTCTTGGTTCCCCACAAGACAACTTTTGTCCCATTATATTTGGTAGACCCTTCTTGAATACTGTTAATGCTAAGATAGACTGCGAAAAGGATGTTGTTACTATTGGTTTGGATGATATGTCTCATGAGTTTAATTTCTCTAAATTTCGTAGACAACCTCATGATGAAGAATTGCCTAGTAAAGATGAAATTATTGGTCTTGCTTCTATTGCTGTGCTTCCTAGTGACCCTTTAGAACAATATTTGCTAGACCATGAAAATGATATGTTTATGAATGAAAGAAGGGAAATAGTTGAAGTATTCTTTAAACAGGGTCCTATTTTGAAACACAACCTGCCTGTTGAAATCCTAGGGGATCCTCCTCCACCCAAGGGTGATCCCGTGTTTGAACTTAAACCATTGCCTGATACTCTTAAATATGCTTATCTTGGTGAAAAGAAGATATATCCTATTATTATTAGTGCTAACCTTTCAGAGAAGGAGGAAGAAAAATTATTGAAAACTCTGAAGAAGCACCGTGCTGCTATTGGATATACTCTTGATGATCTTAAGGGCATTAGTCCCACTCTATGTCAACACAAAATAAATTTGGAGAAAGACTCCAAACCAGTTATTGATCATCAACGACGGCTGAATCCTAAGATGAAAGAAGTGGTAAGAAAGGAAATACTAAAGCTCCGTGAGGCAGGTATAATTTATCCTGTTGCTGATAGTCAGTGGGTAAGTCCTGTCCATTGTGTCCCTAAGAAAGGAGGTATTACTGTCGTTCCTAATGATAAAGATGAATTGATCCCTCAAAGAATTATTACAGGTTATAGGATGGTAATTGATTTCTGCAAATTAAATAAGGCTACTAAAAAGATCATTATCCCTTACCTTTTATTGATCAAATGCTAGAAAGATTATCCAAACATACACATTTTTGCTTTCTAGATGGTTACTCTGGTTTCTCTCAAATACCTGTGTCAGCTGATGATCAAGCAAAGACCACCTTCACTTTCCCTTTCGGTACTTTTGCTTATAGACGTATGCCTTTTGGTTTATGTAATGCACCTGCGACCTTTCAAAGATGCATGATGGCTATATTCTCTGACTTTTGTGAAAAGATATGTGAGGTTTTCATGGATGATTTCTCCGTCTATGGATCCTCTTTTGATGATTGCTTGAGCAACCTTGATCGAGTTTTGCAGAGATGTGAAGAAACTAATCTTGTCTTGAACTGGGAGAAGTGCCACTTTATGGTTAATGAAGGCATTGTCTTGGGGCATGAAATTTCTGAAAGAGGTATTGATGTTGATAAAGCTAAAGTTGATGCTATTGAAAAGATGCCATGTCCCAAGGACATCAAAGGTATAAGAAGTTTCCTTGATCATGCCGATTTTTATAGGAGGTTCATTAAGGACTTCTCAAAAATTTCTCGGCCTCTGACTAATCTATTACAAAAAGATATACCTTTCGTCTTTGATGATGATTGTGTAGAAGCATTTGAAATACTTAAGAAAGCTTTGATTTCTGCACCTATCGTTCAGCCACCTGATTGGAATTTACCCTTTGAAATTATGTGTGATGCTAGCGATTATGCTGTAGGTGCTGTTCTGGGGCAAAGAGTTGATAAGAAATTAAATGTTATTCAATATGCTAGTAAAACTCTAGACAATGCCCAGAGAAATTATGCTACTACTCAAAAAGAATTTTTAGCAGTTGTTTCTGCTTGTGATAAGTTCAGACCTTATATTGTTGATTCTAAAGTAACTATTCACACTGATCATGCTGCTATTAAATATCTTATGGAAAAGAAAGATGCTAAACCTAGACTTATTAGATGGGTTCTCCTACTACAAGAATTTGATTTGCATATTATTGATAGAAAGGGAGCTGAGGACCCCGTTGCAGACAACTTGTCTAGGTTAGAGAATGTTCTTGATGACCCACTACCTATTGATGATAGCTTTCCCGATGAACAATTAAATGTCATAAATGCTTCTCATACTGCTCCATGGTATGCTGATTATTCTAATTACATTGTTGCTAAATTTATACCACCTAGTTTCACATACCAACAAAAGAAAAAGTTTTTCTATGATTTAAGACATTACTTCTGGGATGACCCAGATCTTTATAAAGAAGGAGTAAATGGTGTTATTAGGCGTTGTGTACCTGAGCATGAACAGGAACAGATCCTACGCAAGTGTCACTCTGAGGCTTATGGAGGACACCACGCTGGAGATAGAACTGCACACAAGGTATTGCAATCCGGTTTTTATTGGTCTACTCTCTTCAAGGATGCTCGTAAGTTTGTCTTATCTTGTGATGAATGTCAAAGAATTGGTAATATTAGTAGACGTCAAGAAATGCCTATGAATTATTCACTTGTTATTGAACCATTTGATGTTTGGGGCTTTGATTATATGGGACCGTTTCCTGCCTCTAATGGGTATACACATATTTTAGTTGCTGTTGATTACGTTACTAAGTGGGTAGAAGCTATTCCAACTAGTAGTGCTGATCATAACACCTCTATTAAGATGCTTAAAGAAGTTATTTTTCCAAGGTTTGGAGTCCCTAGATATTTAATTACTGATGGTGGTTCACATTTCATTCATGGTGCTTTCCGTAAAATGCTTGCTAAGTATGATGTTAATCATAGAATTGCATCTCCTTATCACCCACAGTCTAGCGGTCAAGTAGAATTGAGTAATAGAGAGCTCAAATTAATTTTGCAAAAGATTGTTAATAGATCTAGAAAGAATTGGTCCAAGAAACTTGATGATGCATTATGGGCCTATAGAACTGCATATAAAAATCCTATGGGTATGTCTCCGTGTAAAATGGTTTATGGAAAAGCATGTCACTTACCTCTCGAACTAGAACATAAGGCATATTGGGCTATTAAAGAACTCTATTATGATTTCAAACTTGCCGGTGAGAAGATGTTATTTGACATTAGCTCACTTGATGAATGGAGAACCCAGGCCTATGAGAATGTCAAGTTGTTTAAAGAAAAAGTTAAAAGATGGCATGACAAAAGGATACAAAAGCGTGAGTTTAATGTAGGTGATTATGTATTGTTATACAACTCTCGTTTAAATTTTTTTGCAGGAAAACTTCTCTCTAAATGGGAAGGTCCTTACGTTATCGAGGAGGTCTATCGTTCCGGTGCCATAAAAATCAACAACTTCGAAGGCACAAATCCGAAGGTGGTGAACGGTCAAAGAATTAAACATTATATCTCAGGTAACCCTATAAATGTTGAAACTAATGTTATTGAAACCGTAACACTGGAGGAATACATAAGAGACACCTTCCAGAACGTCACAGACTCCGAAAAGGAGCAGGTATGTGGTATGGTAAGTAAACCGACTCCTAAACAGTTCTAATGGCAATTTTTCTCCATTTTGGAATATTTAGAAAAATAGGAAAATAAGAAGCAGTCCGGGAAGGACACGAGGCTTCCACGAGGGTGGGAGACGCGCCCTACCCCCTGGGCGCGCCCTCTGCCTCGTGGGCACCTCGTGTGCTCTTCGGACTCCGTTTTCTTGCACGATACTTCTTTCCGTCGGTAAAAATTCATTATATAATCTCCCAAAGGTTTTGACCACCGTATCACGCAAATATCTTTTATTTTCGTTTCGAGCTATTTTCTGTTAGATTTGTCAAGGCCAAGCATCATGTCGTCCCCCTGCTCCAACAATGGTGACAATGATGCTTGGCCAATGAAGATAGAGCTGAAGAGAGAAGGACCTGGGGAGATCAACAAGGATGATGGGATCAAGAAGGCTATGGAAGATCAAGCTCCGGCTGCAGAAGAAGAAGACATCCGTCCACCTCTCTTTACCCCTACTGAGATTGAAGCTTTCAAGATGATTGAGTTAGCTCGTATACAAAACAAGTATCTCACACGTGAAAATATTTTGTTGAAGGAGCATATCATCGCACTCAAGGGCATTATCCGCAAGTTGGAGGACCTCTTGCGCTCGATGTGCGACTATCCATCATCACCTCCATCTTCTTCACCAGCAAAAGAGATATAATCACATGGGTATGGGCACTCCCCTTGGCAACTGCCAAGCTTGGGGGAGGTGCCCCGGTATCGTATCACCATCACACTCCTATTTTTACCTTTTTCTTAGTTCGATCCTTTTAGTAATATCTTGATCTAGTAGAATAAAATTTTAGTATGATCTAGTTTTGAGTTTTGCTTTATGATCCCTCTATGTAATCGAGTCCGTGAGCTATATAATAAAGATTAGTGTTAAGTCAAGGGCTTGATTATTTTGCCATGATCTTGAGGGAATAAAAGAAAAATAAAGAAATAAAGTGATCATATTGATCTTATGGAGAGTAATGACTTCACATATAAGGAGTATGATGATTAAAAGCTGTTGAGAGTTGACAAACATAGTTTTGGTCATCGTTGCAATTAATAGGAAGTAATAAAGAAAGAGAGGTTTCACATACAAATATACTATCTTGGACATCTTTTATGATTGTGAGCACTCATTAAAATATGACATGCTAAAGAGTTGATGTTGGACAAGGAAGACAACGTAATGGGTTATGTTTTCTTATATCTGAAATAAAGTATATTGTCATGGATCATCCAACGTGTTGAGCTTGCCTTTCTCCCTCATGCTAGCCAAATTCTTTGCACCAAGTAGAGATACTACTTGTGCTTCCAAATTCCCTTAAACCCAGTTTTGCCATGAGAGTCCACCATATCTACCTATGGATTGAGTAAGATCCTTCAAGTAAGTTGTCATTGGTGCAAGCAATAAAAATTGCTCTCTAAATATGTATTAGTGTGGAGAAAATAAGCTTTATACGATCTTGTGATGTGGAAGAAATAAAAGCGATGGACTGCATAATAAAGGTCCATATCACAAGTGGCAATATAAAGTGACGTTCTTTTGCATTAAGATTTCGTGCATCCAACCATGAAAGCGCATGGCAACCTCTGCTTCCCTCCGCGAAAGGATTATCCTTTACTTTTATCTCTTACCCTTATGCAAGAGTCATGGTGATCTTCACCTTTCCTTTTTACATTTTATCCTTTGGCAAGCACCTTGTGTTGGAAAGATCCTGATATATATATATATATCCAATTGGATGTAAGTTAGCATGAACTATTATTGTTGACGTTACCCTTGAGGTAAAAGGTTGGGAAGCGAAACTATAAGCCCCTATCTTTCTTTGTGTCCAATTAAAACTCCGTAACCACAAGTATTGCGTGAGTGTTAGCAATTGTGAAAGACTAAATGATAGTTGAGTATGTGGACCTGCTGAAAAGCTCTTACATAGACTCTTTCTGATGTTATGATAAATTGCAATTGCCTCAATGACTGAGATTATCGTTTGTTAGTTCTCAATAAAGTTTCTGATTCATACTTGACATTGTGGATAGATTGTTACTTTATCATAAGAAATCATATGACCACACATATATGTTGCTGTTATAAGAATGACCATGATGCCCTCATGTCCGTATTTTATTTTATCGACACCTCTACCTCTAAACATGTGGACATATTTATCGTTATCGGCTTCCGCTTGAGGACAAGCGAGGTCTAAGCTTGGGGGAGTCGATACGTCCATTTTGCATCATGCTTTTATATCAATATTTATCGCATTATGTGCTGTTATTACACATTATGTCGCAATACTTATGCCTATTCTCTCTTATTTTACAAGGTTTACATAAAGAGGGAGAATGCCGGCAGCTGGAATTCTGGGCTGGAAAAGGAGCAAATATTAGAGACCTATTCTGCACAACTCCAAAAGTCCTGAAACTCCACGGAAGTTATTTTTGGAAATAATAAAAAATACTGAGCGAAGAAAATACCAGAGGGGGCCCACACCCTGGCCACGAGGGTGGGGGGCGCGCCCTACCCCCCTGGGCGCGCCCCCTTCCTCGTGGGCCCCCTGGTGGCCGTCCGTTGCCCATCTTCTGCTATATGAAGTCTTTCGTCCGAGAAAAAATCATAAGCAAGCTTTCGGGACGAGACTCCACCGCCACGAGGCGGAACCTTGGCGGAACGAATCTAGGGCTCTGGCGGAGCTGTTCTACCGGGGACACTTCCCTCCGGGAGGGGGAAATCATCGCCATCGTCATCACCAACGATCCTCTCATCGGGAGGGGGTCAATCTCCATCAACATCTTCACCAGCACCATCTCCTCTCAAACCCTAGTTTATCTCTTGTATCCAATCTTTGTCTCCTAGCCTAGGATTGGTACCTGTAGGTTGCTAGTAGTGTTGATTACTCCTTGTAGTTGATGCTAGTTGGTTTATTTGGTGGAAGATCATATGTTCAGATCCTATATGCATATTAATACCCCTCTGATTATGAACATGAATATGCTTTGTGAGTAGTTACATTTGTTCCTGAGGACATGGGAGAAGTCTTGCTATTAGTAGTCATGTGAATTTGGTATTCGTTCGATATTTTGATGAGATGTATGTTGTATCTTCTCTAGTGGTGTTATGTGAACGTCGACTACATGACACTTCACCATTGTTTGGGCCTAGAGGAAGGCATTGTGAAGTAATAAGTAGATGATGGGTTGCTAGAGTGACAGAAGCTTAAACCCTAGTTTATGCGTTGCTTCGTAAGGGGCTGATTTGGATCCATATGTTTCATGCTATGGTTAGGTTTACCTTAATACTTCTTTTGTAGTTGCGGATGCTTGCAATAGGAGTTAATCATAAGTGGGATGTTTGTCCAAGTAAGGACAGCACCCAAGCACTGGTCTACCCACATATCAAATTATCAAAGTACCGAACGCGAATCATATGAATGTGATGAAAACTAGCTTGATGATAATTCCCATGTGTCCTCGGGAGCGCTTTTCTCTATATAAGAGTTTGTCCAGGTTTGTCCTTCGCTACAAAAAGGATTGGGCCATCTTGCTGCACTTTATTTACAATTGTTACTTGTTACCCGTTACAGTTTATCTTATCACAAAACTATCTGTTACCGATAATTTCAGTGCTTGCAGAGAATACCTTGCTGAAAACCGCTTATCATTTCCTTCTGCTCCTCGTTGGGTTCGACACTCTTACTTATCGAAAGGACTACGATAGATCCCCTATACTTGTGGGTCATCAACCGGTCCTCGCCTACTTCCAGCGTCGGGGCATCCATCCATTCTGCCACGAAGTCAGTGAGTGCGGCTCCCTTGATGACCCTGGTGGTGCTGAACTCCAACTGGAATGCCTGCAGCTCGATGTTCCACTCGGCGACCCTTCCGGCAGAGTTGGGGCTCCTGAGCACACTCTCCAATGGGTAGGCCGAGATGACTTTGATGGGGTGGCCCTGGAAGTAGTGCCGCAACTTGCGCGAGGCCACCAGGAGCGCGAGCAGGAGCTTCTGAGGCATGGGATATCGTTCCCTCGTGTCCTGCAACACCGTGCTGACGAAGTACACCGGGTGCTCGACGAGGACAGGCGTGTTGGTGAGGCTCGCGTCTTGCGAAAGCTGGGGTGCCTCCTGAGGTGGTGGGACCCCTGGCGCCTGATCGCTTGCGGGAATCTCTATGGCGTTGTCCTGCCGAGCTTGGTCTTCTGTTGTTGCCGCTACGGCTCTTGTTGCGCCTTCCTGATCTTGCGTCATCTCGGCTTGTGGCGTAGCTTGGCGCAGCGCGCTCTTGGCTTGGTGCTCCTCCCGAACCGCCACTAGCGCAGCGCTGGCGGAGTATGGGGTGGCGGCAAGATAAAGTACTAGAGGCTCAAGAGGCCGCGGTGCCACCATCACCGGAGGGCTGGTGAGGTCTTGGAAGGCTCGGTCGGCCTCCGGGGTCCACTCGAACGGGCCCTTCTTCTTCATCAACTTGAAGAAGGGTAAGGCACGCTCTCCCCGCTTGGAGATGAAGCGCCCCAACGCAGTCACCCGACCAGCCAGCTTCTGCATTTCCTTGAGGGTCTGCGGTGGGCTCATGTCCTCAATGGCCTTGATCTTCTCCGGGTTCGCCTCAATCCCTCTGTGGGACACGAGGAATCCCAGCAGCTTACCGGAAGGGACACCGAACACACACTTCTCCGGGTTAAGCCGCAAGTTCACCTGGCGCAGGCTCTCGAAGGTCTCCTCCAGGTCTTGGATCAAGGTTCTCACCTCCCGAGACTTCACCACAATGTCGTTGACGTAGGCCTCCGTGTTTCTCCCGAGCTGCCGCCCTAAGGCGATGTGCATCATCCGCTGAAAGGTCGTGCCCGCGTTGCGCAGTCCGAAGGGCATGCAGGTGTAGCAGTACACCCCACACGAGGCCAGGAAGGCTGTCTTCTCTACATCTTCCACCGCCCTCTTGATTTGATGATACCCTGAGAACGCATCCAGGAAGCACAGCAGGTCGCACTCGGCGGTGGAGTCGACGATCTGGTCGATGCGTGGGAGAGGGAATGGATCTTGAGGGCACGCCTTGTTGAGGTTGGTGAAGTCGACGCACATTCGCTCCTTCCCGCCTTTCTTCGGCACCACAACGGGGTTCGCCAGCCATTCGAGGTACCTAACCTCACGAATGGCACCTGCCGCCTCCAACTTGCGGGTCTCTTGGTCGATGAAGGCCTGCTTCTCCGTGGACTGCCGCCTCGCCCGCTGCTTCACAGGGCGCACATTGGGGCATACCCTTAAGTGGTGCTGAATCACCTCTCTCGGGACCCCTACCAGCTGATTGGGCTCCCATGCGAATATATCCTTGTTCACGTGCAAGAACTTCACCAATGCTTCCTCTTGGCTGGGGTTGAGGCTGGCACCTATGGTGAAGGTGGCTCCTGAGGACCCGTCCTCGTCGACCGGCACCTGCTTGGTTTCTGCCTTGTCTTGGGTGAACAACTGCTTCTTCATGGTTGGCGCGGCCTCCTTGGCCTCGGGGGCACCGGCGCGAGCCTCGCGAGGGTGCAAGCCTCGCGAGGGTGCACCGGCACCAACGGGCTGCGCCGCGGCGGCGGTCTTGAAGGCAAGTTTGAGCACTGTCACGGCCTCCTTGGTGTCCCCCTTGACGGTGAGGACACCTTTGCTTCCAGGAATCTTCATGAGGTTGTAGGCCGGATGAGTCGCCGCCATGAACTGGGCCAGAGCTGGATACCCGAGGATGGCGTTGTACGGGAGGCCGATGCGGGCGATGTCGAAGTCTACCAGCTCGGTGCGGTAGCTGTCGCGCGTGCCGAAGGTGACGGGAAGGCGGATTTGCCCCAGGGAGCGGGCAGCGCCGCCACCAACTCCTGAGAAAGGCTTGCTGAGGTTGAGCCACTCGAGTGGCACGTGAAGAAAGCTGAAGGCCTCCACGGAGAGCAAGTTGAGGCCGGCGCCGCCGTCGATGAGGGTCTTGGTGACGACCACGTTGCAGATGGTGGGCGTGCAGAGCATCGGAAGCATGCCCGAGCCAGTGGTGGTGACGGGGTGGTCTTCTGAGCTGAAGGTGAGGTCGGCCTCAGGCGCAACCCAGCCGGGCGGAGCCCCCGAGCGGTTGGAAGCAACACCAATCTGGCGGAGGAACGGCTTGATGTGGCGATCTGAAAGCGGTGCCTGAGAGCCGCCTAGCAGGGCCGCGACCGCGTGGTGTGCCGGTGCTGCATAGCACGCTGTGAAGAGGTCACGCAGCTCCTCCCAAGACACCACCGTGGATCTGGGAAGGTTGAGCAGCCAGGCGCGCGGCTCACCGGCGAGGGCCATGGGAAGCCAGTTGGCCATGACCTTGTCATCACCCCCAGCCTCGAGGACGGCCTCCTCATATGCCAGCAGGAAAGCCGACGGGTCCGCCGTGCCGTCGTAGCGCGGCGACATCTCCGGCTTGAACTTGGGTGGCCACCGCACCCGCCGCAGGGCGGGGGCCAGGGCTCGGAGCCCCCTGGCCCCATCGTCAACGCTGGTCGTCGGAGTCGCTGGCAGGGCGCCTGCCATGAGGGCGGAGTGCGGTGGCGACGGAGGAGAAGCTACGGCGCACCCCTACCTGGGGCGCCAAATGTAGGATCACGGGTTCCGGCAAAACCCTCAAGGTTCGAACACTGGGGTGCGCGCGAAGGTTTCCTCCCTACCGATCCACGCCCTAGCTCTAAGATCTCGCGGACGAACTCGATGAACTCACAAGAAAAAGACACAAGATTTATACTGGTTCGGGCCACCGTTGTGGTGTAATACCCTACTCTAGTGTGGTGGTGGTGGATTGCCTCTTGGGCTGATGATGAACAGTACAAGGGGAAGAACAGCCTCCTGAGGTCGAGGTGTTCTTGTGCTTGGCAAACTTGTGTGGGTGAGATGCCTCTGAATCAGTTGCCCCTACTGTGGTGGCTAGTTCTACTTATATAGGCCCTGGTCCTCTTCCCAAATATTGAGCGGGAAGGGAGCCAACAACGGCCAATTTGAAAGGGGACAGCTAGTACAACTTATCCTGACAAAAGCGGTCTTCGCCTGCAAAAGGCACTGGTGGTGACGCCGTCTTGGGCGCCATGGTGACCTCCGTCTTGCCGTCCTGCTGGTCTTGGTCTCGTTGCACCGATATGGAAACCTTTGCTTGATGCCTCGGTACTCCGCGCCTGCGCTTGCCCCCTTGCCACTAAAGAGGAAACAAGGACACTGCGCGCGCTGGCGCCCGCCTGGTCTCGATCGTCATGGCTCACGTCACGAGGACCTCACGAGGTTTGCCTTGCCTTGATCTCTCTGCCCCTTGTGAGCCTGCCTAGCAAGGACGCTCCTGAGGAGGTCTTGCATCGTCCGCCTCGCGAGGCTTGGCCCCTCGCGAGGGTCTTGAATGCCTTGTCGATGCAGATGGGTCGTACGGGCCTGCTACCTCAGCCACGCCGTGGGCCGCAGGCAGGCAAGTCTGGGGACCCCCGTTCCCAGAACGCTGACATTCACCGTGTGGGATGTACATACCTACGGAAATGATTTCTAGGATTCACCGTGTGGAATGTACATACCTACGGAAATGATTTCTGGGATTCACCGTGTGGGATGTACATACCTACGGAAATGATTTCTGGGATTCACCGTGTGGGATGTACATACCTACGGAAATGATTGGGTTTCCATGCCTCGCCCGATCGCACACGGCCCCAGCCTGGGTCCCACGAGGGCCTATTCCCGACGATTTCTGGGTCGTCTTGGAAGGACCCCCCTATCACCCACACTCACTTGGCGACGGTTCCAAATGCTGTCGCGGAAAGGGGGTTTAAACCATTTGTTTAGGACGTCGTTGTACCAGTGATTTAATGTATGAAATGTTCAAATGAACCTTGAATAATTCCAATTCTTTTACGACACACATATAGTTGCATGTTCACTCTAGATAAAAGGTCTAGCAATTCAAACACCGTCCATTGCCGCTGTGACCCCATTATTTAATTCAAATCAAGATGAAAAATCAAGTAGATCGCACACAGTTTATTATCAGCAACCATGTGAGATGCAGCACAAAATATCCTAGAGCACCGTCGGTGTATAGTACGCCTATGGCTTACGTGAGAAGGTGTGTCGGCTACAGTCCACAATCGGCGTCTCAAGCACACTAGCTCGCTCCCCAAATATCATTTCACTATTCAATCGTCGCCGGTGAAAGATGGGCACATGGACCCGCGTTGTGAGGGCAACTTCGGTGGCCCACTCCGGCGAGAGCGCGGCTGCAGCCGCCATGCGCGTGCTAACAAGGTGCATGAGCGCGGCCGCAATCTGCGACCGGGCGGCAAAGGCAGCCCAAACGACCGCTGTTGCTTCTCAGGTGGCGGCATCAACATCTGCCTCGGGGATATCAACTGGCGAGAGCGGCACAATGATACGTCTCCAACGTATCTATAATTTTTGATTGTTCCATGCTATTATATATTCTGTTTTGGATGTTTAATGGGCTTATTTATACACTTTTATATTATTTTTGGGACTAACCTATTAACCCAAGGCCCAGTGCAAATTGCTGTTTTTTTGCCTATTTCAGTGTTTCGCAGAAAAGGAATATCAAATGGAGTCCAAACGGAATGAAACCTTCGGGAGCGTGATTTTTGGAACAAACGTGATCAAGAGGACTTGGAGTGGACGTCAAGAAACGAACGAGAAGGCCACGAGGCAGGGGGCGCGCCTACCCCCTCTGGGCGCGCCCTCCACCCTCGTGGGCCCCTCGTGGCTCCACCGACCTACTTCTTCCTCCTATATATACCTACGTACCCCGAAACCATCCAGGAGCACCACGAAAACCTAATTCCACCGCCGCAACCTTCTGTACCCATGAGATCCCATCTTGGGGCCTTTTCCAGCGCTCCGCCGGAGGGGGCATCAATCACGGAGGGCTTCTACATCAACACCATAGCCTCTCCGATGATGTGTGAGTAGTTTACCATAGACCTTTGGGGCCATAGTTATTAGCTAGATGACTTCTTCTCTCTCTTTGGATCTCAATACAAAGTTCTCCTCGATCTTCTTGGAGATCTATTCGATGTAACTCTTTTTGCGGTGTGTTTGTCGAGATCCGATGAATTGTGGGTTTATAATCAAGATTATCTATGAACAATATTTGAATCTTCTCTGAATTCTTTTATGTATGATTGGTTATCCTTGCAAGTCTCTTCGAATTATCAGTTTGGTTTGGCCTACTAGATTGATCTTTCTTGCAATGGGAGAAGTGCTTAGCTTTGGGTTCAATCTTGCGTTGCTCGATCCCAGTGACACAAAGGGAAATGACACATATTGTATTGTTGCCATCGAGGATAAAAAGATGGGGTTCATATCATATTGCTTGAGTTTATCCCTCTACATCATGTCATCTTACCTAATGCGTTACTCTGTTCTTATGAACTTAATACTCTAGATGCATGCTGGATAGCGGTCGATGTGTGGAGTAATAGTACTAGATGCAGGCAGGAGTCGGTCTACTTGTCGTGGACGTGATGCCTATATACATGATCATGCCTAGATATTCTCATAATTATGCACTTTTCTATCAATTGCTCGACAGTAATTTGTTCACCCACCGTAATACTTATGCTATCTTGAGAGAAGCCACTAGTGAAACCTATGGCCCCCGGGTCTATTTTCTATCATATAAGTTTCCAATCTATTTTTATTTTGCAATCTTTACTTTTAATCTTTATCATAAAAATACCAAAAATATTATCTTATCATCTTTATCAGATCTCACTTTTGCAAGTGGTCGTGAAGGGATTGACAACCCCTTTATCGCGTTGGTTGCAAGGTTCTTATTTGTTTGTGTAGGTACGAGGGACTTGCGTGTGGCCTCCTACTGGATTGATACCTTGGTTCTAAAAAACTGAGGGAAATACTTACGCTACTTTGCTGCATCACCCTTTCCTCTTCAAGGGAAAACCAACGCATGCTCAAGAGGTAGCAATAAGGATTTCTGGCACCGTTGCCGGGGAGTCTACACACAAGTCAAGACATACCAAGTACCCATCACAAACTCTTATCCCTCGCATTACACTATTTGCCATTTGCCTCTCGTTTTCCTCTCCCCCACTTCACCCTTGCTGTTTTATTCGCCCTCTCTTTCTGTTCGCCTCTTTTTCGCTTGTTTCTTATTTGCTTGTGTGTTGGATTGTTTGCTTGTCATGATGGCTCAAGATAATACTAAATTGTGTGACTTTGCCAATACCAACAACAATGATTTTCTTAGCACTCCGATTGCTCCTCTTACCGATGCTGAATCTTGTGAAATTAATGCTGCTTTGCTGAATCTTGTCATGAAAGATCAATTCGCCGGCCTTCCTAGTGAAGATGCCACTACCCATCTAAATAGCTTTGTTGATTTGTGTGATATGCAAAAGAAGAAATATGTGGACAATGGTCTTGTTAAACCGAAGTTATTCCCGTTTTTCCTTAGAGATCGTGCTAAAACTTGGTTTTCGTCTTTGCCTAAAAATCGTATTGATTCTTGGAATAAGTGCAAATATGCTTTTATCTCTAAATATTTTCCTCCCGCTAAGATCACCTCTCTTAGAAACGATATTATGAATTTTAAGCAACTTGATCATGAACATGTTGCACAAGCTTGGGAGAGGATGAAATTAATGATACGTAATTGCCCTACACATGGTTTGAACTTATGGATGATCATACAAAATATTTATGCCGGATTAAATTTTGCTCCTAGAAATCTTTTAGATTCGGCCGCGGGAGGCGCTTTTATGGAAATCACTTTAGGAGAAGCTACTAAACTCCTAGATAATATTATGGCTAATTATTCTCAATGGCACACTGAAAGATCTACTAGTAAAAAGGTGCATGCAATTGAAGAGATTAATGTTTTGAACGGAAAGATGGATGAACTTATGAAATTCTTTGCTAATAAGAGTGTTTCTTCTGATCCCAATGATATGCCTTTGTCTACTTTGATTGAGAATAATAATGAATCTATGGATGTGAATTTTGTTGGTAGGAACAATTTTGGTAACAACGCTTATAGAGGAAATTTTAATCCTAGGCCGTATCCTAGTAATTCCTCTAATTATTATGGTAATTCCTACAACAACTCTTATGGAAATTTTAATAAGATGCCCTCTGATTTTGAGACTAGTGTTATAGAATTTATGATTTCTCAAAAGAATTTCAATGCTTTGCTTGAAGAAAAATTGCCTAAGCTTGATGAGTTGGCTAGGAACGTGGTTAGAATTTCTCTTGATGTTGATTCTTTGAAACTTAGATCTATTCCACCTAAGCATGATATCAATGAGTCTCTCAAAGCCATGAGAATTTCCTTTGATGAGTGCAAAGAAAGAACCGTAGGATGCGTGCTAAGAAAGATTGCTTTGTAAAAGCGTGTTCTTCTAGCTTTCATGATAATAAGGATGAAGATCTAAAAGTGATTGATGTATCTCCTATTATATCTTTGTTTTGCAATATGAATCTTGATAATGATGGGACTGGAGATGAGTCAACTTTAGTTAAAAGGCGTCCCAATGATTTGGAGTTTTTAGATCTTGATGCAAAATTTGGTAAAAGTGGGATGGAAGAGGTCAAAACTTTAGATAGCAATAAACCCAATATTTTGGATTTCAAGGAATTTAATTATGATAATTGTTCTTTAATAGATTGTATTTCCTTGTTGCAATCTGTGCTAAATTCTCCGCATGCTTATAGTCAAAATAAGGCTTTTACTGAACATATCCTTGATGCTTTAATGCAATATTATGAAGAAAAGCTTGAATTGTAAGTTTCTATCCCTAGAAAACTTTATGATGAGTGGGAACCTACTATTAAAATTAAAATTAAAGATCATGAATGCTATGCTTTCTGTGATTTGGGTGCTAGTGTTTCCATGATTCCAAAAACTTTGTGTGATTTGTTAGGTTTCCGTGAATTTGATGATTGTTCTTTAAACTTGCACCTTGCGGATTCCACCATTAAGAAACCTATGGGAGGAATTAATGATGTTCTTATTGTTGCAAATCAGAATTATGTGCCCATAGATTTCATTGTTCTTGATATAGATTGCAATCCTTCATGTCCTATTATTCTTGGTAGACCTTTCCTTAGAACGATTGGTGCAATTATTGATATGAAAGAAGGGAATATTAGATTCCAATTTTCGTTAAGGAAAGGCATGGAACACTTTCCTAGAAAGAAAATTAAATTGCCTTATGAATCTATTATGAGAGCCACTTATGGATTGCCTGCCAAAGATGATAATACCTAGATCTATCCTTGCCTTTATGCCTAGCTAGGGGCGTTAAACGATAGCGCTTGTTGGGAGGCAACCCAATTTTATTTTAGTTTCTTGCTTTTTGGTTCTGTTTAGTAATAAATAATCCATCTAGCTTATGTTTAGATGTGGTTTTGTGTTTTAATTAGTGTTTGTGCCAAGTAGAACCTTTGGGAAGACTTGGGTGAAGTCTTTTTGATCTTGCTGTAAAAAACAGAAACTTTAGGGCTCACGAGATTAGCTACAACTTTTTACTGGAGAGTGATATTTACTTTATTGTTTTTGAAGATGATTAATAGATAAATTCCTCACGTCCAGCAATTTATTTTACAATTTTTGGAGTTCCAGAAGTCTACGTTTGATACAGATTACTACAGACTGTTCTGTTTTTGACAGATTCTGTTTTTCGTGTGTTGTTTGCTTATTTTGATGAATCTATGGCTAGTAATGGAGTTTATGAACCATAGAGAAGTTGGAATACCGTAGGTTTAAGACCAATATAAATAAATAATGAGTTCATTACAGTACCTTGAAGTGGTGTTTTGTTTTCTTTCGCTAACGGAGCTCACGAGATTTTCTGTTAAGTTTTGTGTTGTGAAGTTTTCAAGTTTTGGGTAAAGATTTGATGGATTATGGAACAAGGAGTGGCAAGATCCTAAGCTTGGGGATTCCCAAGGCACCACAAGGTAAAATCCAAGGACAACCAAATGCCTAAGCTTGGGGATGCCCCGGAAGGCATCCCCTCTTTTATCTTCGTCCATCGGTAACTTTACTTGGAGCTATATTTTTATTCACCACATGATATGTGTTTTGCTTGGAGCGTCTTGTATGATTTGAGTCTTTGCTTTTTAGTTCACCACAATCATCCTTGATGTACACACCTTTTGGGAGAGACACACATTAATCGGAATTTATTAGAATACTCTATGTGCTTCACTTATATCTTTTGAGCTAAACAATTTTGCTCTAGTGCTTCACTTATATCTTTTAGAGCATGGTGGTGGTTTTATTTTATAGAAATTATTGATCTCTCATGCTTCACTTATATTATTTGAGATTCCTTTATAACAGCATGGTAGTTTGCCTTGGTTATAAAAATAGTCCTAATATGATAGGCATCCAAGTTGGATATAATAAAAACTTCCATATAAGTGCATTGAATACTAGGAGAAATTTGATACTTGATGATTGTTTTGAGATATGAATATGGTGATATTAGAGTCATGCTAGTTGAGTAGTTGTGGATTTGAGAAATACGTGTTCTAAAGTTTGTGATTCCCGTAGCATGCACGTATGGTGAACCGTTATGTGATGAAGTCGGGGCATGATTTATTTATTGATTGTCTTCCTTATGAGTGGCGGTCGGGGACGAGCGATGGTCTTTTCCTACCAATCTATCCCCCTAGGAGCATGCGCGTAGTACTTCGTTTCAATAACTAATAGATTTTTGCAATAAGTATGTGAGTTCTTTGTGACTAATGTTGAGTCCATGGATTATACACACTCTCATCCTTCCACCATTGCTAGCCTCTCTAATACCGCGCACCTTTTGCCGGTATCATACACCCACCATATACCTTCCTCAAAACAGCCACCATACCTACCTATTATGGCATTTCCACAGCCATTCCGAGATATATTGCCATGCAACTTACCACTGTTCCATTTATTATGACACGTTTCATCATTGTCATATTGCTTTGCATGATCATGTAGTTGACATCGTATTTGTGGCAAAGCCACCATTATAATTCTTTCGTACATGTCACTCTTGATTCATTGCATATCCCGGTACACCGCCAGAGGCATTCACATAGAGTCATATTTTGTTCTAAGTATTGAGTTGTGACCTTTGATTTGTAAGTAAATAAAAGTGTGATGATCATCATTATTAGAGCATTGTCCCAAGTGAGGAAAGGATGATGGAGACCATGATTCCCCCACAAGTCGGGATGAGACTCCGGACGAAATAAAAAAAAGAGAAAAAAAGAGGCCAAAAAGAAAAAAAAGGGGAAAAGGCCCAAATAAAAAAATGAGAGAAAAATAGAGAAGGGACAATGTTACTATCCTTTTGTCACACTTGTGCTTCAAAGTAGCACCATGATCTTCATGATAGAGAGTCTCCTATGTTGTCACTTTCATATACTAGTGGGAATTTTACATTATAGAACTTGGCTTGTATATTCCAATGATGGGCTTCCTCAAAATACCCTAGGTCTTCGTGAGCAAGCGAGTTGGATGCACACCCACTTAGTTTCTTTTGTTGAGATTTCATACACTTATAGCTCTAGTGCATCCATTGCATGGCAATCCCTACTCACTCACATTGATATCTATTGATGGGCATCTCCATAGCCCGTTGATACGCCTAGTTGATGTGAGACTATCTTCTCCTTTTTGTCTTCTCCACAACCACCATTCTATTCCACATATAGTGCTATGTCCATGGCTCACGCTCATGTATTGCGTGAAGATTGAAAAAGTTTGAGAACATCAAAAGTATGAAACCATTGCTTGGCTTGTCATCGGGGTTGTGCATGATTAAATACTCTGTGTGATGAAGATAGAGCATAGCCAGACTATATGATTTTGTAGGGATAACTTTCTTTGGCCATGTTATTTTGAGAAGACATGATTGCTTTGTTAGTATGCTTGAAGTATTATTATTTTTATGTCAATATTAAACTTTTGTCTTGAATCTTTCGGATCTGAACATTCATGCCACAATAAAGAAAATTACATTGAGAAATATGCTAGGTAGCATTCCACATCAAAAATTCTGTTTTTATCATTTACCTACTCGACGACGAGCAGGAATTAAGCTTGGGGATGCTTGATACGTCTCCAATGTATCTATAATTTTTTATTGTTCCATGCTATTATATATTCTATTTTGGATGTTTAATGGGCTTATTTATACTCTTTTATATTATTTTTGGGACTAACCTATTAACCCAAGGCCCAGTGCAAATTGCTGTTTTTTTTGCCTATTTCAGTGTTTTGCAGAAAAGGAATATCAAACAGAGTCCAAACAGAGTCCAAACCTAATTCCACCGCCGCAACCTTCTGTACCCGTGAGATCCCATCTTGGGGCCTTTTCCAGCACTCCGCCGGAGGGGGCATCGATCACGGAGGGCTTCTACATCAACACCATAGCCTCTCCGATGATGTGTGAGTAGTTTACCACAGACCTTCAGGTCCATAGTTATTAGCTAGATGGCTTCTTCTCTCTCTTTGGATCTCAATACAAAGTTCTCCTCGATCTTCTTGGAGATCTATTCGATGTAACTCTTTTTGCGGTGTGTTTGTCGAGATCCGATGAATTGTGGGTTTATGATCAAGATTATCTATGAACAATATTTGAATCTTCTCTGAATTCTTTTATGTATGATTGGTTATCTTTGCAAGTCTCTTCGAATTATCAGTTTGGTTTGGCCTACTAGATTGATCTTTCTTGCAATGGGAGAAGTGCTTAGCTTTGGGTTCAATCTTGTGTTGCTCGATCCCAGTGACACAAAGGGAAATGACACGTATTGTATTGTTGCCATCGAGGATAAAAAGATTGGGTTTATATCATATTGCTTGAGTTTATCCCTCTACATCATGTCATCTTACCTAATGCGTTACTCTGTTCTTATGAACTTAATACTCTAGATGCATGCTGGATAGCGGTCGATGTGTGGAGTAATAGTAGTGGATGCAGGCAGGAGTCGGTCTACTTGTCACGGACGTGATGCCTATATACATGATCATGCCTAGATATTCTCATAATTATGCACTTTTCTATCAATTGCTCGACGGTAAGTTGTTCACCCACCGTAATACTTATGCCATCTTGAGAGAAGCCACTAGTGAAACCTATGGCCCCTGGGTCTATTTTGCATCATATAAGTTTCCAATCTATTTTTATTTTGCAATCTTTACTTTTAATCTTTATCATAAAAATACCAAAAATATTATCTTATCATCTCTATCAGATCTCACTTTGGCAAGTGGCCGTGAAGGGATTGACAACCCCTTTGTCGTGTTGGTTGCAAGGTTCTTATTTGTTTGTGTAGGTACGAGGGACTTGCGTGTGCCTCCTACTGGATTGATACCTTGGTTCTCAAAAACTGAGGGAAATACTTACGCTACTTTGCTGTATCACCCTTTCCTCTTCAAGGGAAAACCAACGCATGCTCAAGAGGTAGCACACAACAGTTGTCCGTTCTGCAGCGGCTGCCCTAGCCCTGATGGAGGCCGCCCATGACCATGTCGAGGCCGCCCACGCCCAGCTCCTGGCGGTCACCGCACAAATCGAACGAAGCTTCTCCGACAACGGTCGGCAACCCACGGCCGAAGAGCTGGCAATCGCCGAGAGCGTTCGAGCAGCCGTCCGTTCCTTCGCCGCATACCTTGCAGCGACGAAGCCTGTCCAAGCCCAGATCGCGTTCGCCCACGCCCAGCTCGTGGCGGCCTTTTCCAAAGAGATGGCGGCCGCGGATGGCGAGATGCTTTCCAAGTATGGTGCGATGGATGCCATGGAGCCCCTTCCCTAGGAGACCGTCGGGCACGAGCTGGACATGGAGGCGGCGGCGGAGATCGACGAGCACTAGCCGTAGTAGTACTCTTTGTTTTGTTTAATTAAGAGCGTCGGTCTTTAATTTGTTAGAGTAATGTTTAGGTGCTGTAGTCTCCTTTGTGTACCCAAATTATGCAATGACGTAGATGACCACTGTAACCATGGAAATTCGAACCAAAACTTTTGACGTTCAAACTCATCACACACGGGTTAAGCTATCTGAATTGTTTGTGATGTCCACATATCGTACACAGTTCTGAATAAGGGACCGTGTCTGATGACACTTTGCGCGCCAGTTTTTTCGCTGAAGCGATTCCAAATTTTCGGCTTCCGAGGAAATATCTACCTCCCTGCCCCCTCCCCTTTACCAAAAGCCACATTTCCCCTCTTTCCGCCTTCGTTTCCAAGTTGAAACCTTCACTCCTTGCTTGCAGCGCCGCCTCCTCGTCGGCGACCCTCCTTCACGCTGCTCGGCCTCGTCTATCCAGGCAGGTAATCCACACCCGACCCCCATCCTCCTCCTCCTTCCACATCCCACATGCCCCGATCGCCAGCGCGAGCGTGACACCTTCCACCCAAATCACCGACCCTCCACCAAATAAGCGCCGCCATTCGTGCCGACCCCCATATCTTGGAGGAGCACCTTGCCATTTGCTAGCTACGTCGGTTAAGCATGCTCGGTTTACCCGTTGCGTGTGCTGCTCCTGCCTTTCCTTCACAAATTCTAGTGAATTGTGCTATCTAATTTTACCATGCAATCTGTTGCTCTAGTGTATATGTTCTATATGTCATGCAGTGTGGTGCTCACTTATTAACTGTTTTGTTAATTAGTTGTCGTCTTCAGTTAACTGTTTGGTTCAATTCTGCAAATGTGATGTTCAATTCTTCAGGCTACAATTTTGTATTGTCTTCCATGTGAGAAAGAAATCAAATTTATCTTTACAAAATTGTGGGTGCATTCTGTTATTGTATACCATGTGAGGAATAAATTGAATTTGGCTGTAGTAAATACATGAGAAACAAATAAAATTGCCACAATTGGCTGTAGTTAACTGTTTGGTTAACTGTCTGATCTTCTATTAGGAGTATGTTATATTGTGCAATGTGGTGTGTCGGTGTTAAAACCGGCGGATCTCGGGTAGGGGGTCCCGAACTGTGCGTCTAAGGTCGATGGTAACAGGAGACAAGGGACACGATGTTTACCCATGTTCGGGCCCTCTCTATGGAGGTAATACCCTACTTCCTGCTTGATTGATCTTGATGGATATGAGTATTACAAGAGTTGATCTACCATGAGATCGTAATGACTAAGCCCTAGAAGTCTAGCCTGTATGACTATGGTAATGAGTATATCCCTTTCCAGACTAAGTCCCCCGGTTTATATAGACACCGGGAGGATCTAGGGTTACACAAGGTCGGTTACAAAGAAAGGAATCTACATATTCAGCCGCCAAGCTTGCCTTCCACGCCAAGGAGAGTCCCATCCAGACACAGGTGCAGTCTTCGGTCTTCGTATCCTCGCATCCCATCAGTCCGGCACATGGCTAACAGGCCGCACGCCCAAGGACCCCTTAGTCCAGGACTCCCTCAGTAGCCCCTGAACCTGGCTTCAATGACGAGGAGTCCGGCATGCAGATTTGTCTTCGGCATTGCAAGGCGGGTTCCCTTCTTTCCTGATACTCCACAATGGTCTTCGGATGATCGAGTTCGGCGAGCAGCACATACTTCCACAGAGGGCATAATAATTTATAAATCCAATCCTCTGGCTACTTTTTACAATACGACATTAAGTCAGTCCGTTCGTTATTTCGAACTGTTGTTTTCGCCCGCGGCCCCACGTTCCAAAACGTGGTTGTTATTGACATGTTTTATCTCAGCAGAGATCATGTCCCCTTATTAAGGGATTCTTTTATCAACACAGACGTGGGTAACCCAACCGTCCTTAGGGTACAACTCCTTGGGAATAGGCGAATTTTAAGGCCCGGGAGGAAGCGTTCGATATTCTCGGCCTTTATAAAGGGGCACAGACCTGCCTTTCTTTTCCACGCTTGCTTCTTCCTCGACTCTTACTAGCTCGAGTTCCAGCACCCAGGTTTCACCCTCCGCCCGCCTCCGTCATGCCCGGATCCAGCCGTCAAGGCCGATGGGTGGCTTCTTCTGTCACAGAGGAGGATATCGCGAAGCTTCGGGCGGCAAGATATCTGACCGCAGAAATCCTCCATCGGCTTCCCGCGAAGGGGCAGGTTATCCCTACCCCCAGATCCGGTGAGAGGGTCGTGTTCGTTTCCATTTTCCTCCAAGGATTAGGGTTCGCCCTTAATCCCTTCGTCCGGGGGTTCATGTTCTATTATGGACTAGACTTTCACGATCTCGCCCCGAACTCTTTTCTTCTCATCTCGGCGTTTATCGTCGCGTGCTAGGCCTTCCTTCGAACTCCTCCACACTTCGGCTTGTGGCTTAAGACCTTCAATGTGAAACCGCAAATGATAGAGGGGGAGCAGGCGGAGTGCGGTGGTGCCTGAGTGAGCAAGCTTACCAGCGCTATTTGGCTAAAAGGATCTTTCATGGAATCTTCCGACTTATGGCAGCAGGAGTGGTTTTATATCACCGAGCCCCGTGGTTCCAAGTGGGCAGTTGCGCCCGCCTTTCGATCCAGCCCCGCAATTCAGCTCGCATCATGGATTAATAAGGGGTTGGACTGGGGATCAGTTGACGAGGTGCGGACTCTGCAAAGTCGCATCCGAAGCCTCATTGAGAAGGATATCAATATTGTCAACGTTATTCAGGTAATGCTAGTCCGCTGAACCCTGCCATGTCAGCGACGGCCTCTCGGTTTGTGGGAGTTTAACCCAGAAGGGCCACGGACTCTTCAGCACTTCTTCGGCACTACGCACGAAGGAATGTGGAATTTATTCTTCGGGAAACGAAAACAATGGCCAGGCACCACCGAAGATACCGGCCTAGGCTGCAACCATTCGGACACCCCGGTAAGTACTCGTCCGCCAAACACCTCATAATCAGGTATCCAGTGGCAAGGCACTGATCAAACCATCCTTTTTTAGGGCTGGATAAAGAAAGCGAAACGGATTAAGTGTCCGGCCCCTCTTCCCGGAGACTCAGCTAACTCCGTGTTAACAAGGATGCTGGCGCCGGCACCGTACCAAGCGCCGGCAAAGGAGGGCAAAGAGGAGAGTGAGAAGACCCAGGATGACCTTCGTTCCGGAGGTAAGTCGAATACAGAGTCCGGAGAAATCGACATTTCCTCGCCTGAGGACAAAGGCGAAAGAGAAGCCAGTATCCCCTCTCCATTCAGGAGGAAAAGGGCCGCCTCCGAAGGTTGGGAGGGGCGGTCTCCTAAGAGGGGCAAGATGCCACCGTCGAGCGGCTTCGGATTGGAAGGCGACGCCGTTGAACAGCTCCGTCATGAGGAAAAGCCCTCAACCAAACCGTAAGTGAATCCGGGGTGCTTTGATAGCGTCCCGCTCCTTTCCTGTTTCCGAAGAGATACGTAACGTGCCTGTGTATTTTTACAGTTCGGCATAGAGTTTTTCTGGGCAATCCTATTCTTCGGGAGATCTCCTCCCAGAGATGATGGAAAGCGAGACGCCTCCCCCGACCTCCTCGCCCAATAAAGCGGACAACTTCGAAGTGTCATCTTGGAGGGTTTTTCTTGATCAACAAGCTGTGCAGGGGATGAAAGAGGCAGTACCCGAAGGTGGACCTCCGATCGTTCGGGACTCAGGGGCCAATAATGAAGGCCCCGGACTGTCCGGTTTTCAGCCAACGATGATTCTGGAGACGGGTGAACGGGTTCCTTCAAAGGATGGTCGTGCTCCTACAACAGCTTCTGGATACCCAGCAGCGCCGGATATATTGAGGGATATGCTGCGAAAAGCATCTGTCTCGGGGGAACATCATACCTTGATGGGTACGGTGGTCGAGAAGATTCTGTCCGTGAAAAGCGGATTGAATGAAGCCTTCATGAGCCTGCTAAAAGGCTTCGAGGTTTGTGATGTAATATTTTCAACTATATTTTATTTGCAAAGATGCACCTGAGTATAGGTAGTAGCCCCTGAGACTCGGGTTGGCTTCCAATGGGAGGCGAACGGAGGATCAAGAAGAAGTATTCAAGGACTAATCTGATTAACTTAACCACAGGCTGCTTCCCCCTGGCTACTTCCCCGGTTACGGATATTGCCGAACTGCAGCGGAAGCTTGATGTGGCAGGGGATGACATTACATTGATCAATATGCGTCTTGATGAGTCATGAGGTATATATTCAGAGCAGTCCTTTCACATACATTTTGTGATAGAAGTAGGACGCTGAAAGTTATATACTGGGATATGCATGACTGCATATGGTGCTGCCGCCGTTGAGATTCTTCAGGCGGAGCTGGCCCGGGCCAAGGAGCAGGCCCGGTTTAGCAATGCGGCTGCTGAAAAGGCATCGGCTAAGTTGAAAGCCGAACAAGCTGCTCGGCGCCAAGACGAGGAGAAGATATCCATGATGGCGCTCGAACTAAAAAAAGCTGCTAGCCGCTGTGGCCTTCTTGAGAAGAAGAATGAAGCCAAAACGGCTGAACTTGACAAGGCCTTACGAGAGGCGAGAGAAGCGCGGTCTGAATCCAGAGCAGCCCGTGAGGAGATCCGGCAAGCTGGGGAGATTGCGGTTGGTAAGCCCTTTTTGCTACAGACGAAGTTCGGGGATCCGAACTATGCTCAGCTGAACCAGGTGTGGAGTTCTCCGGACGAGTTTTTAGACTTGCCGAAGGGTTCTTCCGATGCGGCGCAGTTTTACCAGGCGCGAGAGGGGTATGCTTCAGAGAAGCTTTTCTGGTCACAATTTGGCGCGTCGAAGCGCCGTTTGTTGCTGAATGAACAGATGTCCAAATGGGCTGAGCTTCATAGGATATCCGGCGCTGCCATGAAGAACGTCATAATCCGATTATGGCCAACTGAGCCTGTTCTAAATAGCTACTTCGGCTTGGTGCAGCGGCTTGTTGATGCGGTGCCACGTATCGACGTTGTGAAGCGGTCGGTGTGCATTGAGGGTGCACGGATGGCCTTTGCCCGAGTCAAGACGTTCTTGGGGAAGATGAAGGCCATCGATGTTGCAGCGAAGAGTCCACCCAAAGGCAAGGACCGTTACGAACCGGAGCGTTATTTTGAAGACGTCCTAGAGGCCGCCCGCTTGATAGAGGGTCAATGCTCGAAAGACATAATGTTCGAGTGAGGTGTATGAGAATTGTAAAAGACAATTTTATAGTTAATCTATTTTTATGTTTTGCTCGAAAGCTTGTGTTCCTCCTGTGCGGCCGTTTTTATATAATCTGAAAGTTTTCCAGTCGTCAGCTTCAGCCCCCTCGTAGGAAGTACGAGGGTGTTCGGAAAAGCATTTGATCACTCTTGACCCAACGTCTTGGTCCGTGAAGGAGGTGACAATGCGCCGAACCAGGCAATCAGACTATAGGGCGTTAACACTTTCACTTAGCCATAGGAGTTTTATAGGGGGGACTACGACATAGCCCCTGGTATGTGTATGGCTTATTCCAATATGGTGCGTTACATATATGACCTGAAAAAAGGTCCTTCATGTGACACGGGGGGAATCACAATTGTCGGAGTAAATGGCCATGGGTAGCCTAACCGACTCCCCTGGCTCTTCAAAAAATTATCGGGCCGATCGAGCCTTCAAGCACCCAAAGCATAGGGCCGCCTTCCCCTGGCCGGCTATCTCACGGACCGACTACTGGAAGACGGCCCGGCCCTAAAAACCCTCCCGAAGAGAGCCACAAGATGGCCGACTCCAGGAAGCCGGCCACAAGAGGACCGACTCCAAGAAGCCGGCCACAAGAGGACCGACTCCCAGAAGCCGGCCACAAGAAGACCGGCTCCCGGCAAGCGGCCAAGATTGCACCCTCAAGGGCTGTACCCACATAACGGTGACGAGACGGGGCGTGGCTACAGTACAGCCTGCCACCCCTGAATCCCGGAGCACGCGTGGCCACAGTGCGCCTTACGGGTCGGCCATCCCCCGTCCAGCGCGACACTGTTGCCATGTTGACCATGACGCCACCCACGACAGGCTGTCAGTACGGCCCGCGGGCAGCGGGCCCCTTCAGCCAGAGAGATGCTCGAAGACGGCCAAGCCTCCCCCAGTCGGCCTGGGGCGTAGCCGGCTCCCAATAGCCGGCTACCTCCCTCCCTCGAAGTATGTGCATCATTAAGGAGATAAGACGAGGTAAGGCTACAGTGAGAGCCCGCCAGGCGGTGGCACTGTAGCCATGCTTACCTCGACAAAGCCCTCATCATCAGGGGCCAGGTTACAGTAACCAGCTGCCGGCAAGACCCCCAGGCGGTGGGGCCGGCCTGTCGGCCAAGAGGCCGGCAGCCGGTGGGACCCACCAGTCGGCGGGCCCCAACGGCTGGCGGAGAAGCCGGCGAATACACACACTGACGGCTAGGACCCACGTCCAGCCAGATTACCATTGTACCCCCGGGGGGTAGGCCTATATAAACCCCTCGGGGCACCCATGCGAAGGGTTGATCTCTTAGAGTTTTAGACACCACATAGAGAGAAGAGGAGAGCTAGCCTTGCCCTTCTTCTTCCTCTAGCCAAACAGCTCAAGGAGCCACTTGTAGCCACTTGTGTTGATCTAGTGATCATGCGGAGACCCCGCAGAGCAGGACTAGGGGTGTTATCTCCACGGAGAGCCCCGAACCTGGGTAAGATTCACCGGCGTGCATGTCTTCGCCTCATCCCGTTTCCACGCACCGGCGATGTCTTACTGGCTCCCACAATGAGAAACCACCCGTTGGCATATGTCGCACCTACCACCCGACATTTGGCGCCCACCGTGGGGCCAGGTGCACCGTTGTCCAGAGACCTGTTCTGGACGGGAACCCTCTTACTTCCCAGCGAGCGTAGCCAGCCCGGCACGCCCGATGGCGCTTGCCCCGACGCGCTACAAGGTGTCGACGATGCTTGCGCGGCGAGCTGCCTCGCCGATCTTCTTGGCGAGGCTCGCATCTCCGACGAGCCTGCGTCTGACGCGGGCACAGACTGCCCCGAGAGCCGCCTCGTCAGCCTCCTCGACCAGCTTCACGTCTCCAGCGAGCTTGCTGTGGACTTGGAGTCGGTCGGCTCCACCGACCTGATGCTTGTCGACTCCGAACCGTCATCGCTTGACGCCTTCCCCACCAACATAGTGATCATCGACGACCCTCTTCCTCGAGCCGACAGTGGCAGCAGCGCTGTCACCGAGGTGCTGGTCATCAGCCACGGCGCCGCCTCAGGCGAGAACGCCCACGACGCCCTACAAGCGGCGCTACACGACTTGTCCGCCCCCATCCCGGCCGACGCTGACGCCGAGACACTGGAGGCACGCCGCCTCGCCCTCATCGCGGAGGACCAGAAGATAGCATCCATGAGACACCTCACTGAGGCTCACAAGCACGAAGTCGACCGCGCCGCCTTTGGTACGCCGCCTCCTGGCTTGCCGAGCCGAGCCGACATCGTCAAGAAGCGTGGCGTGGCCATCGCCAGCATGCTGGGAGCAGACTGCCCAGTCTACGCCATGCCACTCGAGAACCTGCGTGCCGCTCAGGCGGCCGTAGACGAGCTAAACGGGCTGGGGGCCGACGAGCTCCCCTACATGACTAGACGCATCCAGCAGCTGATCGACGCGTCCGCAGAGCGGCATGAAGCCAGCGCTCGTGCTGAAAGTCCTCTCCCACGCCGAGAGCACGCGCGACATCCCGGACGCCGACTGCAGACGGCGCCCACGCGAGAAAAGACAAGGAGCCGGCTGCTAGCCGCAGTTGGACTCGGCTCACCATCGAGCGCGACGCAGAAGGCCGCCCCCGAGCTATGGAACAACGAGGCGATCCGCCTCCTCCCCCGCCTTGTGGGGAGAGATATCCCACCCCGCCGCCTGTTACGCATCCGACTCTCGGCGGCCGACTGGGCCACCACGAAGGAGTCGGCGAGAATGACGCCCGCCACCGGATCGACCGCCTAGCACGATCCCTGGCGCTAGAAGAAGAAGATGATGTTGGCCCGCCTTGCTTTGGCCCCCGCATCCGCGACGAACCCTTCCCCAAAGGGTTCTCACTCCCAAGAGACACGCCAAAATACAACGGCTCCGTGAAGCCGGAAGACTGGTTGATCGATTACTCCACTGCAGTCCGCATAGCGAACGGCAACAGGCGCGTTGCCGTGAAGTACGTCCCGCTCATGCTTCAAGGCACGGCACGCACTTGGTTGAACAGCCTCAAGCCCTACAGGATCAACAGCTGGCTGGACTTCACGGAAGTCTTCATCTGCAATTTCACCAGCACGTACAAGCGGCCTCCCAAGCCCCGCCAGCTCTCCTTGTGCGTCCAAGGGCCCAGCGAATCAACTCGCGACTACCTCACGCGTTGGGCCGAGCTCCGCAACTCCGGCGAAGGGGTGCACGAGGTTCAAGCCATAGAGTACTTCACCGTCGGGTGCCGAGAGGGCACCCTCCTCAAGCACCGGCTCCTCTGCGACGAGCCGACTACCCTCGACGAGCTGCTGATCATAGCAGACAAGTACGCCACGGCCGACTCTTCAATGAAGACCGAGCTTCGAGTGGATGCCTCTGGAAAGGTGCTCGCTCTGGCTCCCAAGACGCCGGCTGGCGACTCCAGTCGAGGCCCTTACCAGAACGACAACAAGCGCAAGGCCCCTATGCCGCCTTCCACCAGTCGGCAAGTAGCCACAGTCGAAGACGAACAACCTGAAGAGCGGCCCATGCCCAAGAAGCAGAAGGGTGGCAGGCTGGCTTGGCAGCTGGCTTTCTCCTACGAGCAAACCCTTGATGCCCCCTGCAAGTTCCACAGCGGCGCGAAGCCGTCCAACCACACGACTCGGAAGTGACGTTGGCTCACGCGGATCTCCAAAGGGGAGGGGCTGGTGCCGCCTCCACCTGTTGGCCCACCGCCTCCAGCCCCTCAGCAGCCGGCTGTTCGACCAGCAGTCGGAGCCATTCAAGACGAGTTCCCGGACGAGCACGCCGCCTACGTCGTCTTTACAAGCCAAACTGAAGACAGGCGCAGTCGGCGCCGACAACACCAAGAAGTCATCGCGGTCGCCTCTAACAACCCAGAGTTTATGCATTGGTCTGAGAAGCCTATCAGCTGGAGCTAGGCCGATCACCCAGAGGTGATGCCGTCTCCCAGCTCTTATGCGTTGGTGTTAGACGCCACCCTCGCGACAGAAAGGCGAGCTGCCCGTTTCTCCCGTGTACTGATTGACGGTGGGAGCAGCATCAACATACTGTACCGTGACACCATGGAGAAGCTGAACATCAAGACGAAGCAACTCATGCCAAGCCGGACTGTGTTCCATGGCATCGTACCCGGCCTGTCCTGCTCACCAATCGGCAAGATCAAGATGGATGTTCTCTTCGGAGAGAAGGATCACTTCCGCCAAGAGGCAATCTGGTTTGAAGTGGTGGATCTAGAGAGCCCTTACCACACGTTGCTTGGCCGACCTGCCCTGGCCAAGTTCATGGCTGTGCCCCACTACGCCTACCTCAAGATGAAGATGCCAAGTTCAAAGGGGATCGTCACCATAGTCGGAGACTACAAGAAATCCTCTGAGTGTGCTGCAGCCAGCAGTCGGCTGGCCGAGTCCCTCGTGATTGCCGAAGAAAAAAAGATGCTAGACCGAGTCGTGGCCATGGCCGGCAAGCAGCTGGCCCTGTCCCCTGACCCCAAGGAATATGATGCTCAAGGCTCCTTCCAGCCGGCCAAGGAAACAAAGAAGATACCTCTGGACCCGGAGAACCCGGAGAGGTTTGCCGTCATTGGAGCAAACCTGGACAGTAAATAGGAAGGCGAGCTCGTCGATTTCCTCCGTGAGAATCGGGACATCTTTGCATGGTCCCCAAAGGACATGTCGGGTGTTCCGAAGGATTTCGCCGAGCACAAGGTACACGTCCGAGCAGACGCAAAACCAGTCAAACAACCTCTCCGCCGACTGTCGGAGGAAAAGAGAAGGATTGTAGGAGAAGAGATAGCCCGGCTTCTGGCAGCCGGCTTCATTATGGAGGTGTTTTTTCCAGAATGGCTTGCCAACCCGGTCCTGGTGTTGAAGGAAAACAATAAATGGCGCATGTGTATAGATTATACCAGCCTCAACAAAGCCTGCCCAAAAATCCGTTCGCCTTACCTCGAATCGATCAAGTGATAGACTCCACAGCCGGATGCGAGCTGTTGAGTTTCTTGGATGCTTACTCAGGCTACCATCAGATCAAGTTGGATCCAGCCGACCGCCTGAAGACCGCCTTCATCACACCATTCAGAGCTTTCTGCTACCTGACTATGACATTCGGCTTGAGAAATGCCGGTGCCACTTTTCAGCGTTGCATGCAGAAATGCCTCCTCAAGCAACTCGGCAGAAACGCCAACGTCTATGTAGACGATATTGTGGTGAAGACGGAGAAGCGCGGCACCCTACTGGAAGACCTCAGAGAAACATTTGACAACTTGCGCCGGTTTCAGATCAAGCTCAACCCTGAGAAATGCGTGTTCGGAGTACCAGCCGGCCAGCTCCTAGGCTTCTTGGTCTCCGAACGCGGCATCGAGTGCAACCCAGTGAAGATCAAGGCCATAGACAGAATGGAGATTCCTACCAAGCTGCGAGACGTCCAAAAGTTTACCGGGTGCCTGGCCTCCCTGAACCGCTTCATCAGCCGGCTAGGAGAGAAGGCTCTCCCCCAGTACCGAGTCATGAAAAAGTCCACCCACTTCGACTGGAATGACCAAGTAGACCAAGCTTTTCATGAGTTGAAGAAGATGCTGACCATGCCGCCTGTCTTGGCAGCACCGACTGAGAAAGAGCCCATGCTCCTTTACATTGCCGCGACTAGCCGAGTGGTGAGCACAGTTATTGTGGTCCAACGCCCAGAAGAAGGCCGGGCTCAGTTAGTCCAGAGGCCGGTGTTTTATTTGAGCGAAGTACTGTCCACCTCGAAGCAAAACTACCCGCACTACCAGAAGATGTGCTATGGAGTATACTTCACCGCCAAGAAGCTGAAGCCCTACTTTCAAGAGCATTCCATCACGGTCGTATGTACTGCCCCGCTTGCCGAGATCATAGGCAGCTGGGATGCATCCGGCTGGGTGGCTAAGTGGGCCATTGCGCTGGCTCCTTACACGATCTTCTACCAGCCTCGCACCGCCATCAAGTCCCAAGCATTGGCCGACTTCCTTGTCGACTGGGCCGAGACCCGGTACCTACCGCCGGCTCCCGACTCCACTCATTGGAGGATGCACTTTGATGGATCCAAGATGCGCACCGGCTTGGGAGCCGGCATCGTCCTCACCTCTCCCAAGGGCGACAAACTCAGATACACATTGCAAATTCATTTTGCCGCCTCCAACAATGTGGCCGAGTACGAGGCGCTCATACACGGGCTCCGGCTAGCCAAAGAGCTCGGCATCCACCGGATCCTGTGCTATGGCGACTCGGATTTGGTAGTCAACAATCATCCGGCGACTGGGACGCCAAGGACGCAAACATGGCGAGCTACCGATTCCTCGTTCAGCAAATCAGCGGATACTTTGAAGGATGCGAGTTCCTCCACGTGCCACGGGCCGACAACGAGCAAGCAGATGCCCTGGCACGAATCGGCTCCACCCGACAAGCTATACCAACCGGCGTCTCTCTCCAACGCCTCCTCAAACCGTCTGTCAAGCCGTCTCCAGAATTAGACTCCATCTTCGTACCGCCTGCCCCTGATGCAGTCGGATCCGACTTGGGGAACCCAGCAGGCGGCTCGGGGACTTCGACAGGCGGCCCGAGGACTGCCGTAGTCGCACCCGGCGCGGGGACTTCAGAACCCGGACCGGGGACTGTAGCAGTCGGCCCGGGGACTGCAACAACACAACAGGCGGTGGCCGACTCCAACTCTTCACCACCCAACCCACCCACCCTGGTCGCAGTAGCCGTATTGGCAATAGAAGAAGTCACAGCTCCATCATGGGTCCAACCCATCCTCAACTTCTTGGTAAACAGAGAGCTTCCGACTGACGAGATCTCGGCAAGACAAGTTCAACGCCGAGCCGGAGCATACACAATAGTAAACAGAGAACTCGTTAGGCGCAGCGTCACTAGAGTCTTCCAGCGCTGCGTCGAGCCAGAGAAGGGCATAGCAATCCTCAAGGACATCCACCAAGGCGAATGCGGCCACCACGCGGCCTCAAGATCACTTGTTGACAAAGCTTTCCGCCATGGGTTCTTCTGGCCGACTGCTTTGGAAGACGCCAAGGAATTAGTCAAATGCTGCAAAGGGTGCCAAGTCTTCAGCTCCAAGCAACACCTGCCGGCTTCTGCACTCAAGACCACCCCCCTCACCTGGCCCTTTGCCGTCTAGGGATTGGACATGGTGGGCCCATTCAAGACGGCGCGCGGCGGCATGACACGTCTACTTGTCGCCGTGGACAAATTCACCAAGTGGATTGAAGCGAAGCCAATCAAGAAGCTGAACGGGCCGACTGCCGTGACATTCATCGCAGATATCAGCACCCGGTATGGCGTACCACACAGCATCATCACCGACAATGGCACGAATTTTGCCAAAGGAGCACTGGCACGTTTCTGCGCGACACAGGGCATCCGATTGGACTTAGCGTCCGTTGCCCACCCGCAGTCAAACGACCAAGTCGAGCGAGCCAACAGCCTCATCCTCTCCGCCATCAAGCCCTGACTGGTTGTACCACTGGAGCGTTCGGCCGGCTGTTGGCTCGACGAGCTGCCCGCCGTCCTCTGGAGTCTGCGTACTACTCCGAACAAGTCAACCGGCTTCACCCCTTTCTTCCTTGTATATGGTGCCGAGGCTGTCACCCCAACTGACATCGAGTTCGACTCACCTCGGGTCACCATGTACACGGAGGCGGAGGCCAAGGAAGCGCGAGAAGACGGCGTTGACCTGCTGGAAGAGGGTCGGCTGTTAGCACTCAGCCGGTCCGCCATCTACCAGCAGGGTTTGCGCCGTTACCACAACCGGAAGGTCAAGCCAAGATCCTTCCAAGAAGGCGATCTTGTGCTCCGGCTGATCCAGCGAACAGCCGGCCAGCACAAGCTCTCGGCCCCTTGGGAAGGCCCCTTCATCATCAGCAAGGCCCTAGGCAACGACTCCTACTACCTGATCGACGCACAGAAGCCGAAGGCACGCAAGAGAGATGATTCCGGCAAGGAGTCGGAACGACCATGGAACGCCAATCTCCTCCGAAGATTTTACAGTTAAAAAGCAGTATGTACCACGCTACCTTTTGTATTTAGTACAAGACAACGCCCCCCCCCGAGGAGCACTCGGGGACTACCCTCTTTTATCTATGTATGACGAGTGTCATACCTATGAATGTATTACTACATTTGTTTTTTCTGTCTGGCACCGGGTTCGATCAGTCGGCCCGGGGACTGGCCGCCTTGAGTTATATTAAAGTTCTACTTGCAGTCAGACAAGTAGTGTGCCGGCACCCAAGCCATCTCTTGTTGAAAGTCGCAGCTCGAAGAATCGACTGTCCGACTGACAAGAGTCAAAGGCGGAAAGGATGTCCACACGAAAAAAACGACTAAGGACTAACGAACTTATATAACGCAAGCCGGCCTCCCACCCCGCCTACCGGCTGTCAGAACATCCGGCTGGCCGGCTTCCCATTTCACCTTGCTACAATCCAAGAAAGCTAGAGTACTTGCCCTGCCAAAGGGCCAAGCCCTTCCCCAGCCACAGACTGCAGAGCAGCTGTCCGGCTGGGAAGGCGGCGACCAAGGGAGGGCGGCAAAGGAAACAGCCAAAAGGATGAAAAGCAAATACAATCGGAAGCCAAGCACATGCATGATTATATTTACACAAAAGGCCTTCAACAGGCCGGCATTCAACATAGTTTGAATACACCCCCAGTGGGTGGAACTGCGCAAATTTAACAAACACTGTTCAAGAAGTAATAAACAGGAAAGCAAAGGTGGCGGATCAGGCTAAAGGCGCAACAGGCGAGCTAGGCAGGTCAGTGGAGACGACAGTGCCGGCTGGAGGAGTGGCCGGCTGGTGAGTCTCGGCTTGATCATCGCCAGCTGCAGGCGGCGCGCTCGCACGCACCTCGTTGCTGGAGGCACGATCAAGCTGAGGTTGGCCGGTTGCTCCACCATCTGGCACGCCGTCTTCACCATCCTCTCCCTCCTCTTCGCCCTCGTCGCTGGAGTCGATCTCCTCCGCCGAGTCCTCACCGTCCGCTGGGTTCAGCCCAAACCACTCCTCCGGCTGAGCAACGCCGCCGTCATCCACCACAGGGGCAAAGGCACTGGTGTCGGTGTAGTCGGCGATCGCCGAGGCGCGCTGGATGATAGCCGGCCGCACCGCCTCCAGCTCCTCGTCGGCCTCCTGCCGCCAGGTGGCCAGCTGGTCCAAATTCAGCTTAGGATACCAAGCTTTGAGGAACTCCAGCGCCCGCCTAGCGCCTGACCGAGCTGCAGAAGCTTTCCAGGCCTCGAAGCGGCCAACCGCTACCTTCAGCCAGTCGGCAGTCCGACTGGGGGTACGGGGAACCACCTCGCCGGGCCGGAGGGCGGCCAGCACTTGCGCCCCAACGCACTGAAGACGGCGGAGCATGCGGTGAGCCGGCTGGAGGCGGGCTTGGATCGCCAGAAGCTGCTCTTCAAGCGACCGGCGAACATCCGGCGCGATCTCAGCACCAGCCTGCCTTTGCGCCTCGTGGTGGGCCTCGACAACTTGGTTGGCGGCAATGGAGTAACCAGGGAAGTACTCTGCACAAGTAAGAAAGGAAGAGAAAAAACACAAAGTCAGAAAATGGACCAAATGGCAGGCGGCAAGCAAAGGAACGAAGAAGAAGGCGGCCTACCGTCAACCAAGTCTTCGATCTGGCCGTAGCCGTTGATTAGCGATTGCCTTGCCTCAGCCCAGCTCGCCGCCTCGGTCTCGTATTCGGCTTGGAGGGCGGCCTCGCTGTCCTGCGCCGCCTTCAGGGCCGCCTTATGGCTCTCCTCCTGGTCGGCCAGCTTCTTGACCAAGCGGTCACGCTCCTGAGCCAAGGCGTCGAACTCGGCTTCCTTGGCGCGAAGGGCGGTCTGGGCCCCACCCAACTGCTCCCTCAGGTTGGCATTGGCCTCTGCAGATATGGTAAAGAAGAAAAAAGCAATAACAAAGAAGTCGCCAGGAAAGATCCGGCCCGACTGCTCAGCAGTCGGCCCGAATCTCGGGGACTACACCCAGTGGGTGCGCTGACGCGCCCCCACGTGAGATAAAAGATGAAGCACTTACTCCGGCTCTTAGTCAGATCAGTGGTCTTCTGGTTCAGCTCCCGGGC
Source organism: Aegilops tauschii subsp. strangulata (assembly GCF_002575655.3). NCBI lineage: Eukaryota > Viridiplantae > Streptophyta > Magnoliopsida > Poales > Poaceae > Aegilops > Aegilops tauschii. Next base: position 434,085,611 of record NC_053041.3, on the reverse strand, counting down.
CTGGGAGTTGAAGGCAGCCGCGCGGAGGTTGTGATAGTCCTGCAAGTAGGACAGAGGAGACAATAAGAACAAGATAGCAACCGAAGTCTACTAAGAATTTCCAAGCCGCCTGCTCAGCAGCCGACTCGGAACTCGGGGACTACACTCAGTGGGTGCGCTGACGCGCCCCCACGGAAGAAATCAAGAACAAGAAACAAAAAAGCGGGAAGACTCACCCGAATGGCCATTCGCGTCGCGAGGAACTCTTGGGTATACTGTTGCAGCACGGTGGCCTGGGATTGAAGCCGGTTCCGGACGTCTTGAGCCGCCACGTTCAGCACGGCCGTCCCACCACCCGGCGTCCACCCCGGGCTGGCGCTGGCCGTCTCCAGATCATGGGCCGGCGAGCTGGAGCCCGCGGCCCTCTGCGGATCCAGCGCAGAAGTCGCCTTCCCTGCGCGCTGGCGCGATGGCGACCGGACCACCAGGTCTGTCCTTGCAGCCGGCTCGCCTCCAGCCGGTTGCACGGGCGGCGCGTTAGGCCGACTGCCTTGGTCTGCCCCAGTCGGCGATGGCGGTGCCGCCTCCCTCTCCTGGACGACGACGTCGTCCTCCTCCCTCTCCATCCCCGGCAGGTCGCCACCAGCTTCCTTCGGCGGGGGCTCCGGGATCTCGGGCGCCACAGCGCGCAGGGGGACGACAAGCTGCGGAGGCCAGTTACGCAAGGCCTCCGCCGCCTTCTCTGCGGCTGCAGCCTCCTCCTGAGCCTTGGCCGCCGTGTCGGCTTGTGCTGCCGCCGACTCCTTCGCCATCTCCTGCGCCGCCTTGGCAGCGGCCGCCCTCAGCTCCTTCACCTCCCGCTCCTCCCGCGTCTCCCGCGCATTCCGCTCCGTCGCCGCTTGAAGCTCGGCACGGGGGTCCACGCGGCGGGCGCTTGCGGATCCTCCCGCCGCTCCAACCACAGAGGCGGCAGCGGTCCGCTCAAGAGAGAGCGGAGCCCTGTTTTTTAAGTCAGGACAAGGACTTAGAAGAAGAATATCAACAAAAAGAAGAAGGAATACGTGAGTAGAATTGACACTTATGCCGAAACCATTTGTGGCTGCTTCACCACCTTGTGGAAGCGGGCAGCCTTCGCGGCCGCCTCGTCCCGCTTGGTCGCCGCCGCCGCGCTCTTGGGCTTCTTCGGCCGACTGCGGAATAGGCTTGGCGCGGCCCGGCGCTTCTGCGCGCCGCCTCGGGCAGCCAGCGCGGTAGATGAACCCGCGCCATGGTCGGACGCCGGCTGGCGGCGCGGGACGACTTCCGCCTCATCATCATCCGGCCAGTCGTCGAAGCTGGCTCCAAGCCCGGAGCCTCCTGCCTCGCCGACTCCCACCATGGTGTTGTCATCCAGAGCGGCCGCCCCCAAGTCGGGGTCGTCCAAGTCGTGCGTCGCCCGGTCGAGAAGATATTGGCGCTCCACCCCCGCTGCCCCGGCCGCTGGTCGAAGGAGGGGGCTCTGTCAAGACAAACCGACTGGTCAGAGTCGGCCAAGAGTAACTTGGTGACAAAAGTAAAGAAGAGCAGAAAAAGAAAGCTTACCACAGGCGGGGGATTGGCACGGGAGTACGGCTCCTTGCCAAACTGCCACTCGTCGTGAGCTTGCAGTTCGCGAGGTAGTTCACCATGAGAGCTACCTCGGCATGAGGCATCTCCTTGGTGCACATCCGACTCGGATCGAGTTGGCCACTCATTTGACAAATCATATGAGGGCGGCCTTGGAGCAGGAGCACCCGGCGCACCACGAAGGCGGCCAGCAGGTCGGGCCCGGTCAGGCCCTCCGACTGGACCATTACCCGGAGTCACGCGACGGCGGCGGCTCCAGCAGGCGACAGCGTTCTGGCCCGATAGGACCACTGGGGCCGCCTCCCAGCCGGCGCGCCGGCTACATAAGCCGGCAAGTTGACGAAGTCGCCTTGCGGAGCGACGTTCTTCACATAGAAGTAGGATTTCTGCCAGAGCTTCACCGACTGGATCAGCGTGATGGGAGGAAAAGGGTTGTCGGCTACCGGCCTCCGCACCATGATGAAGGCACCGCTCTGAGCCGGCACGCCCTGCATGGCGGTGCCGAGCTTGGACTGGAAGAATTCCCCCCAGAGCTCGAGGGTGGGAAGGACGCCGATGAAGCCCTCGCACAAAGTGACGAAGGCAGACAGCAGCACCACCGTGTTTGGAGTGAGGTGGTGCGGCTGGAGCTGGTAGAATTCGAGGAAGGAGCGGAAGAAGCCGCTCGCAGGCAGGCCAAGGCCACGTAGGAAGTGCGAGCGGAAGATTACCCGCTCGCCCTCCTCCGGCGCCGGCGAGATCTCCCTCTCCGGCGCAAGACGGGCCCGCACATGGTCCCTGCCGGGCAACTGCCGCATCTTGCAAAGGAAGTCGATGTGGTCCGCGTGGACGTTGGAGCCGTCCCAGTCTCTGCCGCGCAACATGACGGCAAGAAGCCGATGAGAAAGGCATGGCGACGGCGAAAGCACGGCCCCGCGGCGGCAAAGCTGCGGGCTAGTGTGATGACTGGAGGGACGACGCGGAGGCGAGGGGCTACGGCGATGGAGAGGTAGAAGAAGAAGATGGCGGAGCGAGGGTGAGCGCGCGAGCGTCTGCCGCTCCCCCTCCTCCCCCTATTTATAGCCTCGTGCGGCGAAGCCGAGGAGGCGAGGCGTGGGGGGACGTGGGATTAACTGTGCCCACTCCCCCACGTCCCGCGATTATTGCGCCCTAACAGCGTGTGGAACTGCCGTTGGAAGGCGAATGGCCCGTTTTGGGCCATAGAAGATCCACACCTAGGCCTAGGCGTGGTAGTGGTGGGCCCCGGCCTGCGGCGGCGTCCCGTCACGCGCGTGGGCTGGCAGGCTCTTCCAGTCGGAGGGTGCCACATGGCGCGTGGGCGGCAAGCGGCCGACCCGCAACCCGGCGTGCGCGCCAGCTAGCTCCCGCCTTCAGACTTCAAAACCTCACCAAGACGGCGCACCTGATCAAAGCCGGCTCCTAGCTGCTGGCTCTTCAAGATAGGAAGCTGATTGAGCTTCTCGTCCTCCTTTCAGCCTCAAAGTCCAACCAGCTTCGGGGACTACTGTCCGAGTAAATGGCCACGAGTAGCCTAACCGACTCCCCCTGGCTCTTCAAAAAATTATCGGGCCGATCGAGCCTTCAAGCACCCAAAGCACAGGGCCGCCTTCCCCTGGCCGGCTATCTCACGGACCGACTACTGGAAGACGGCCCGGCCCTAAAATCCCTCCCGAAGAGAGCCACAAGATGGCCGACTCCAGGAAGCCGGCCACAAGAGGACCGACTCCAAGAAGCCGGCCACAAGAGGACCGACTCCCAGAAGCCGGCCACAAGAAGACCGGCTCCCGGCAAGCGGCCAAGATTGCACCCTTAAGGGTTGTACCCACATAATGGTGACGAGACGGGGTGTGGCTACAGTACAGCCTGCCACCCCCGAATCCCGGAGTACGCGTGGCCACAGTGCGCCGTACGGGTCGGCCATCCCCCGTCCGGCGCGGCACTGTTGCCATGTTGACCATGATGTCACCCACGACAGGCTGTCAGTATGGCCCGCGGGCGGCGGGCCCCTTCAGCCAGAGAGATGCTCGAAGACGGCCAAGCCTCCCCAGTCGGCCTAGGGCGTAGCCGGCTCCAAATAGCCGACTACCTCCCTCCCTCGAAGTATGTGCATCATTAAGGAGACAAGACGAGGTAAGGCTACAGTGAGAGCCCGCCAGGCGGCGGCACTGTAGCCATGCTTACCTCGACAAAGCCCTCGTCATCAGGGCGAGGCTATAGTAACCAGCTGCCGGCAAGACCCCCAGGCAGTGGGGCCGGCCTGTCGGCCAAGAGGCCGGCAGCCGGCGGGACCCACCAGTCGGCGGGCCCCAGCGGCCGGCGGAGAAGCCGGCGAATACAGACACTGACAGCTAGGACCCACGTCCAGCCAGATTACCATTGTACCCCCGGGGGTAGGCCTATATAAACCCCCCGGGGCACCCATGCGAAGGGTTGATCTCTTAGAGTTTAGACACCACATAGAGAGAAGAGGAGAGCTAGCCTTGCCCTTCTTCTTCCTCTAGCCAAACAGCTCAAGGAGCCACTTGTGTTGATCTAGTGATCATGCGGAGACCCCGCAGAGCAAGACTAGGGGTGTTATCTCCACGATGAGCCCCGAACCTAGGTAAGATTCGCCGGCGTGCATGTCTTCGCCTCATCCCGTTTCCAGGCACCGGCGATGTCTTACTGGCTCCCACAATGATAAGCCACCCGTTGGCATATGTCGCACCTACCACCCGACAACGATAGATTCCGATAAGTCATCGAGTGGTTGACCAGCTCTCGCAGCATCATGACAGTCGGTTTTCGGCTTTCTCTACTGAGGTGCTTGACCAGATGAACCGGAAGCACAATCGTAGTAGTCCTCCCTTTACTACCCTAGCCGATAGAGCGGAACGTAAGGTAGCAAGCACAGGAGCCGGGCAACCCAACCATTGACCCAAGACATGATTCGGAGCTGATGCATATAAGGCCAAACTCACGACGCCGAAGTACGCTTATAAAGTTGTTCTTACTTTGTTGGCAACTCATTTGTTCCCATACCGAGCCCCTTGCAGGTTGTGCCGAGGTATGGCTGTAAAACAACTATAGGGGCCAAATTCATTTGTAAAAAAGAAACGAATGATTAATGCGGATTGTATTTACTGGGACCTGAGTGATATGCCAATGATTACTTTATATATATGAATACCACAACCCCGGCTATTTGACATGCCCGGGGTCGAAGGCGGAGGAAAAAGGCATATTACAGGCTCAAAATAAAGAGTGCGGTCTACAAAAAGTTATTTTAGACCTCCTGTCGCACGTCTGCACCGCCTGTCCTCGACGAGGGGAATCCTTGACGGAAGTAGCCCCACAGGTGTGTGTACCAATCCGAACTCCGATAGAGTCAGTTGTAGATGTTTGTCCTTTGCGTCACCTGTTTTTAAGAGATAATAAAGAAAGAAAAAGGAAAGTAGATAAAAAAAGTTACGGGAATGCTTGCAGGCCTGTCCGTATTGTGCTTCCGCCAATGCCCATGGTATCTTAAGTGCGTAGTGATGTATGTGCGATACAAATTTTGCGGGTATATGAGGTGGGCAGCGGAAGCCGAGCTGCTATTTCTGCTCCGGGATTGATCAATCGTCAGGGGGAAATTTCTTCTGATCCCCGGTATTTGGTTGGTGAACCTCCTCGTCGTCCCTATCGCCTGGCGGCCTCCTTCCTTTGTGTTCGGCGTTGAGCTTGCCGGCCTGCTTGAAGACCCAACAGCTTCTGTTGGTATGATTGGCTGGTTTATCGGGGTGGCCGTGAATCTGGCAGGGTCGGTCCAATATCCTGTCTAGGTTGGATGATCCGTCTCGGTTCGCCTTGAATGGCTTTTTCTGCCGACCGGGTTTGGGATTGCTGAATCTGGCGTTGACCGCTGTGTCGCGTGATCTTTCATTATCATTGCGGCTGTTGTGTTTGCTTCGTCGTGGCTTGCCATTGCCGTCTCGGACTTCGGAAGTGCCCGAGTCGCTGGTGCTATTGCTTCTACGAGCGAGCCAGTTGTCTTCTCCCGCGCAAAAGCGGGTCATTAGAGCGGTAAGGGCTGTCATGGATTTAGGTCCTTCTTGACCGAGATGGCGTGCAAGCCATTCATCCTGGATGCTGTGCTTGAAGCCCGCGAGGGCTTCCGCGTCCGGACAGTCGACGATTTGGTTCTTTTTAACAAGAACCTAGTCCAGAGCTTCCTGGCTGACTCTCCGGGCTGCTAGACTATGTGACTTAAGTCATCGGCATCCGGTGGCCGGACATATGTTCCCTGGAAGTTGTCGCGAAAGGCGTCTTCCAAATCTTCCCAGCTGCCAATAGAATTTTTCGGCAGACTGTTTAACCAGTACTGAGGTGGTCCTTTGAGTTTTAGTGGTAGGTATTTGATGGCATGAAGGTCATCTCCGCGGGCCATGTTGATATGGAGGAGGAAGTCCTCGATCCATACCGCGGGATCCGTTGTTCCGTCGTATGATTCGATATTCATGGGTTTGAACCCGTCTGGGAATTCGTGCTCCATTACTTCGTCTGTGAAGAAAAGAGGGTGTGCGGCACCTCTATGTTGGGCCACACTACGACGTACCTCCGATGAAGCCCATTTGCGGTTTTCAGCCCGGGCGTGGCTAGGTTTGTCGCGTCCGAATAGGTAGTCGTTGTCGCGTGTCGAGGCACGTCCTCGCGATCCATAGATCGATCCTGCGTGTCCTGCTCTACTGTCCCAGTCCTGTCGAGGGTTGTGTGTACAACCCCGAGCTGTTTTATTCTTGCCTTTATGGCGAGGTGGGGCGGACTGTTGTTCGGCTTGAGTTGCCGCTTTATCCGGACCAAGTTGTGGTCGACCTGCCGCATTGTGCGATGATGGTATGGGCTCCAGCGCCTCGTCATCGAATTGAGGTAGCAATCTATGCTTCGGGTAGCTTTTGGCTGGGCCACTAAGGCCATATTCTTCGGCGGCCAGGACTTCGGTTCATCTATCGTTGAGCAGATCTTGGTTCGCTTGAAGCTGCAGCTGCTTATTTTTCAGGCTTCTTGCAGTGGCTATTAGCCGGCGTTTGAAGCGCTCCTGCTCGAGAGGTTCCTCAGGCGCGATGAAATCCTCGTTACCGAGGCTCTCCTCTTCCTCGGAGAGCGGAAGATAATTACTGTCCTCCGAGTCTCCGTGTATGGCTTGTTCATCAGGGCTAACTTGCCCATTTTCCCGTTCCTCCTGTTCGGAGGTTACCTTGACGGTGTCTTCATTGTTTTCGGCATCGTCCGGAATATTATATTTTCTGGTGCCCGTATTGCAGTCCTTGGGACGACGTGACTTAGAGCAGCGTCAAGGAAGCTGGCGCTTAGGCTGTCTCTCAGGAGGTTTATCCTCAACTGGATCCTCTTTGTCATCGTCGTTAGTTCTTTCAGGCGTGTCCATCATGTATACGTCGTAGGAAGGAGTGGTCGTCCGTCGTCCAGTGAATGGCGGGTTTTGGCCTTGCTCCTTGTCGGCATCATCGTCCACACTGACGACGTCTTCGGAGCCGTGGCCAAGCGTGTCGGTTGAGTCCTCGACAGTGGCTATGAAGTGGGTGGCGGGTGGGAAGCAAAATTCCCCATCCTCAGCCTCTAGTTCGAACCGTTCATAGTTCGGCCATGAGTCCCCTACCAAGGACAAGTTCTTTAATGAGTTTAGCACATCACATAGGGGCGAGTGCTGGTAGATGTCTACGGCGCTGAGTTCGGTATCCGCGGACTCACATGGTTCGGAACTTATGCCCGGAGAAGAGTTCGGAGTTCCGGTGACACGAGTATTGCGTGAGGTTAAGTCCATGTGCGGCTCCAACGCCGGGGAATCTGTGGCCTCCGTGGTGGGGTTGAGCCTCCAATCCTTGGATGCCATGGTGTGCTTTGGATCTAAGGCCAGAGTGGTCACAGGAGCTATCTCCGGGGTACGGTCTGACAACAGATTTAGGTCATGTTCATCAAGGTGACCAGGAGCGACCGCCGCGGTCTCGAATCTGATGAAGATCAAATCTCCACGGATGTCCGCAACGTAATTCAAACTCCCGAACCTGACCTGATGGCTAGGGACGTAGCTATCGATCTGCTCCAGGTGGCCAGACGAGTTGGCCCGCAGCGCGAAGCCGCCGAACACGAAGATTTGTCCGGGGAGGAAGGTTTCTCCTTGGACAGCGTCACTATCGACGATTGAAGGGGCCATCGAACCTTTTGTCGACGGCACAGTGGAACTCTCAATGAAAGCACCAATGTCGGTGTCAAAACCGGCGGATCTCGGGTAGGGCGTCCCGAACTGTGCGTCTAAGGTCGATGGTAACAGGAGACAAGGGACACAATGTTTACCCAGGTTTGGGCCCTCTCTATGGAGGTAATACCCTACTTCCTGCTTGATTGATCTTGATGGATATGAGTATTACAAGAGTTGATCTACCACGAGATCGTAATGACTAAACCCTAGAAGTCTAGCCTGTATGACTATGGTAATGAGTATATCCCTTTCCGGACTAAGTCCTCCGGTTTATATAGACACCGGGAGGATCTAGGGTTACACAAGGTCGGTTACAAAGAAAGGAATCTACATATTCGGCCGCCAAGCTTGCTTTCCACGCCAAGGAGAGTCCCATCCGGACACGGGTGCAGTCTTCGGTCTTCGTATCCTCGCAGCCCATCAGTCCGGCCCATGGCTAACAGGCCGGATGCCCGAGGACCCCTTAGTCCAGGACTCCCTCATGGTGCTCAGTTAATGTTTTGTTCATTTGTTGTGGTGTTTAGTTAACTTCTTGGTTCAATTCTGCAATGCGATGTCCAATTGTCGTGGGTAGAATTTTGTATTGTTGTGCATGTGAGGAATAAATCAAATTTGGCTGCACTTAATACATGGGAAACATATACAAGTGTTATATTTCCTAGTTCTTAATCATGCTTGGTCTGGGTAAATGGGTTTTCCGTGTGGCTTGAATTAATCTGATGAATCTGCAATGTCCTTATTTTTCATCAACATATTTTACTGATAGCATGTGAATCCTTACTTAACCTGATGACTAACTACCTTATATGTGTTGCAGGGAAACAATGGGAAGCACTAAGGTTTACAATCGAGGTTAGCACGTGCATGGTCTGTTGTCTAATAGCACATTATTGTGCAATTGCAGGAACCATTCTAATATTTTGGTTTTTAACAATTTGCTCTTGCACATGTAGGTCCTGCTGTCAGAGGTTTTGACCCACTGTTCGACCTTTTTGCATATGGGGAAATGAGTTGTCCATGAATATCAATCAAATCAAGAAACTCTGAAAGATTGTTAGGATAAAGAAATTAGCGACAAAAAACAGCAAGATCTTTGTCTGCACATTGAAGAAGACATCAGTTCACTACAAGATGGTACTAACTATTATACCTTGACTTTTTTATTCCTTTGCCCCATTTCCAATATAGAGAAGATATTTATGCACATCCTTGTCTTCAGGCCTTTCCAAAGCAGTTCACTGATGATTACCTCTCAAACCACCTCTACGGTCAGGAGGCGAGGAAGGTTTTCATACAACACCCACGGTTCAATATTGAAGTGTTCCTGAAGAGGACGAAGGACGGACGGTCAATCATCCACAGGCACTGGCCTAAAGTTGCAAAGACCTTCAACATGAATGAAGGCTCAATATTCGCCTTCTGCTTCAGCAGTTTTCCAGATGAGATGCATCTATCTATATACCATCTATGATGCTAAGTTTGAAAGGTTCTACATGTTGCATGTGGAACTTGCTGCTGATGCAGTTGTGTAATGGGGTAGCTGAGTGCTGAAGCTATATCATGTTGTACTCTGATGTATTTCAATTATGAAATTCTGCTTCCTTAATATGGAAATGAAATACATTGTGTGCTTAATATGAAATGGCAATTAGATTAATAAATGGATTATGAATAATCAGATAATTAGCCTGCTAATTGGGTTTTCCTATTGCAAACGGTTGTTGAAAAAATACCATGGGCGATGACCTCAGGCAACGCATACAGTTTCTAGGAATAAACTGTGTTGGATCAATGAACAGTCACACACGACTTTCTCTTGAAAATTGTTTGTGTTAGGCCACCTTGCGCAAACGTTTACCACATAAAAACTATGTGTGATGGACAGCCTTTGCCACACAGTTTCTTCTACGGACCGTGTGTGATACATTCAATAACGCAAACGATTTAACGGGAAAAATTGTGTATGATGTACCTGTGAACGGAAACGTTTTCCTTGGAGCGACTATGTGGGATGTACATACGAACGAAAATGTTTAGCGGGGACCGACTGTGTGGGATGTACTTGCGACCGGAAACAATTTCGCCGTATAATTTTTTTTTTAGCTCTACTGTACGTATTTCCGTATTCGAGCGCTCGTCGGTCGCACACGACCTCATTTTGCCGAACGTGTGTGCCAGGAGGGCATATCCCCGACAGTTTCTGGGTCGTGTGGGAAGGACCCCCCTATCGCCCACACTTACTTGGCGAAGGTTCCAACTGCCGTCGCGGAAAGGGTTAAAAACCGTTTGTTTAGGACCGACGCGTACCAGTGGAACGCATTAAAATTCAACGGAACAGTAGCACGGGCCATTTATCTACAACAACATAGACATGCCAAATACTATTAGGTACTAAGTTCATGATAAATTGAAGGTCAATTAATCATATTACTTAAGAACTCCCACTTAGATAGACATCCCTCTAGTTATCTAAGTGATCACGTGATCCATATCAACTAAACCATGTCCGATCATAACGTGAGATGGAGTAGTTTTCAATGGTGAACATCACTATGTTGATCATATATACTATATGATTCACGCTCGACCTTTCGGTCTCAGTGTTCCGAGGCCATATCTGCATATGCTAGGCTCGTCAAGTTTAACCAGAGTATTCTGCGTGTGCAAAACTGGCTTGTACCCGTTGTATGTGAACGTAGAGCTTATCACACCCGATCATCACGTGGTGTCCCGGCACGACGAACTGTAGCAACGGTGCATACTCAGGGAGAACACTTGTACTTTGAAATTTAGTGAGAGATCATCTTATAATGCTACCGCCGTACTAAGGAAAATAAGATGCATAAAAGGATAAACATCACATGCAATCAAATAAGTGATATGATATGGCCATCATCATCTTGTGCCTTTCATCTCCATCTCCAAAGCACCGTCATGATCACCATCGTCACCGGCTTGACACCTTGATCTCCATCGAAGCATCGTTGTCATCCCGCCAACTATTGTTTCTACGACTATCGCTGCCGCTTAGTGATCAAGTAAGGCAATTACATGGCGATTGCATTTCATACAATAAAGCGACAACCATATGGCTCCTGCCAGTTGCCGATAACTGTTACGAAACATGATCATCTCATACAACAATTTACATATCATCACGTCTTGACCATATCACATCACAGCAAGCCCTGCAAAAACAAGTAAGACGTCCTCTACTTTGTTTTTGCAAGTTTTACGTGGCTGCTACGGGCTTCTAGCAAGAACTGTTCTTACCTACGCATCAAAACCACAATGATTTTTCGTCAAGTGTGCTGTTTTAACCTTCAATAAGGACCGGGCGTAGTCAAACTCGATTCAACTAAAGCTGGAGAAACAGACACCCACTAGCCAGCTGTGTGCGAAGCATGGCGGTAGAACCAGTCTCATGAACGCGGTCATGTAATGTCAGTCTGGGCCGCTTCATCCAACAATACCGCCGAATCAAAGTATGACATGCTGGTAAGTAGTATGACTATTATCGCCCACAACTCTTTGTGTTCTACTCGTGCATATAACATCTACGCATAGACCTGGCTCGGATGCCACTGTAGGGGAACGTAGTATTTCAAAAAAATTGCCTACGATCATGCATGATCTATATAGGAGAAGCATAGCAACGAGCGGGGGGAGTGTGTCCACGTACCCTCATAGACCGAAAGCGAAAGCGTTTATCAACGCGGTTGATGTTGTCGTACGTCTTCACGATCTGACCGATCCTAGCACCGAACGTACGACACCTCCGTGTCCAGCACACGTTCAGCTCAATGACATCCCTCGTACTCTTGATCTAGGTGAGGCCAAGGGAGAGTTGCGTCAACACGACGGCGTGGCGACAGTGATGATGAAGTTACCGGCGCAGGGCTTCACGTAAGCACTACGACGATATGACCGAGGTGTGTTTCTGTGGAGGAGGGCACCGCACACGGCTAATTGAAACTTTGGTGTGTCTTTGGGGTGCCTCCCTCCCACGTATATAAAGGAGGGAGGGAGGAGGAGGCCGGCCAAGGGTGGCGTGCCCAAGGGGGGGAGTCCTACTCCAAGTAGGATTCGCTCCCCCTTTCCTATTCCTACAAGGAGAAGGGGGAAAGAGGAGGAGGAGAGAAAGGAAAGGGGGGCCGCCCCCCAACTCCCAGTCCAATTCGGATTGGGCTTGGGGGGCGCGCGCCTCCACCTGGCTGTTGCCTCCTCTCTTCCACTAGGGCCCATCAAGGCCCATTAACCCCCGAGGGGTTCCGATAACCCCCCGGTACTCCAGAAAATACCCGATACACTTCGGAACCATTCCGGTGTCCGAATATAACCTTCCAATATATCAATATTTATGTCTCAACAATTTCGAGACTCCTCGTCACGTCCGTGATCTCATCGGGACTCTGAACAACCTTCGGTCATCAAATCACATAAAATCATAATACGAATCGTCATCGAACGTTAAGCGTGCGGACCCTACGGGTTCGAGAACTATGTAGACATGACCGAGACACATCTCTGGTCAATAACGAATAGCGGAACCTGGATGCTCATATTGGCTCCTACATATTCTACGGAGATCTTTATCGGTCAAACCGCACAACAACATACGTTGTTCCCTTTGTCATCGGTGTGTTACTTGCCCGAGATTCGATCGTCGGTATCACCATACCTAGTTCAATCTCATTACCAGCAAGTCTCTTTACTCGTTCCGTAATTCATCATCCCATGACTAACTCATTAGTCACATTGCTTGCAAGGCTTATAGTGATGAGCATTGCCGAGAGGGCCCAGAGATACCTCTCCGACAATCCGAGTGACAAATCCAAATCTCGATCTATGCCAACTCAACAAACACCATCGGAGATACCTGTAGAGCATCTTTATAATCACCCAGTTACGTTGTGATGTTTGATAGCACACTAAGTGTTCCTCCGGTATTCGGGAATTGCATAATCTCATAGTAATAGGAACATGTATAAGTCATGAAGAAAGCAATAGCAATAAACTAAACGATCATAGTGCTAAGCTAGCGGATGGGTCTTGTCCATCACATCATTCTCTAATGATGTGATCCCTTTCATCAAATGACAACACATGTCTATGGTTAGGAAACTTAACCATCTTTGATTAACGAGCTAGTCTAGTAGAGGCATACTAGGGACACTCTGTTTGTCTATGTATTCACACATGTACTAAGTTTCCGGTTAATACAATTCTAGCATGAATAATAAACATTTATCATGATATAAAGAAATATAAATAACAATTTTATTATTGCCTCTAGGGCATATTTCCTTCACCCACCACTCGCGCCTCCCGTCGGCGTTGAGGCGTCCGCGGGGGATGATGCCGTTGGCAGAGGCGATCTGGTCTTCGCGGCGGCGCTCGAAGAACATCATCCACAACGTGTGGCTGTCGGCGGCGTACCTTGATGACCCACAAGTATAGGGGATCTATCGTAGTCCTTTTAATAAGTAAGAGTGTCGAACCCAACGAGGAGCAGAAGGAAATGATAAGCAGTTTTCAGTAAGGTATTCTCTGCAAGCACTGAAATTATCGGTAACAGTTAGTTTTGTGATAAGGTAATTTGTAGCGGGTAACAAGTAATGAAAGTAAATAAGGTGCAGCAAGATGGCCCACTCCTTTTTGTAGCAAAGGACAAGCCTAGACAAACTCTTATATGAAGGAAAACGGTCCCGAGGACACATGGGATCTATCGTCAAGCTAGTTTCCATCATCCTCATATGATTCGTGTTCGTTACTTTGATAATTTGGTATGTGGGTGGACCGGTGCTTGGGTGCTGTCCTTTCTTGGACAAGCATCCCACTTATGGTTAACCCCTATTGCAAGCATCCGCAACTACAAAAGAAGTATTAAGGTAAACCTAACCATAGCATGAAACATATGGATCCAAATCAGCCCCTTACGAAGCAACTCATAAACTAGGGTTTAAGCTTCTGTCACTCTAGCAACCCATCATCTACTTATTACTTCCCAATGCCTTCCTCTAGGCCCAAACAATGGTGAAGTGTCATGTAGTCGACGTTCACATAACACCACTAGAGGAAAGACAACATACATCTCATCAAAATATCGAACGAATACCAAATTCACATGACTACTTATAGCAAGACTTCTCCCATGTCCTCAGGAACAAACGTAACTACTCACAAATCATATTCATATTCATAATCAGAGGGGTACTAATATGCATAAAGGATCTGAACATATGATCTTCCACCAATTAAACATCCTATCATCAACTACAAGGAGTAATCAACACTACTAGCAACCCACAGGTACCAATCTGAGGCTTTGGGACAAAGATTGGATACAAGAGATGAACTAGGGTTTTAGAGGAGATGGTGCTGGTGAAGATGTCGATGGAGATTGACCCCCTCCCGATGAGAGGATCATTGGTGATGACGATGGCGATAATTTCCCCCTTCCGGAGGGAAGTTTTCCCGGCAGAACAGCTCCGCCGGAGCCCTAGATTGGTTCCGCCAAGGTTCCGCCTCGTGGCGGCGGTGTTTCTTCCCGAAAGCTTGCTTATGATTTTTTTCAGGGTAAAAGACTTCATATAGCAGTAGATGGGCACCGGAGGCCTGCCAGGGGGGCCACGAGGCAGTGGGACGCGCCCAGGGGGGTAAGGCGCGCCCCCACCCTCGTGGCCAGGGTGTGGGCCTCCTCTGGTGGATTCTTTCACCAGTATTTTTATTAATTCCAAAAATAACTTCCATGGAGTTTCAGGACTTTTGGAGTTGTGCAGAATAGGTGTCTAATATTTGCTCCTTTTCCAGCCCAGAATTCCAGCTACCGGCATTCTCCCTCTTCATGTAAACCTTGTAAAATAAGAGAGAAAGGCATAAGTATTGTGACATAACGTGTAATAACAGCCCATAATGCAATAAATATCGATATAAAAGCATGATGCAAAATGGACGTATCAACTCCCCCAAGGTTAGACCTCGCTTGTCCTCAAGCGGAAGCCGATAACGAAAAATATGTCCACATGTTTAGAGATAGAGGTGTCGATAAAATAAAATACGGACATGAGGGCATCATGATAATTCTTATAACAGCAACATATATATATATATATATATTGTCATATGATTTCTTATGCTCAAGTAATAATCTATTCACAATGTAAAGTATGAATTAGAAACTTCATTGAGAACCAACAAACTATAATCTTGGTCATTGAAGCAATTGCAATTTATCATAACATCGGAAGGAATCAATATAAGAGCTTTTCAGCAAGTCCACATACTCAACTATCATTTAGTCTTTCACAATTGCTAACACTCCTGCAATACTTATGGGTATGGAGTTTTAATCGGACACAGAGAAAGATAGGGGCTTATAGCGTTGCCTCCCAACCTTTTACCTCAAGGGTAATGTCAACAATAATAACTCATGCTAACTTACATCCAATTGGATATATATATATATATATATATATATATATATATATATATATATATATCAGGATCTTTCCAACACAAGGTGCTTGCCAAAGGATAAAATGTAAAAAGGAAAGGTGAAGATCACCATGACTCTTGTATAAGGTATAAGACAAAAGTAAAAGATAGGCCCTTCGCAGAGGGAAGCAGAGGTTGTCATGTGTTTTTGTGGTTGGATGCACGAAATCTTAATGCAAAAGAACGTCACTTTATATTGCCACTTGTGATATGGACCTTTATTATGCAGTCCGTCGCTTTTATTTCTTCCACATCACAAGATCGTATAAAGCTTATTTTCTCCACACTAATAAATCATACATATTTAGAGAGCAATTTTTATTGCATACAACAAGGACAACTTACTTGCAGGATCTTACTCAATCCATAGGTAGATATGGTGGACTCTCATGGCAAAACCAGGTTTAAGGATACTTGGAAGCACAAGTAGTATCTCTACTTGGTGCGAAGAATTTGGCTAGCATGAGGGGGAAAGGGAAGCTCCACATGTTGGATGATCCATGACAATATACTTTATTTCGGATATAAGAAAACATAACCCATTACGTTGTCTTCCTTGTCCAACATCAACTCTTTAGCATGTCATATTTTAATGAGTGCTCACAATCATAAAAGATGTCCAAGATAGTATATTTATATGTGAAAACCTCTCTTTCTTTATTACTTTCTATTAATTGCAACGATGACCAAAACTATGTTTGTCAACTCTCAATAACTTTTATTCATCATACTCTTTATATGTGAAGTCATTACTCTCCATAAGATCAATATGATCACTTTTTTCTTTTTGTTCTTTCTTTTTCTTTACTTCCCTCACGATCATAGCAAGATAATCAAGCCCTTGACTCAACACTAATCTTTATTATATATAGCTCATGGACTCGATTACATAAAAGGATCGTAAAGCAAAACTCAAAGCTAAATCATACTAAAACTTTATTCTACTAGATCAAGATATTACCAAAAGGATCGAACTAAAAAAAGGTAAAGATAGGGGTGTGATGGTGATACGATACCGGGGCACCTCCCCCAAGCTTGGCAGTTGCCAAGGGGAGTGCCCATACCCATGTGATTATGTCCCCTTCTTCGGAGGTGAAGAGGATGGTGATGATGAAGATAACTGTGACTTTAGCCTTTTCATATTGTAATTGAGAAGAGCAATTTCCTCATTCAAATCATCGACCTCAGATTCCAGCTTCAAATTCTTGTCACATAGATCCCCTTTGCTTTTCTGCCAAAAACGAGAAGGAATAGATTGGTTGTTAGACAGTTTAGCCCTCTTAGGGAGACTAGACTTCTTGAACTTCACGTGCATATCCCCAGGTTGAGGTAGAGGAACATCCTCCTCCTATGAACTTGAATCATTGATCCTCCTCGAATGAGCATCCTCCTCAGCATCCGTAGTTCGACCACAAGTTGATAGATCCCCATAGGTTTTTGGTCAGCAATGAGATGGGAGACATAGCTCTCTCCGTCGGAGTCCTGAGATGACATCTTGCTCTAAATCTGCAACAGAAACAGCTCGAAACAAAGACAGAGGATATTTGTGTGATACGGCTGTCAAAACCTTTGGGAGATTATATAATGAATTTTTACCGACCAAAATGAGTATCGTGCAAGAAAACAGAGTCCAGAGGGCACACGAGGTGCCCACGAGGCAGGGGGCGCGCCCTCCACCCTCGTGGACGCCTCGTGTCCTTCGCGGACTACTTCTTATTTTCCTATTTTTCTGAAATATTCCAAAACGGAGAAAAATTGCCATTAGAACTGTTTTGGAGTCGGTTTACTTACCGTACCACATACCTATTCCTTTTTGGAGTCTGAAGCATTCTGGAAAGTGTCCCTTATGTGTTCCTCTGGGGTTACGGTTTCAATAACACGGGTTTCAACATTTATGGGATTACCTGAGATATAATGTTTGATTCTTTGACCGTTCACCACCTTTGGGTTTGTGCCTTCGAAGTTGTTGATTTTTATGGCACCGGAATGATAGACCTCCTCGATAACGTAAGGACCTTCCCATTTAGAGAGAAGTTTTCCTGCAAAAAATCTTAAACGAGAGTTGAATAGCAACACATAATCACCTACATTAAACTCACGCTTTTGTATCCTTTTGTCGTGCCATCTTTTAACTTTTTCTTTAAACAGTTTGGCATTCTCATAAGCTTGGGTTCTCCATTCATCAAGTGAGCTAATGTCAAATAGTCTCTTCTCACCGGCAAGTTTGAAATCATAATTGAGCTCAAGAGGTAAGTGACATGCTTTGTGTTGATGAAGTTACCGGCGCAGGGCTTCACCTAAGCACTACGACGATATGACCGAGATGTGTTTCTGTCGAGGAGGGCACCGCACACGGCTAAGAGAAACTTTGGTGTGTCTTTGGGGTGCCCCCCTCCCACGTATATAAAGGAGGGAGGGAGGAGGAGGCCAGCCAAGGGTGGCGTGCCCAAGGGGGGGAGTCCTACTCCAAGTAGGATTCACTCCCCCTTTCTTATTCCTACAAGGAGAAGGGGGAAAGAGAGGAGGAGAGAAAGGAAAGGGGGGCCGCCCCCCAACTCCTAGTCCAATTCGGTTTGGGCTTGGGGGGCGCGCGCCTCCACCTGGCTGCTGCCTCCTCTCTTCCACTGGGGCCCATGAAGGCCCATTAACCCCCCGGTACTCCGGAAAATACCCGATACACTTCGGAACCATTCCGGTGTCCGAATATAACCTTCCAATATATCAATATTTATGTCTTGACCATTTCGAGACTCCTCATCATGTCCGTGATCTCATCGGGACTCTGAACAACCTTCGGTCATCAAATCACATAAACTCATAATACGTATCATCATCGAACGTTAAGCGTGCGGACCCTACGAGTTCAAGAACTATGTAGAGATGACCGAGACACATCTCCGGTCAATAACGAATAGCGGAACCTGGATGCTCATATTGGCTCCTACATATTCTACGGATATCTTTATCGGTCAAACCGCAAAACAACATACGTTGTTACCTTTGTCATTGGTGTGTTACTTGCCCGAGATTCGATCGTCGGTATCACCATACCTAGTTCAATCTCATTACCGGCAAGTCTCTTTACTCGTTCCGTAATTCATCATCCCATGACTAACTCATTAGTCACATTGCTTACAAGGCTTATAGTGATGAGCATTACCGAGAGGGCCCAGAGATACATCTCCGACAATCAGAGTGACAAATC
This sequence comes from Aegilops tauschii subsp. strangulata, assembly GCF_002575655.3. Classification (NCBI taxonomy): domain Eukaryota; kingdom Viridiplantae; phylum Streptophyta; class Magnoliopsida; order Poales; family Poaceae; genus Aegilops; species Aegilops tauschii. Next base: position 434,067,090 of record NC_053041.3, on the reverse strand, counting down.
CTAATCTCGATCTATGCCAACTCAACAAACACCATCGGAGACACCTGTAGAGCATCTTTATAATCACCCAGTTACGTTGTGAAGTTTGATAGCACACTAAGTGTTCCTCCGGTATTCGGGAGTTGCACAATCTCATGGCAATAGGAACATGTATAAGTCATGAAGAAAGCAATAGCAATAAACTAAACGATCATAGTGCTAAGCTAACGGATGGGTCTTGTCCATCACATCATTCTCTAATGATGTGATCATGTTCATCAAATGACTACACATGTCTATGGTTAGGAAACTTAACCATCTTTGATTAACGAGCTAGTCTAGCAGAGGCATACTAGGGACACTCTGTTTGTCTATGTATTCACACATGTACTAAGTTTCTGGTTAATACAATTCTAGCATGAATAATAAACATTTATCATGATATAAGGAATTATAAATAACAACTTTATTATTGCCTCTAGGGCATATTTCCTTCACCCACCACTCGCGCCGCCCGTCAGCATTGAGGCGTCTGCGGGGGATGATGCCGTTGGCAGAGGCGATCTGGTCTTCGCGGCGGCGCTCGAAGAACATCGTCCACAACGTGTGGCTGTCGGCGGCGTACCTTGATGACCCACAAGTATAGGGGATCTATCGTAGTCCTTTCGATAAGTAAGAGTGTCGAACCCAACGAGGAGCAGAAGGAAATGATAAGCAGTTTTCAGTAAGGTATTCTCTGCAAGCACTGAAATTATCGGTAACAGATAGTTTTGTGATAAGGTAATTTGTAGCGGGTAACAAGTAATGAAAGTAAATAAGGTGCAGCAAGATGGCCCAATCCTTTTCGTAGCAAAGGACAAGCCTGGACAAACTCTTATATGAAGGGAAACGCTCCCGAGGACACATGGGAATTATCGTCAAGCTAGTTTTCATCACGCTCATATGATTCGCGTTCGTTACTTTGATAATTTGGTATGTGGGTGGACCGGTGCTTGGGTGTTGTCCTTTCTTGGACAAGCATCCCACTTATGATTAACCCCTATTGCAAGCATCCGCAACTACAAAAGAAGTATTAAGGTAAACCTAACCATAGCATGAAACATATGGATCCAAATCAGCCCCTTACGAAGCAACTCATAAACTAGGGTTTAAGCTTCTGTCACTCTAGCAACCCATCATCTGCTTATTACTTCCCAATGCCTTCCTCTAGGCCCAAACAATGGTGAAGTGTCATGTAGTCGACGTTCACATAACACCACTAGAGGAAAGACAACATACATCTCATCAAAATATCGAACGAATACCAAATTCACATGACTACTTATAGCAAGACTTCTCCCATGTCCTCAGGAACAAACGTAACTACTCACAAATCATATTCATATTCATAATCAGAGGGGTATTAATATGCATAAAGGATCTGAACATATGATCTTCCACCAATTAAACCAACTAGCATCAACTACAAGGAGTAATCAACACTACTAGGAACCTACAGGTACCAATCTGAGGCTTTGGGACACAGATTGGATACAAGAGATGTAAGGGCATATTTATCCCTAAGATATTTTGGTGATTGATGACAATGCTTTTGCGGACTAATCGTGTGCATTGAGTTTTTCAGAGATTCATCCTTTGGCACGAGACGATTCCCTCCCCTCGGAGTTTCAAGCGAAGACGGTGTAGTACTTTCGAATTAGTTTGGTGGACTAGTTTCGTAGGGATCACCGTACTATCAAGAGGAGGTCCGCTTTGGAAAGGTTAGGGTGGAATCATCATGTACACTTCCTTTGCACACCCTCCGAGCCTTTCCGCTTCGTTGATGAGCTCGTTCCCCTCTCTCAGTGTGCCCTCTCTGGCCCAGCGGTAGTACCGCGGGCCGGAGCGGTAGTACCGCTTGGGTGCTACAAGCGGCAGTACCGCTCCACAGTGGTAGTACCGCTGTAGCCCCCAGCCATAGTACCGCTGCGGCTTCGTGCTAGTACCGCCTCGATTCGAGGGGTCTTTTTCCGTGTCGGGTTTTACGGTACTTGCCGCGGCAGTGGGGGGGTAGTACCGCTCGTGTGCGGTAGTACCGCCCTGACCACCGCGGTAGTACCGCTCTGGGCCAGCGGCAGTACCGCGGGAGGGAACGGTAGTACCGTTGGCTAAGCGGTAGTACCGCTGGCCTAGCGGTAGTACCGCTCTCTGCGGGGCTGAAATGGGGGGTAACGGTTGGATTGCTTTCCCCACTATAAAAGGGTGTCTTCTTCCCCAAAGTTGATTTACCTCTTCCCCCAAAAGCTCCATTGTTGCTCCAAGCTCCATTTTCTCCCGATCTCTCTCCCTAGCCAATCAAACTTGTTGATTTGCTTGGGATTGGTTGAGAAGGCCCCGATCTACACTTCCACCAAGAGAAATTTGATTCCCCCCACTTATCCCTAGCGGATCTTGTTACTCTTGGGTGTTTGAGCACCCTAGACGGTTGAGGTCACCGCGGAGCCATAGTCCATTGTGGTGAAGCTTTGTGGTGTCGTTGGGAGCCTCCAATTAAGTTGTGGAGATTGCCCCAACCTTGTTTGTAAAGGTCCGGGCGCCGCCTTCAGGGGCACCAATAGTGGAATCACGGCATCTCGCATTGTGTGAGGGCGTGAGGAGAATACGGTGGCCCTAGTGGCTTCTTGGGGAGCATTGTGCCTCCACACCGCTCCAACGGAGACGTACTTCCCCTCAAAAGGAAGGAACTTCGGTAACACATCCTCGTCTTCACCGGCTCCACTCTTGGTTATCTCGTCCCTTTACTTTCACAAGCTTACTCGTGTTATATCTCTTATTTGCTTGCGTGCTTGTTGTCATTGCATCATATAGGTTGCTCACTTAGTTGCATATCTAGACAACCTATTTTGATGCAAAGTTTAATTTGGTAAAGAAAAGCTAAAAATTGTTAGTTGCCTATTCACCCCCCTCTAGTCAACTATATCGATCCTTTCAATTGGTATCAGAGCCTCGTCTCTTTATTAAGGACTTTACCGTCCAAAGAGTATGGTTGACGTCGTAGACGGTGTGGAGGAGCACTCCGGTGTGAATCCGGTCTCGTCTACGGGAGATGGGGGAACCGCGGTCTCTCGTGAGGAATTCAATGTGGCGTTGGACACATTGAAAACCTCCATGACGACCGAGGTCGAAAGCATGTTTAATAAATTATTAGAAGGGCTTAAACTTTCCACCGCACCGTTGAAAGTGGGTGATCCCGCTAACAAGGTGATGGATGCTACCGCCGACAAGGGGGGAAGCTACTAGCGAGAAAGCTCCTTCTTCTGGTGGTAAAAATGGGACCGGCATCTTTTCCCATGTGGAACCTCCACTTGTCTATGGTGGACCGCTCCCTTCCACTCATTTGAATCATGCCGGCCCGGCCCCTAAGATTGAGAAGAATGTAGATTTTGATTCTTGGGTCTATCGTTTTAAGCCTCATTTAAATCATGTGAACACTAACCTTTGGAGAATCATTGAAGAAGGTTTTTATCCGCATGACCGAAGTAACTTCACTCCTAGAGAAGTTGTGGATCATCAATTCAATGAGAATGCTCTCTTCATCATCCAAGAAGCAATCCCACCCGAAGATCTTCCTCATCTCTAGCCTTACACCGTGGCCAAAGATGCTTGGCTCCAAGTTGTTTCCCTCTATCGGGGAAGCGCAAGCATTCAACGCTCCAACTATGAAGTGGTGCAAGATGAAGCCGACGAGTTTGCAATGAAAGAAGATGAAGAACCTCGTGAGCTTTTTCGGAGAGTAACCAAACTCGCGGTCTCTCTCCGAGATCATGGAAGTAAGGACACGGATGACAATTGGATCAAGCGCAAATTCCTCAAGGCAATGATGCCCTACCACAAAGCCATGTCCTCCGTAATTCGTCAAAGGCCGGACTTCCACACCTTGTCATCAAGTGAAGTGTTGGATGAGTTTGTTGCTATGAGCATCTTGGATAAGACCGCCGACAATGCGGTTCTTCGCTCTCAAAGAGTAAAGAAGCCCAACCTTGCTCTAAAGGCCAAGGTTAGTATGGAGGAAGAGGATGAAGAGGAAGAAGAGGAGGGCAACCTCGAAGATACGAAGTATGCCTATCATGAACACATGGCTCTTGCTTGAAGGCAATTTTGGAGCAAGAAGAACACAAGGCCAAACTTCAACAAGAGCAATTCAAGTGGCGCAAAGGGCAAGCAACGAGTGAGGACTTGCTTCAATTGTGGCAATGTGAGCCACTTTGTTGCGGAGTGCCCTTACGAGAAGAGGGAAGACAATGGTGGTAAGCTCATTAGAAAGGACAAGGCCAAGTTGTTCCCCAACAAGAGCAACTTCACCAAGAAGACTCCTCCCAAGGCATTGGTGGTACAAGAAGAGTACAATGAGGATGATGACAATGATGAAGATGGGGAGTCGGTTGCCGTGGCCTCCGTTGCCATTGCGAAGACTCCACGAGTGTCTCTCTTCGACTCACCCAATGAGAACATCACCGCCAAGTGCCTCATGGCTAAAGCCACCAACAAGGTAACCCCCAACATCAAAACTACCATCATTAATCATCCTTCTTCGACGGCTAACATTGATGGACATGAGGGGACAAATGTGGAGGAAAATGAGTTTGAGACCTTTATGGGTAAACTCAAGGGTAAATCCAAGAAGCACTTCGTTGCTCTCTTGGAACAACTTGGTGAAGCCAATGACATGATCGAGGCTCACGAAGAGACCATCTCTAAGATGGAGGGGCATAGTCGTGACTATGCCGATGAGATTTCGGATCTTTCCAATGCTCTTGATGAAGAGCGTGGTCTTCGTTTGGCTCTTGAGGAGTCATACAACGATGATCGTGCTAAGTTAAAGAAAGATCTTGATCATGCTCTTGTTGTGTCTCGTGTGCTAAATTCCGAGAAGGCAAAACTTGGGGTTGATCTTGCTAGACTTAAAGAGGAGTTTGACATTCTCGACAAGGCTCACAAAGTCTTGAAGGGTGTTCATGCTAGCCTCAAGGAGTCTCATGATCAACTCCAAGTAAAGCTAACTAAGGAGAAAGCCACCTTTCCTCATATGGTGTTAATTGATAATGCAAATGCTACTAACCCTTGTTGTAAGCATGTGCACCTTGTTGAGGAGAATGCTAGTTGAAGGAGCAACTTGAGAAAGGCCTTGTGTCATGCATACAAGGTGAGAAGAACCTCAACGACCTTTTGAGAAACCAAAAGGAAGTTGTGGCCAAGGAGGGGATTGGGTTCGCACCCAATCCCAAGAACAAGAACAAGAATGACAAGACCAAACGACCTCCTCCTCTCAAGCAAACTTTTGTGAAGGAGGGAGAGGGTGCTTCCAAGGAGAAGAAGAACAATGCGAAGGGTGATGGTGTCAAGAAGGGCAATACCACCCCATCCAACAAAGCCGGCGACTTTAATCCTTCTTATGTGTTATGCCGTGCTAGTGATGGGCATGTTTATGCCAAATTTGTTGGTTCTCCTCATGAGTATATTGAATGGTACATTTGGGTTCCTAAGACCCTTGTTACTAACATCAAAGGACCCATTACAAAATGGGTACCTAAAACCAAGCATTGATCTCTTGTAGGTGTTTGCTTCCGGTGGGGGATCATGGTTGCTCGATAGTGGAGCTACAAATCATATGACCGGAAGCAAGGACTTGGTGGTGGACGTGCACAAGATTCCATCTATGCCCACCAATGTCGAGTGGGGTGATGCCTCGTCTTCTAAGGTATTGGGACTCGGCAAAGTTGTCATTTCTCATGATCTCACGATCGAGAAGGTCATGCTAGTTGAGTCCCTTGCATACAATTTACTTTCCGTTCGTCAACTTGCTATCATGGGCTTTGCCACTTTCTTTGATATTGATACCGTGGCCCTCTTGTGGATCAAGACTCTTAAAGTAGCCTTCGTTGGGCATGTCGAGAACGGTCTCTATGTAATTAACTTTTCGGAGCGACCCACTAAGACAGCGGCATGCCTAATGGCTAAAGTTGACGTGGGGTGGCTTTGGCATCGCCGTTTAGCCCATGTCAATATGAGATCTTTGCAAAGTCTTCTCAAGGGGGACCATGTCCATGGACTAACGAACGTTAGTTTTGCTAAAGATCGTGCTTGCAGTGCTTGTATCGAAGAAAAGCTTCATGAGAAGGCTCACCCTCCCACGACTCTCATTTACTCGAAGAGGCCTTTGGAGCTCCTTCATTTGGATCTCTTTGGACCTCCGTCCTTTGATAGTCTTGGGGGTAGAAAGTATTGCTTGGTAATTGTGGATGACTATTCAATATACACTTGGGTGTATTTCTTCAAGAGGAAAAGTGAGACCCAACAAACCGTCATTGACTTTGCAAATGAAGCCCAACGTCAACACAATGCAAAGATCTTGACAATAAGAAGTGACAATGGCACCGAGTTCAAGAACTACACCTTGGATGAGTTTCTTAGTGATGAGGGGATCAAGCATCAATATTCCGCACCTTACACCCCTCAACAAAACGGTGTTGTGGAGAGGAAGAACCGGATGTTGATGGATGCCGCAAGGACCATGATGGCGGAGTTCAAGTCTCCATACAACTTTTGGGCCGAAGCCATCAACACCGCGTGTCATGCATCCAATCGGCTCTACCTCCGCAAAGGCTTGAACAAGACTCCATATGAGATACTCACCGGTAACAAGCCCAACCTCAAGTACTTTCGGGTGTTCGGGTGTAAGTGTTTCATTCTCAAGAAAGGTGTTCGATTGTCTAAATTTGAGGCTAGAGCATATGAGGGCATATTTGTTGGTTATGCTGTAAACTCTCATGCTTACGTGTCCTCAATAAATCCACGGGACTTATTGAGGAGACGTGTAACGTGGAGTTTGATGAGAATAACGGCTCCCAAGTGGAGCAAAGTGGCACTTGTGATGTAGGTGATGAAATTCCTCCTCAAGCCATAAGAAGAATGGGTGTTGGTTTTATCCTACCCATTGAGGAACCCCTTGTGGCCGAAGGAGAAGGACAATGCTCCACTCAAGTGGAGCCATCACCAACCCAAGGCCCACACGCTTCCGAAGAACAAAGTGAAGGCCCTCAACCTCATGAACAAGACCAAGGGCAAAAGCATGATCAAGACGGTGGAGACACACCAAGTGATGACCAAGGTCAAGTTCTCTCCTCCGAGCAAGTTCAAGATCAAGAACAAGCTCAAGACGGCGCTCAAGATGATCAAGTGACCGCTCCTCAACTCACCTCCGAGGAGGAATTGGAGCGTCGTGCCACCAAGATTGCTTCCAAGATCTCCACCAAGGGTCATCTCATGAAGAATGTACTTGGAAGCATTCAAAAGGGGGTAAGCACTTGTAGACAATTGGCAAACTATTGTGAACATCACGCGTTTGTCTCTTGTGTGGAACCCCAAAAGGTATATGAAGCTCTTGAAGATCCGGATTGGCTCAATGCCATGCATGAAGAACTCAACAACTTCGAGTACAACAAGGTGTGGAGATTAGTGCCAAGGCCAACGGGGAACCACAATGTCATTGGAACAAAGTGGATATTCAAGAACAAGCAAGATGCTCATGGGACCATCATCCGCAACAAGGCATCATTGGTGGCACAAGGCTACTCCCAAGTCGAGGGTATCGACTACGGTGAAACCTTTGCTCCCGTTGCTCGCCTTGAATCTATTCGTTTGTTGATTGCTTATGCTTCTCATCACAACTTTAAGTTGCAACAAATGGATGTGAAGAGTGCTTTTCTTAATGGACCTATTAATGAGTTGGTGTATGTCAAACAACCCCCCGGGTTCGAGGATCCCTACTTTCCCGATCATGTGTATCAACTCGATAAGGCACTCTATGGCCTTAAACAAGCCCCACGTGCGTGGTATGACCACCTTACCGAGTTGTTACAAGATCGTGGGTTTGAAGTTGGGCTAATCGACCCCACTCTTTTTACTAAGAAGGTCAAAGGGGAGTTGTTTGTGTGCCAACTATATGTTGATGACATTATCTTTGGTTCCCCTAACAAAGCTTTCAATGAGGAATTTGCCGCACTCATGACCTCAAAGTTCAAGATGTCTTCCATGAGAGAGTTGAAGTTCTTTCTCGGTTTCGAAGTAAAGCAAAGAAGAGAAGGAACCTTCATCAACCAAGCCAAATACACTCAAGACATGCTCAAGAGATTCAAGCTAAGTGATGTCAAGCCGGCGTCCACTCCAATGCCCACCAAGTGCCAACTTGACATCGATCCCAATGGTAAAGCAGTGGATCAAAAGGTATATCGCTCCATGATTGGTTCATTACTTTACCTTTGTGCATCTAGACCAGATATCATGTTGAGTGTGGGAATTTGTGCACGGTTTCAAGCTGCACCTAAGGAAAGCCACTTTGTGGCGGTCAAGCGAATCTTTCGATATTTGGCTCATACCCCAAACTTTGGCTTATGGTACCCAAGAGGAGCAAACTACAAGCTTGTAGGTTACTCGGACTTTGATTGGGCGGGAGACAAAGTGGATAGGAAGTCCACTTCCGGAGGGTGTCAATTTCTTGGTTGCTCGTTGGTAAGTTGGTCTTCTAAAAAGCAAAGTTGTGTGTCTCTCTCGTCCACCGAAGCGGAGTATGTGGCGGCCGGGAGTTGTTGTGCACAACTCTTATGGATGAGGCAAACTTTAAAGGATTACGGTGTCATTTGTGACAAAGTGCCTCTTTGGTGTGACAATGAAAGTGCAATCAAGATTTCTCTCAACCCGGTGCAACACTTCAAGACGAAGCATATTGAGATTCGGTATCACTTCATCCGGGATCATATTAGGCGAGGGGAGATCGAGCTCAACTATGTCAACACTCATGATAACCTTGCAGACATTTTCACGAAGCCATTGGATGAAGCAAGATTTCGCGAGTTAAGGCATGAGCTAAATATCATTGATTCGAGCAATGTTGCTTGAGCACTTGCACTCCCCACCATACTCGACTTGTTATCTTGTTTAGGTGTAGGCATAGACATAGGGGGAGTGTTGTTCTCTTAATGAACTCTCCCTCCCCTTATTATGCATAAAGTGATCAACTCTTTCACATTAGCCATTTTTTATGGTACTTGTGCTTCAAAGACGAGTTTTGGTCATGGGCCCAAGGACAATTCTTCGCGGTGCCATACCAATTGACTCAAACATAGGTGGCCTCGGCCACCGCCCTCTCTTGTAGAGGTGTGTGGTTCTTGTCCTCGTGCTGATGCTTTTGTTGTTGTGTGTTTTGCTCTCTTTTCTTGCCGTTTGTTTCTCTCTTCTTTTGAGCTAAGCCTCTGTGTCTAGTCTTTGGAGTATTGGTTGGGCGGTACTACCGCTGGTGGTGCACGGTACTACCGCTTATATGGACAAGCAGTACTACCGCCCACCCGAGCGGTACTACCGCTCGGGGCGGGATCAGGGGGTTATGTCGGGGCAGGGGGAGGTTTCTCCTCCCCCATACCCATTCGCACCACCCCTTCGTCCCTCTCCCTCTCTCCAGCGACTCCTTGCTGCGGGAGGGCTCCGGCGGGCCGCCGTCTCCGGGCCATCCCTCTCCATTCCCTTCGGTGGAGTCGATCCCCACCTCGTCCTCTTGCCATGGATGCCGGTATTGCCCTCGTTCTTTCTCCCTTTTTGTCTAGTTCTCAGATCTAGTGTTTTTGGGGCAATAGTGGTTGCATCTCTAGATTTTTGGCTAAATCTCGACTTGAGTAGTTTGGAGAAGGCGTCTAGACTATGTGGATTAAGTTTTGGTAGGATTATTTTTGAATTTGACAGTCCGGTAGTGCCGGATCTGACCACGGCAGTAGGAACCGCCGGTTCCCCATCTTGCGCGGTACTACCGCTCCCGCTGGGGCGGTACTACCGCTTGGGCGGTACTGCCGCCTATGGCCAACGGTACTACCGCTGTCTGCCAGATTCCATCATTCCCTACCTTTGTTTGATCCATGTTGTTTTGTTTGGAGGCTTACGCTTTTTCTTTCGTGTTGGTTTTCTGTTCGTGTGTTTGGTTCCAGGTGATGAACATCCTGAGCAGCAAGTCCGCCGTGTCAACCCCGGGCGTTCAACATCAAAGCGGTACCGCACATCTGAGTCTGCTGGTGGTTCCTCCAGTGCTCCACCGCCGCCAGTGGGTGCTTCCTCAAGTGCTAATCCTCAACGTCAGAAGAAACTTGCCAACAGGCCGAAGCCAAGGGCCAAGACTGTGACTGAGCTGTCTGCAAAGGAGTTCTAGGCAAAGCGTCGCCGCAACCCCTATGCGGAAGACCAAGAACCCAGTTTGGTCAACCGCCTGTTCTGGAACCACTTTCAGTTTGCCATCTAATTTGATGTGATCAAGGCCAAGAAGAATCTCTTTGTTAATGTTCGCTCCATCGACACGGATGCCATGGAGAAGGATCCCGAATACTTTGGTGAAGCTCTTCAGATGTGTACTCAGCTCAACATTCTCAGAATCATGCAGTTCAACAAGGACTCTGATGCAGATTTGGTGGCTCAGTTCTTTGCTACTGTCCATCTTGGAACTGATGAAGAAAGGACTCTGACCTGGATGACAAATGGCAAGTTACTGTCTGTCAGGTGGAAGGCCTTCATGGAGTTACTTCATGTGGAAGATCGCGGGCTTGAGACTCCTGTTGGCTTTCACCCTCACCACAACATCAACTCCACTCACAAGCAAGCCCTCTGGCCCTACTGCACTGTGAAGATTCACCCTGTGACCAAGAAGGAGACCTATGAGTTGTCCGCCTACCTGGATATCCTTCATCGTATCTTTCGAGAGACCCTCTTTCCTTGCATCAGGAATCTGGATATGGTTCACTCCTATCTCGTGGATATGCTTCTCTTCTGCCAGCGTGAGAAGGAAGCAAACACTGGCGAGTCCCTGGACATCTCTCATGTTATGTGGTCTGAACTTCTCACTAACATTTCTGAGCGCAAGTGCCCAATCTATGGTCCATTCATCATGTTGCTCATTGAGAAGGCCTGGAGACGTTCCTTTCCCGCGGAGCAGCTGGAAACTGGAGAGTTGGTTTCTCATGAGATCAAGCGTCTGAGGAAGAAGGATAATTGGGGCACCTCCGTTCCTACATCTGGGGTTCCGTCTTCTGCTGCTGCCATGGAGACCGAGGGCGAGGATGAGGCCGATGATGACGATGAGGATTATGTGCCTTCTGGGACAAAGCCTTCTGCGGCAGAGCCCTCTTGGGCAAAGAAGCTCAAACACAAGATGAAGAAGCTGTTCTGCATGGAGTCTCACGGTCAGTACATGACTCATGTGGCTGAGAAGAAGGCAAGGGGACGTCACAAGGAGCTTATGCGTCAGTTGGGTGCGACAGTCCCCAGCAGCTCTGAGGGTCAGATCACTGAGGAGGAGGAGTGGATCCAGCAGCACTGTCCGTGGACCGATTCAGATGCCGAGCAGTTTCCGGCCGAGGATGGTGGTGCAGATGATCACGCAGAGTCCTGATGTTCGAGATCCTCAGCATGCTCTCACCTGGAGCCGTAGGTTAGCGCTTTGCCCCTTTTGGTGTCTCGATGCCAAAGGGGGAGAGAGTTTAGGGATTTGCGTCGTTGTGTTGCGAGTGTGTCTTTGTCTTTGTGCTTTCGTTGTGTTTGCTACCTTGTGCTCTGTTTGGTTTTGTGTTCCGTGAGACCTAAGTTCCAGTCATATGGTGTGAGACATATGCTACCTTATCCTTATCATATCTTTATCTATGTCTCTAGTCTTTTGGTATCTCTTGAGTTGCATGCTTATTATGTTATATATCCTGCTCTCTTGAAACACGCTTAGGTTGTTGGTCTCTAAAATACAGGGGGAGTGTTTGATCCTAGTATGTGTGTCGTGCAGTCCAAAGCACTTATCTTGATGGTACACATCTAGGGGGAGCCCGTCTATATTTTAGAGACTTGGGGGTTTGCTTATGTCCTTTGTCTTTTCCCGTTTGTGCAAATCCCGTATTGTCATCAGTCCACCAAAAAGGGGGAGATCGTAAGGGCATATTTATCCCTAAGATATTTTGGTGATTGATGACAATGCTTTTGCGGACTAATCGTGTGCATTGAGTTTTTCATAGATTCATCCTTTGGCACGAGACGATGCCCTCACCTCGGAGTTTGAAGCGAAGACGGTGTAGTACTTTCCAATTAGTTTGGTGGACTAGTTTCGTAGGGATCACCGTACTATCAAGAGGAGGTCCGCTTTGGAAAGGCTAGGGTGGAATCATCACGTACACTTCCTTTGCACACCCTCCGAGCCTTTCCGCTTTGTTGATGAGCTCGTTCCCCTCTCTCAGTGTGCCCTCTCTGGTCCCAGCGGTAGTACCGCGGGCCGGAGCGGTAGTACTGCTTGGGTGCTACAAGCGGTAGTACCGCTCCATAGCGGTAGTACCGCTGTAGCCCCCAGCCGTAGTACCGCTGCGGCTTCGTGCTAGTACCGCCTCGATTCGAGGGGTCTTTTTTCGTGTCGGGTTTTACGGTACTTGCCGCGGCAGTGGGGGGTAGTACCGCTCGTGTGCGGTAGTACCGCCCTGACCACCGCGATAGTACCGCTCTGGGCCCAGCGGCAGTACCGCGGGAGGGAACGGTAGTACCGCTGGCTAAGCGGTAGTACCGCTGGCCAAGCGGTAGTACCGCTCTCTGCGGGGCTGAAGTGGGGGGTAACAGTTGGATTGCTTCCCCCACTATAAAAGGGGATCTTCTTCCCCAAAGTTGACTTGCCTCTTCCCCCAAAAGCTCCATTGTTGCTCCAAGCTCCATTTTCGCCCGATCTCTCTCCCTAGCCAATCAAACTTGTTGATTTGCTCGGGATTGGTTGAGAAGGCCCCGATCTACACTTCCACCAAGAGAAATTTGATTCCCCCCACTTATCCCTAGCGGATCTTGTTACTCTTGGGTGTTTGAGCACCCTAGACGGTTGAGGTCACCGCGGAGCCATAGTCCATTGTGGTGAAGCTTTGTGGTGTCGTTGGGAGCCTCCAATTAAGTTGTGGAGATTGCCCCAACCTTGTTTGTAAAGGTCCGGACACCGCCTTCAAGGGCACCAATAGTGGAATCACGGCATCTCGCATTGTGTGAGGGCGTGAGGAGAATACGGTGGCCCTAGTGGCTTCTTGGGGAGCATTGTGCCTCCACACCGCTCCAACGGAGACGTACTTCCCCTCAAAAGGAAGGAACTTCGGTAACACATCCTCGTCTTCACCGGCTCCACTCTTGGTTATCTCATCCCTTTACTTTCGCAAGCTTACTCGTGTTATATCTGTTATTTGCTTGCGTGCTTGTTGTCATTGCATCATATAGGTTGCTCACTTAGTTGCATATCTAGACAACCTATTTTGATGCAAAGTTTAATTTGGTAAAGAAAAGCTAAAAATTGTTAGTTGCCTATTCACCCCCCCCCCCAGTCAACTATATCGATCTTTCAAGAGATGAACTAGGGTTTTAGAGGAGATGGTGCTGGTGAAGATGTTGATGAATATGCCTTATGTTCTAGTTCAAGAGGTAAGTTACATGCTTTCCATAAACCATTTTATATGGAGACATACCCATAGGATTTTTATAAGCAGTTCTATAGGCCCATAATGCATCATCAAGTTTCTTGTACAAATTCTTTCTAGATCTATTAACAGTCTTTTGCAAAATTAATTTGAGCTCTCTATTACTCAATTCTACTTGACCACTAGACTGCGGGTGATATGGAGATGCAATTCTATGATTAACATCATACTTAGCAAGCATTTTACGAAAGGCACCATGAATAAAATGTGAACCACCATCAGTCATTAAATATCTAGGGACTCCAAACCTCGGAAAAATAACTTCTTTAAGCATCTTAATAGAGGTGTTATGATCAGCACTACTAGTTGGAATAGCTTCTACCCACTTAGTAACGTAATCAACAGCAACTAAAATATGTGTATACCCATTAGAGGAAGGAAACGGTCCCATATAATCAAAGCCTCAAACATCAAATGGTTCAATAACAAGTGAATAGTTCATAGGCATTTCTTGACGTCTACTAATATTACCAATTCTTTGACATTCATCACAAGATAAGACAAACTTACGGGCATCTTTGAAGAGAGTAGGACAATAAAAACCGGATTGCAATACCTTATGCGCAGTTCTATCTCCGACGTGGTGTCCTCCATAAGCTTCGGAGTGACACTTGCGTAGGATTTGTTCCTGTTCATGCTCAGGTATACAACGTCTAATAACACCATCTACTCCTTCTTTATAAAGGTGTGGGTCATCCCAGAAGTAATGTCTTAAATCATAGAAAAACTTTATCTTTTGCTGGTATGTGAAACTAGGTGGTATAAATTTAGCAACAATGTAATTAGCATAATCAGCATACCATGGCGCAGTACGAGAAGCATTTATGACAGCTAATTGTTCATCAGGAAAGCTATCATCAATAGGTAGTGGGTCATCAAGAACATTCTCTAACCTAGACAAATTGTCTGCAACGGGGTTCTCAGCTCCCTTTCTATCAATAATATGCAAATCAAATTCTTGTAGCAAGAGAACCCATCTAATAAGTCTAGGTTTAGCATCTTTATTTTCCATAAGGTATTTAATAGCAGCATGATCAGTGTGAACAGTTACTTTAGAATCAACAATATAATGTCTGAACTTATCACAGGCAAACACAACTGCTAAAAAATTATTTTTCAGTAGTAGCATAATTTCTCTGGGCACTGTCTAGAGTCTTACTAGCATATTGGATAACATTTAATTTCTTATCAACTCTTTGTCCTAGAACAGCACCTACAGCACAATCACTAGCATCACACATAATTTCAAAGGGTAAATTCCAATCAGGTGGCTGAACAATAGGTGCAGAAATCAAAGCTTTCTTAAGTATTTCAAATGCTTCTACACAATCATCATCAAAGACAAAAGGAATATCTTTTTGTAAGAGATTAGTCAGAGGCCTAGAGATTTTAGAGAAGTCCTTAATGAACCTCCTATAAAAACCAGCATGACCAAGGAAACTTCTTATACCTTTAATGTCCTTGGGACACGGCATCTTTTCAATAGCATCAACTTTAGCTTTATCAACTTCAATACCTTTTTCAGAAATTTTATGCCCCAAGACAATCCCTTCATTAACCATAAAGTGGCACTTCTCCCAATTCAAGACAAGGTTATTTTCTTCACATCTCTGCAAAACTCGATCAAGGTTGCTTAAGCAATCATCAAAAGAAGTTCCATATACGGATAAATCATCCATGAAAACCTCAACAATCTGTTCACAAAAATCAGAGAATATAGCCATCATGCATCTTTGAAAGGTAGCAGGTGCATTACATAAACCAAAAGGCATACGTCTATAAGCAAAGTTACCGAAAGGGCAAGTAAAAGTGGTCTTTTCTTAATCATATTTTGACACAGGTATTTGAGAGAAACCAGAATAACCATCTAGAAAGCAAAAAAATGCGTATGTTTGGATAGTCTTTCTAGCATTTGATCAATATAAGGTAAAGGGCAATGATCCTTTTCAGTAGCTTTATTTAATTTTTGGAAATCAATTACCATTCTATAACCTGTAACAATTCTTTGTGGGATCAATTAATCTTTATCATTAGGAACAACGGTAATACCTCCCTTCTTAGGGACACAATGGACATGACTTACCCACTGACTATTAGCAACGGGATAAGTTATACCTGCCTCCAGAAGCTTTAGTATTTCTTTTCTTACCACTTCTTTCATCTTAGGATTTAACCGTCGTTGGTGATCAACAACCGGTTTAGCGTCTTTCTCCAATTTTATTTTGTGTTGGCATAGAGTGGGACTAATGCCCTTAAGATCATCAAGAGTATATCCAATAGCAGCACGGTGCTTCTTCAGAGTTTTCAATAAATTCATTTCTTCATGCTCTGAAAGGTTAGCACTAATAACAACAGGATATATCTTTTTCTCATCAAGATAAGCATATTTAAGAGTATCAGGTAATGGTTTAAGCTCAAACACGGGATCACCCTTGGGTGGAGGAGGGTCCCCTAGGATTTCAACAGGCAAGTTGTGTTTCAAATTAGGTCCTTGTTTAAAGAATACTTCATCTATTTCCCTTCTTTCATTCATAAACATATCATTTTCATGGTCGAGCAAATATTGTTCTAAAGGATCATTAGGAGGCACGGCAATAGAAGCAAAACCAATAATTTCATCTTTACTAGGCAATTCCTCGTCACGGGGTTGTCTACAAAATTTAGCAACGTTAAACTCATGAGACATATCCCCCAAACCAATAGTAACAACATCCTTTTCGCAGTCTATCCTAGCATTAACAGTATTCAAGAAGGGTCTACCAAATATGATGGGACAAAAGCTATCTTGTGGGGAACCAAGAACAAGAAAATCAGCAGGATATTTAACTTTCCCACACAAGACTTCAACATCTCTAACAATCCCAACTGGTGAAATAGTGTCTCTATTGGCAAGCTTAACTGTGACATCAATTTCCTCTAACTCAGCAGGTGCAATATCGTGCATAATTTCTTTGTATAAGGAATGAGGTATTGCACTTGCACTAGCACCCATATCACATAAGCCATGATAGCAATGATCTCCTATTTTAACAGAAATAACAGGCTTGCCTACAACAGGTCTATGTTTATTTTTACTATCAGGTCTAGCAATTCTAGCAGCTTGATTACAGAAGTAAATAACATGCCCATCAATATTATCAGCCAAGAGATCCTTAACCATAGCAATACTAGGTTCAACTTTAATTTGCTCAGGGGGTTTGGGTGTCCTAATATTACTTTCGTTGACCACAGTTGAAGCTTTAGCATGATCATTTATTCTAACAGGGAAAGGTGGTTTCTCAGTATAAGCAGTAGGAACGACAGGATCATTATAAGTGATAGTCTTTTCTTCAACTTTAATAGGTGCAACTACTTTTACTTCAACGGGAGGATTATATTTAAACCACTTCTCCTTAGGGAGATCAACATGAGTAGCAAATGATTCATAGAAAGAAACTACTATCTCAGAGTCAAGTCCATATTTAGTGCTAAATTCACGAAAAACATCGGTATCCATAAAAGATTTAACACAATCAAACTTAGGTGTTATACCTGACTCCTTACCTTCGTCGAGGTCCCAATCTTCAGAGTTGTGTTTAATTATTTCCAATAAATCCCATTTGAATTCAATAGTCTTCATCATAAAAGAGCCAGGACAAGAGGTATCGAGCATGGAGCGGTTATTGAGAGAAAGCCGAGCATAAAAAATTTGAATAATAATTTCCCTTGAGAGCTCATGATTGGGGCATGAATATAACATTGACTTAAGCCTCCCCCAAGCTTGAGCGATGCTTTCTCCTTCGCGAGGCCAAAAATTATATATATAATTACGATCACGATGAACAAGATGCATAGGATAAAACTTCTGATGAAATTCCAATTTCAATCGGTTGTAGTTCCATGATCCCATATCATCACATAGCCTAAACCATGTCAATGCCTTTCCCTTCAAAGATAAAGGGAAGACCTTCTTCTTGATAACATCCTCGGGCATACCTGCAAGCTTAAATAATCCACAAACTTCAACCACATAGATTAGGTGCAAATCGGGATGTAATGTTCCAACTCCTGTAAAAGGATTAGCTAGCAGTTTCTCTATCATACCCGAAGGAATTTCAAAGTAAACATTTTCAGTAGGTTCACTAGGTTGAGGAGAAAATCTTTGCTCTACTGGTCGGGGTGAAGATACCCGAACAAGCCCCTCAGAGGATTACTTTCCATAGTAACAAGTGACAGTAAATTTCAGCACACTATATAAATTTTTACATACCAAATTCCACCTACCAAAGGCGCTTCACTCCCCGGCAATGGCGCCAGAAAAGAGTCTTGATGACCCACAAGTATAGGGGATCTATCGTAGTCCTTTCGATAAGTAAGAGTGTCGAACCCAACGAGGAGCAGAAGGAAATGACAAGCGGTTTTCAGTAAGGTATTCTCTGCAAGCACTGAAATTATCGGTAACAGATAGTTTTGTGATAAGGTAATTTGTAACGGGTAACAAGTAATGAATGTAAATAAGGTGCAGCAAGATGGCCCAATCCTTTTTGTAGCAAAGGACAAGCCTGGACAAACTCTTATATAGAGAAAAGCGCTCCCGAGGACACATGGGAATTATCGTCAAGCTAGTTTTCATCACGCTCATATGATTCGCGTTCGTTACTTTGATAATTTGATATGTGGGTGGACCGGTGCTTGGGTGATGTCCTTTCTTGGAAAAGCATCCCACTTATGATTAACCCCTATTGCAAGCATCCGCAACTACAAAGAAGTATTAAGGTATACCTAACCATAGCATGAAACATATGGATCCAAATCAGCCCCTTACGAAGCAACTCATAAACTAGGGTTTAAGCTTCTGTCACTCTAGCAACCCATCATCTACTTATTACTTCCCAATGCCTTCCTCTAGGCCCAAACAATGGTGAAGTGTCATGTAGTCGACGTTCACATAACACCACTAGAGGAGAGACAACATACATCTCATCAAAATATCGAACGAATACCAAATTCACATGACTACTTATAGCAAGACTTCCCCCATGTCCTCAGGAACAAACGTAACTACTCACAAATCATATTCATGTTCATAATCAGGGGGGTATTAATATGCATAATGGATCTGAACATATGATCTTCCGCCAAATAAACCAACTAGCATCAACTAGAAGGAGTAATCAACACTACTAGCAACCCACAGGTACCAATCTGAGGCTTTGGGACAAAGATTGGATACAAGAGATGAACTAGGGTTTGAGAGGAGAGGGCCCAGAGATACCTCTGCGATAATCGGAGTGACAAATCCTAATCTCGATCTATGCCAACTCAACAAACACCATCGAAGACACCTGTAGAGCATCTTTATAATCACCCAGTTACGTTGTGACGTTTGATAGCACACTAAGTGTTCCTCCGGTATTCGGGAGTTGCATAATCTCATAGTAATAGGAACATGTATAAGTCATGAAGAAAGCAATAGCAATAAACTAGCTTGATGTGATCTAACGGATGGGTCTTGTCCATCACATCATTCTCTAATGATGTGATCCTGTTCATCAAATGACAACACATGTCTATGGTTAGGAAACTTAACCATCTTTGATTAACGAGCTAGTCTAGCAGAGGCATACTAGGGACACTCTGTTTGTCTATGTATTCACACATGTACTAAGGTTCCGGTTCATACAATTCTAGCATGAATAATAAACATTTATCATGATATAAGGAAATAAAAATAGCAACTTTATTATTGACTCTAGGGAATATTTCCTTCACCCACCACTCGCGCCGCCCGTTGGCATTGAGGCGTCCGCGGGGGATGATGCCGTTGGCGAAGGCGATCTGGTCTTCGCGGCGGCGCTCGAAGAACATCGTCCACAACGTGTGGCTGTCGGCGGCGTACCTTGATGACCCACAAGTATAGGGGATCTATCGTAGTCCTTTCAATAAGTAAGAGTGTCGAACCCAATGAGGAGCAGAAGGAAATGATAAGCGGTTTTCAGTAAGGTATTCTCTGCAAGTACTGAAATTATCCGTAACAGATAGTTTTGTGATAAGGTAATTTGTAGCGGGTAACAAGTAATGAAAGTAAATAAGGTGCAGCAAGATGGCCCAATCCTTTTTGTAGCAAAGGACAAGCCTGGAAAAACTCTTATATGAAGGAAAATGCTCCCGAGGGCACATGGGAATTATCGTCAAGCTAGTTTTCATCACGCTCATATGATTCGCGTTCGTTACTTTGATAATTTGGTATGTGGGTGGACCGGTGCTTGGGTGCTGTCCTTTCTTGGACAAGCATCCCACTTATGGTTAACCCTATTGCAAGCATCCACAACTACAAAATAAGTATTAAGGTAAACCTAACCATAGCATGAAACATATGGATCCAAATCAGCCCCTTACGAAGCAACTCATAAACTAGGGTTTAAGCTTCTGTCACTCTAGCAACCCATCATCTACTTATTACTTCCCGATGCCTTCCTCTAGGCCCAAACAATGGTGAAGTGTCATGTAGTCGACGTTCACATAACACCACTAGAGGAAAGACAACATACAGCTCATCAAAATATCGAACGAATACCAAATTCACATGACTACTTATAGCCAGACTTCTCCCATGTCCTCAGGAACAAACGTAACTACTCACAAATCATATTCATATTCATAATCAGAGGGGTATTAATATGCATAAAGGATCTGAACATATGAGCTTCCACCAATTAAACCAACTAGCATCAACTACAAGGAGTAATCAACACTACTAGCAACCCACAGGTACCAATCTGAGGCTTTGGGACAAAGATTGGATACAAGAGGTGAACTAGGGTTTTAGAGGAGATGATGCTGGTGAAGATGTTGATGGAGATTGACCCCCTCCCGATGAGAGGATCGTTGGTGATGACGATGGCGATGATTTCCCGAGGGAAGTTTCCCCGGCAGAACAGCTCCGCCGGAGCCCTAGATTGGTTCCGCCAAGGTTCCACCTCGTGGCGGCGGTGTTTCTTCCCGAAAGCTTGCTTATGATTTTTTTCAGGGTAAAAGACTTCATATAGCAGAAGATTCGACTGGAGGCCTGCCTGGAGGCCCATGAGGCAGGGGGCGCGCCCAGGGGGGTAGGGCGCGTCCCCCACCCTCGTGGCCAGGGTGTGGGCCCCCTCTGGTGGATTCTTTCACCAGTATTTTTTATTAATTCCAAAAATAACTTCCGTGGAGTTTCAGGACTTTTGGAGTTGTGCATAATAGGTCTCTAATATTTGCTCCTTTTCCAGCCCTGAATTCCAGCTGCCGGCATTCTCCCTATTCATGTAAACCTTGTAAAATAAGAGAGAAAGGCATAAGTATTGTGACATAACGTGTAATAACAGCCCATAATGCAATAAATATCGATATAAAAGCATGATACAAAATGGACGTATCATACCTCGGCTCGTTCCGCTGCTCCTCCGGCATCGACGAGTGGATGCGGGCGATCTCGGCCTGCCGTGCCGCTCCTTCGGGCACCAGCGGCACCGGGACGCCGGCGCTCAGCCTCCATGCCCCCGGCACACGCATGTCCGGTGGCGCCGGATACTCGGCCTCATAGAGGAGGCGCACCTCCGGCTCTTGGAGATGGCGGCGGCCGAAGACGTTCGCCGTTGCCTGGGAACCTCTCGGCCATTTTGCTCGTCGGCGGGAAGAGGGGAGAGTGCTTCTTTGTGCGGCGGATGCGAGGAGGGGATGCAATTGCAAGCTGTGGCGTCCACCGGCGGGGAGGTTGCCTTTTATAGCCGCAGCGGGGGCGGCGAGAGGCTGCATGCCGGGCAACGCGTGGCGGGAGAGGGCGGGACGCGCGTCGGTGGCGCCTGCACTGCACCGCCCGTGAGGCATCAATGAAGGCTGACTAGCGGGGCAGCGCCGCAGCCTTGTCATTGATTCCCGCGGGAACCGAAGCGATAAGGAGGACGAAGCGGCGTCTCGCTGACTCGGCGGGCCCGCAGTGTGTTCGCGCCAAAACGCTCGCCCCGGTGCTCCCAGGCCCCCCCCAGCGCGCCGGGTTCAGCCTGGGTCCGCCGGCCCCAATTTCGGCCCAACCCGGCGAAAAACGGCTCCTGGGGGCGCGACTGGGCCGATTTTCGCCCGCCGGCGCTAAAAAATCGCCCGGGGAGGCGTGTTGGGGGAGCGGCTGGAGATGCTCTAAGCCTGGTTACGGCTCGAGGCGGCGACACCATGGATGGAGGAAACAAGGTCGGGCTGCGGGGTTCGGCCTCGTCGACGGCGACAAGCAGTCGTCGTTCACCCCTTGTATGCAATCCTGGCCGTGGCATCCATGTGGGTAGCAGTGTGTAACGCCCCGAGAACGACGCTCCAGACGGCTTCCATGTTTTTCATGTTCGCCGTGTGTTTTATTTGTTGGTTGCATTTCATCATAGCATCATTTGCATTGCATCATGTCATCATGCCATCAATTTCACAAACCAACTAAAAACTCACTTACATAAATTGCATGGATCCTTGATTCATTTAAATCGAGGGAATTCACATGGTGATTTCTCTTTAAAACATATTCGAAGTCTCTCAATATTATCAGGGAGCTATAGTAAATATTCCATTAATTTGGAATTGACCATAACACACTTGCATTTGAAACTCCTCTCGTCTCTAAATTATTTAAATCCTCCATCCTTCTCCCCTTGCTCCAAATCTAGTTGTGGAGCTTCAAAATTATGTCAAAGTAGTCACTTGACATTTCAGTTAACTTCAGGTTTAATTGAACCTCCAAATAAATCCCTTGGCTCTTTTCTTTTTCTGAAATATGGAAAAGAAACCCCTTTTCTTTCTTTTGGCCAGCCAAGCAGGCCTCCTGGCTTTTCCTTTCCATCCGAAGTGGCCCAAGATCCAGCTGGGCCTCCAGGCGACCGAAGGCCAGCCCAGCCTCTCTCCCTCGCTAACCCTAGCGCCAGGGGAGACCCTCCTGCTCGATCCCCATCTCCCTCCCGAGCGCCGTCACGCAGGGAGAGGGCAGCGCTAACCCTTCTCCCGATCCACTTCTCTCCCTCGATCCCTCGCTCTCCTCTCGATCCCCATCTCTCCCTCTCGTTTCCCGTGCCCGCCGCCTCACCCGCATCACGCCCGATCCCCTCGCTCCCGCATCCGCGCGCCTCCAGTGCGAGACCCGCGCTCCGCCCTCGCTGGAGAAGAGAACCAGGCCGGAGCCCCGTCGGCCTCCTCGCCGCCGTCGTGCCCCCTTCCATCTCCAGCCGCTCCTCTGCAGCTCCTCCCCTGCCTCGTCCTCCGGTTGGGGTGCTCCAAGATCGCGTCCGCCGCTGCAGTTCGCCGCACCTCCGCCTCCAGCCATCACCCGCGCCGCCGCCGTTCCCGCGCCATCGACCTCCCCTTCGGCCTCTGTTGTCGCACCTCTGCGGTTCACGGTTGCCCTCTGCCTCGAGTCCGAGCTCGAGCCCTGCCCGACGCTGCCATGGACAGCCACCTCGCCTGCATCCTCTCGTCGGCCCTCTCAGCCTGCTGCCGTTCTGCCATCTCCGGCCAACTCTGCTGCCACCGCTGCTGCCTTGACCTCCCCTGGTTCAGCTTGTTTTGAACGAACAGCAGCCCGATGGCTTCTCTGCTCCAAGTGCCTTCTGCACGCCAAGACCCGGTGCACCCCTCGTTTCGCCAAGTACCACGACACCCACGTTCGCCTGTAGAATTTGTACCACTACCGTCGCAAGAACCGAGACCGGCAAGTCTGGAGACCACCAAGTACACCTTTGGTTCACCAAGTACCGCACCGGACGTCTACGACCCGTGTACAACTACCGTCGCCAAGACCAGATCGACAAGTACCCCAACAACGTGTGTACCACTACCGTCGACCTCGAAGACCCCGTGGACGTCAAGTTCCTTGACGTGACCCCGAACATCTACGGAGTGTGTACAACTACGAAACGTGTACAACTACTTCCCCTACGACCCGTGAACGACTACTTCCCTCGACGATTTTGAACCGCCCCGAAATGCATGCTTCAAAGGTATAACCGCCGAGACGATGACCCGTGGACGAATGCATGTTGTATGAGATGCTCGTGTTTGCACCGTGTCTGATTTGTCACTCGTTTCCATGCCACTAACTCGTGGGAACCCGGTAGTCGGGAGCACCCCACCATCTCTAGCATGTTCCGCACATCCGCACACTTCCTTTTGCACCGGTATCTCCATGAGCTACCGGAACCGGGATGTTGCCGTGGCACCATTTCCGTTTCGCCGCTGTGGCACCTTTTCTTTCCTTCCGCCATGGCGACAAATGCCTCGTATCATGCTCATGCCAGCATTTTCATAAAATTGCTTAAAACTTGCATATGTCATCCGCATCATGATAACAACGATTAAAATGTTTAAAATTGTTGTTTGCTTTAAATTGCTAAATAACATATGGGGATTTCCGGAATTGTTGTTTGTTGTTCCGGCCCCATTTAAACTTGCCTAGATAGGTAGATTTCATATGCTTCACCCCTTGCCATGGTTAAATAACTTTTAATATTGTTGGGTACATAAACAAGAGCGAACTAAATAACTTGAATGTGGTGTTTCGTCAATATGCAACTCGTTGCATATTGAGCTCCACTTAATTTGTAGTATTGTTTGTGCACTTTGCCATGCCATGCCATGCCTCATTAAACCGGACATGCATCATACTTGTTTGTGCATCATGCCATGTGTATGTGATGGTTGTTTACCATGATGTTTGCTTCTTTCCGGTTGCGCTTCTCCTTGGTAGTTCCGGTAACGTTGCGATTGTGAGGATCCATTCGACTACGTTGGTTCGTCTACTTCATGGACTCGTTCTTCTTCCTTGCGGGATCTCAGGCAAGATGACCATACCCTCGAAATCACTTCTATCTTTGCTTGCTAGTTGTCCGTTCTATTGCTATGCTGCGCTACCTACCACTTGCTATATCATGCCTCCCATGTTGCCATGTCAAGCCTCTAACCATCCTTTCCTAGCAAACCGTTGTTTGGCTATGTTACCGCTTTTGCTCAGCCCCTCTTATAGCGTTGCTAGTTGCAGGTGAAGTTGAAGTTTGTTCCATGTTGGGACATGGATATTGTTGGGATATCACAATATATCTTATTTTAATTAATGCATCTATATACTTGGTAAAGGGTGGAAGGCTCGGCCTTATGCCTGGTGTTTTGTTCCACTCTTGCCGCCCTAGTTTCCGTCATACCGGTGTTATGTTCCTTGATTTTGCGTTCCTTACGCGGTTGGGTGATTTATGGGACCCCTTGACAGTTCGCTTTGAATAAAACTCCTCCAGCAAGGCCCAACCTTGGTTTTACCATTTGCCTACCTAAGCCTTTTTCCCTTGGGTTCTGCAGACTCAAGGGTCATCTTTATTTTAACCCCCCCGGGCCAGTGCTCCTCCGAGTGTTGGTCCAAACTAGAGCCCTTTGCAGCACCACCTCGGGGAAACTTGAGGCCTGGTTTTAGTTGTATGGACTGCTCATCCGGTGTGCCCTGAGAACGAGATATGTGCAGCTCCTATCGGGATTTGTCAGCACATTCGGGTGGTCTTGCTGGTCTTGTTTTACCATTGTCGAAATGTCTTGTAAACCGGGATTCCGAGACTGATCGGGTCTTCCCGGGAGAAGGAATATCCTTCGTTGACCGTGAGAGCTTATAATGGGCTAAGTTGGGACACCCCTGCAGGGTATTATCTTTCAAAAGCCGTGCCCGCGGTTATGAGGCAGATGGGAATTTGTTAATGTCTGGTTGTAGAGAACTTGACACTTGACTTAATTAAAATACATCAACCGCGTGTGTAGCCGTGATGGTCTCTTCTCGGCGGAGTCCGGGAAGTGAACACGGTTCTTGTGTTATGGTTGTGCGTAAGTAGTTTCAGGATCACTTCTTGATCATTACTAGTTGACGACCGTTTCGTTGCTTCTCTTCTCGCTCTTATTTGCGTATGTTAGCCACCATATATGCTAGTGCTTGCTGCAGCTCCACCTCACTACCCTTTCCTACCCATAAGCTTAAATAGTCTTGATCTCGCGAGTGTGAGATTGCTGAGTCCTCGTGACTCACCAGATACTTCCAAACAGTTGCAGGTGCCGAGGATACCAGTGCAGGTGATGCAACCGAGCTCAAGTGTGAGTTTGACAAGGACCTTGGTCGTTACTATGTTTCGTTTCCTGTTGATCAGTAGTGGAGCCCAGTTGGGACGATCAGGGATCTAGCATTTGGGGTTGTCTTCTTTTATTTTGGTTCCGTAATCGGACCTATGTGTGTACTCTGATTGATGTATGATTTATTAATGTATTGTGTGAAGTGGCGATTGTAAGCCAACTCTTTATCCCATTCTTGTTCATTACATGGGATTGTGTAAAGATGACCCTTCTTGCGACTAAACCACAATGCGGTTATGCCTCTAAGTCGTGCCTCGACACGTGGGAGATATAGCCGCATCGTGGGCGTTACAAGTTGGTAATCAGAGCCATCCCCGACTTAGGAGCCCCTTGCTTGATCGAATCGCTGGCGTTGTTGAGTCTAGAACAAAAATGTTTTGAGTCTTAGGATTATATATATTGGTGAGTAGGATTCTTTTTACTCCTCAGTCCCTTCGTCGCTCTGGTGAGGTCTCCTGACGTAGAAGTTTTGACTCTTCTCTCCTCAAATTTCACAAAAAAAATTAGGATCACGCGGGTATCTTGGAATCGTTCCGATGGTTTTGTGACGAGAACATTGTTCTTGGTGCCTCCTGACATTTAGGGGTTGTGGCAGTGTCCCGGGGAGTTGAGCTCCGAGGTGTTGTCGTCACAATTTTATCGTTGCAGTTCTGGAATACCTGAGTTTCGCCGACATCGAAAATCTCTTTTATGCAGTTGTTGGTGAGATCACCTCGACGCCACCCAGTATTGGGGCGGGAGTTCGGGAGTATTGCCATAACTCGTATAACGGATGCTTTTCGAAGGTTGAGGTAAATGATTTCCGAAGGTTTCTTGGTTATGTGTTGAAGGATGGATACAGCTGGATCTAGGTATTGTTAGTTTGGGTGAGATATATTGTGTCCCTTGTATCCCCAACACCTGATTGCATAACCAGAAAGTTTCGGGAGTTTATAAGTGGGAATTCAAGTAGCTCCTAGGATATCTTTCCGACAGATGCATGATATGAGATTGGGGTTCGACGTCTAGTGGTCCGCCTTTCCACGGTTGGTTTTACAGTGGTCTCGTAGTGTCTTAAAGAGTCCTTGGCTATGCCGACTCGGGGACGCTTCATATGTCATGTGCACTGCCTTGTACATGATGGTCCTGTACGATCGAGCCCGTGTGGGCCCCACCACGAAAACTTCGGATTAAATCTCTATCATATGTTTGTTCCGGCTTATTCTGCAAGCCAAATCCTTTGTTTTTGTTTTGTTTTGTGGTATTCGAGTTGCTTCAATGCCAAGTGTTGATTCCATACCTCATTCGAAGCGGTGCTCTCATATTTCTATGGGAATACTAATCCTTTTTTATCGTCGAGATTGTCTTGTCAACCTTTTCAACCGCTGTTTTCATCTTCAAGTTATTCCATCCACTTCATCCTTGTAAGATCAACTCTCATCTTCTCAACGTTGTTGTTTTCCCATCCCCATTTATTTTTCTTATCCGCCCTTCGGCCATTTTGTTCACGGAGTCTGAAGTCGCTAATCGAGTATCCTTCTACTCATGCCGAATGGTCATGCCAATTCTCTTTTCCAACCGGCGTGCTTCTCTTCAAGTGGATCCGATCATTTCAACATTCGCAAGATCACCTCTCAGTTTTCCCAATGTTGTTTGTTTCATCCGCCCCAAGTTGCTTTCGTTTTCCCACCCTCACCCTTTTCTTCAAGGACTCATATTTCTTAATCAAGTATCCTTTTTATTGATGCGAAGTCTCTTCATTCTTTTCTTTCAATGTTCTTATCCGGTGATTTCCCATGAAGATACTAACGGAGCTTCAAGTTTATTATTCTTCGTTCTTTTTCTTCTCCGGTGGACTAAATTCAAGCCTTCAATGTTGGTCACATTCCTTTCCTTGTTTCAAATGCTTTCTCATGCCGGTGTACCTCTTAATCATCCACTTCTCGCCATTCATTTGTTCTGGAGTACCGAAGATATCTCAGAAGATTTCTGTCTCCATTATCAATCCGTTCAAGCTATTTTGAGGTTGTTATCTCTTTTGAGCCATTTAATTCAACCGGCGCAATCTTTCTTTTAAGCATTCAACGGTGTATCTTTTGAGTGGGCCCTAACCCACAGGTTTTTTCCCAGGATCTTACCTAACTCTTCTAATTCTTTCCGGAGTTATTCTCAAATTCATTGCAAAGTTTGACGTAAGAATGAATTATCATCAGTCAAATGTCTTTCTCCAAGATCTTTCAAACTCTTTTCATTGTTGGTTCAATCTTTCTAATTTTCATCCCTGAGTATCTCAACAATTCATGGTGGTGTTTCTCGTCGTCATTCTCGGATTTTGAAGACCGAAGAAGATTTTCTCTTAAATCTTGCTCCATTCTCTTCAAGATTCATGGTTATAGCTTGATGCCATCCTCTCATAATTGTTTTCGATTGTGAGAATACTTTTCACCTATCTGGAGCAATTCATGAGTCTTTTCAGTTTGATTCTCTGGAGCCCATCATCTCAGAATTATTCATTTAAGCTTTCAGCTCTCGTTCTCCAAATCATATCGGTGCATCATTCAAGTATTATCTAATTAGCTCGGGATCTCTGCGTTCACTTGTATCTAAATTCTCTCAAGTATCTTCGTTCATTTTCTAATTCTTCCTGGTGTTTCTTTATCTTTTCTTCTTTCATTTCAATTCTTACAGTGGTTCGTTCAAGATTTCTCTTCCTTCGTTATCATATCAATTTATTCGTTGTTTCAATCCTACCGGTGGTTCGTCGAAGACTTTTCTCAAGTTTGCGCTATATCTATCTTAATCCTTTCTACGAGAATAAGTAGTATGCCAAATCCGTTGCTTGTCATCAATCTAAATTGGTGAAGGATACGCGTAATGTAATTCTTATTCTTGTTTCCTCCAAGTGATTAATTCCTTCTTCCGGAGTTCGTTCATGATATCAAATTCTCGGTTCCAAGTTGTTTATCTTTTCTTTCCGGAGCTCCAAGTTATTTCAATTATATCATTTCAAAGCTTCATCTAATCATTGCAAGGCTTCTCCTGGAGTTCTTTTCAACTTTCCCTTTCGTTTGATCATTCTTTTATTATCGTAGTTCTTCATGGAGGATCAACATGGTGGCTCATCAAGGATTCCTTTCATTCTTCAATTGTTCTTCAAGAATTCTCTCGAAGTTATGATCCATCAAGCCATACTTCAAAATAAACATGGTGTTCAACACATGTTTTGTTTTGTGGAGTCCAAGCACTCTTCATCTTGCATTCTAAAGTGCAATTCGTTCTACCTTATCATTTGAGGTGGTGTTATGTCATTCTTGATAATTTTCTTCATGTTTCGCGTTTCACATGTTGTCAGGGATGAGATATTTTAGATCCATCAATCTCTTTGTTGGAGTTATCTTGTGTCATATTTCACCTAAAGCCGTCCCTAAGGAATGTTGCTATTATGGTGCTTATCAATGATCCAAGTTTTCTTCTATCCTCTTGGTGAAAGAAGTTTTTCATCGCCTTGGTGCTCTCACTCAAACCAATGGCTTCCTTTAGTGGCCGTTTGTCACCTCATATGTTGAGATGTTTCCATAAGCCCACTCCAAGCTTATTATTTTCGTTGTTGGTTTTCCAACAACTCCGTTCAATCCTACTTCGTAAGGATGCTCTTTAAAATTCATTTATGGTAGGAGATGTTGGTTTCATTCTTCGTTCTATTCACTCCAACTATCTAACTATCATGCATTATTTCCGGAGGCTTTGTGATGTTGCTCTCTTCGACCAATCATCTTGTTTTGTCAAGATCATGTAATTTTTCCTTTCTTATCCGTTTAGCCGGAGTGTCGTCTTTTCATTCGAGTTCTCTCATCTTATCAAGTTTTGTCTCCTTCCTCAACCGGAGAGCTGTCTAAAATCTTTCTTACCCCTTGTGCCATTCTTTCATTAGTTCCGGAGGCAGTGTGTTGTTAATTTCATCGAGTATCCTCTCATCTTGTCAAGATCATGCTCAATTCCTTCCATTTACAGTCGGAGTGCTGCCCAAATTATATCATTCTTATTCCTTCCCCATCTTGTTTTAACCGGAGTGGTTTAAATATCTATCTTGTCACTTAACCTCTTGGTTCTCGCCGTATCCCAGGTTCCTCTTATCTAACGGAGTGTTTGCAATCGCGTTCATCTCCATTGTATTCTTCTTTAAATTATTTAACCTCTCAATGTTCGTGGTTTCACTCGTTTGTCAAAGAAGCAACTTTGTTTTACCTCTTCCTCTTCCGTTTTTCTCCGGTGCCATCTTAGATCTTGGGACGAGATCCTCTTGTATTGGTGGAGTGTTGTAACGCCCCGAGAACGATGCTCCAGACGGCTTCCATGTTTTTCGTGTTCGCCGTGTGTTTTATTTGTTGGTTGCATTTCATCATAGCATCATTTGCATTGCATCATGTCATCATGCCATCAATTTCACAAACCAACTAAAAACTCACTTACATAAATTGCATGGATCCTTGATTCATATAAATCAAGGGAATTCACATGGTGATTTCTCTTTAAAACATATTCGAAGTCTCTCAATATTATCAGGGAGCTATAGTAAATATTCCATTAATTTGGAATTGACCATAACACACTTGCATTTGAAACTCCTCTCGTCTCTAAATTATTTAAATCCTCCATCCTTCTCCCCTTGCTCCAAATCTAGTTGTGGAGCTTCGAAATTATGTCAAAGTAGTCACTTGACATTCAGTTAACTTCAGGTTTAATTGAACCTCCAAATAAATCCCTTGGCTCTTTTATTTTTCTGAAATATGGAAAAGAAACCCCTTTTCTTTCTTTTGGCCAGCCAAGCAGGCCTCCTGGCTTTTCCTTTCCATCCAAAGTGGCCCAAGATCCAGCTGGGCCTCCAGGCGACCGAAGGCCAGCCCAGCCTCTCTCCCTCGTTAACCCTAGCGCCAGGGGAGACCCTCCTGCTCGATCCCCATCTCCCTCCCGAGCGCCGTCACGCAGGGAGAGGGCAGCGCTAACCCTTCTCCCGATCCACTTCTCTCCCTCGATCCCTCGCTCTCCTCTCGATCCCCATCTCTCCCTCTCGTTTCCCGTGCCCGCCGCCTCACCCGCATCACGCCCGATCCCCTCGCTCCCGCATCCGCGCGCCTCCAGTGCGAGACCCGCACTCCGCCCTCGCCGGAGAAGAGAACCAGGCCGGAGCCCCGTCGGCCTCCTAGCCGCCGTCGCGCCCCCTTCCATCTCCAGCCGCTCCTCTGCAGCTCCTCCCCTGCCTCGTCCTCCGGTTGGGGTGCTCCAAGATCGCGCCCGCTGCTGCAGTTCGTCGCGCCTCCGCCTCCAGCCATCACCCGCGCCGCCGCCGTTCCCGCGCCGTCGACCTCCCCTTCGGCCTCTGTTGTCGCACCTCTGCGGTTCACGGTTGCCCTCTGCCTCAAGTCCGAGCTCGAGCCCTGCCCGACGCTGCCATGAACAGCCACCTCGCCTGCATCCTCTCGTCAGCCATCTCTGCCTGCTGCCGTTCTGCCATCTCCGGCCAACTCTGCTGCCACCGCTGCTGCCATGACCTCCCCTGGTTCAGCTTGTTTTGAATGAACAGCAGCCCGATGGCTTCTCTGCTCCAAGTGCCTTCTGCACGCCAAGGCCCGGTGCACCCCTCGTTTCGCCAAGTACCACGACACCCACGTTCGCCTGCAGAATGTGTACCACTACCGTCGCAAGAACCGAGACCGGCAAGTCTAGAGACCGCCAAGTACACCTTCGGTTCACCAAGTATCGCACCGGACGTCTACGACCCGTGTACAACTACCGTCGCCAAGACCGGATCGACAAGTACCCCAACAACGTGTGTACCACTACCGTCGACCTCGAAGACCCCGTGCACGTCAAGTTCCTTGACGTGACCCCGAACATCTACGGAGTGTGTACAACTACGAAACGTGTACAACTACTTCCCCTACGACCCGTGAACGACTACTTCCCTCGACGATTTTGAACCGCCCCGAAATGCACGCTTCAAAGGTATAACCGCCGAGACGATGACCCGTGGATGAATGCATGTTGTATGAGATGCTCGTGTTTGCACCGTGTCCGATTTGTCACTCGTTTCCATGCCACTAACTCGTGGGAACCCGGTAGTCGGGAGCACCCCACCATCTCTAGCATGTTCCGCACATCCGCACACTTCCTTTTGCACCGGTATCTCCATGAGCTACCGGAACCGGGATGTTGTCGTGGCACCATTTCCGTTTCGCCGCCGTGGCACCTTTTCTTTCCTTCGGCCATGGCGACAAATGCCTCGTATCATGCTCATGTCAGCATTTTCATAAAATTGCTTAAAACTTGCATATGTCATCCGCATCATGATAACAACGATTAAAATGTTTAAAATTGTTGTTTGCTTTAAATTGCTAAATAACATATGGGGATTTCCGGAATTGTTGTTTGTTGTTCCGGCCCCATTTAAACTGGCCTAGATAGGTAGATTTCATATGCTTCACCCCTTGCCATGGTTAAATAACTTTTAATATTGTTGGGTACATAAACAAGAGCGAACTAAATAACTTGAATGTGGTGTTTCGTCAATATGCAACTCGTTGCATATTGAGCTCCACTTAATTTGTAGTATTGTTTGTGCACTTTGCCATGCCATGCCATGCCTCATTAAACCGGACATGCATCATACTTGTTTGTGCATCATGCCATGTGTATGTGATGGTTGTTTACCATGATGTTTTCTTCTTTCCGGTTGCGCTTCTCCTTGGTAGTTCCGGTAACGTTGCGATTGTGAGGATCCATTCGACTACGTTGGTTCGTCTACTTCATGGACTCGTTCTTCTTCCTTGCGGGATCTCAGGCAAGATGACCATACCCTCGAAATCACTTCTATCTTTGCTTGCTAGTTGTCCGTTCTATTGCTATGCTGCGCTACCTACCACTTGCTATATCATGCCTCCCATGTTGCCATGTCAAGCCTCTAACCATCCTTTCCTAGCAAACCGTTGTTTGGCTATGTTACCGCTTTTGCTCAGCCCCTCTTATAGCGTTGCTAGTTGCAGGTGAAGTTGAAGTTTGTTCCATGTTGGGACATGGATATTGTTGGGATATCACAATATATCTTATTTTAATTAATGCATCTATATACTTGGTAAAGGGTGGAAGGCTCGGCCTTATGCCTGGTGTTTTGTTCCACTCTTGCCGCCCTAGTTTCCGTCATACCGGTGTTATGTTCCTTGATTTTGCGTTCCTTACGCGGTTGGGTGATTTATGGGACCCCCTCGACAGTTCGCTTTGAATAAAACTCCTCCAGCAAGGCCCAACCTTGGTTTTACCAGTTTCCTACCTAAGCCTTTTTCCCTTGAGTTCTGCAGACTCAAGGGTCCTCTTTATTTTAACCCCCCCGGGCCAGTGCTCCTCCGAGTGTTGGTCCAAACTAGAGCCCTTTGCAGCGCCACCTCGGGGAAACTTGAGGCCTGGTTTTAGTTGTACGGACTGCTCATCCGGTGTGCCCTGAGAACGAGATATGTGCAGCTCCTATCGGGATTTGTCGGCACATTCGGGTGGTCTTGCTGGTCTTGTTTTACCATTGTCGAAATGTCTTGTAAACCGGGATTCCGAGACTGATCGGGTCTTCCCGGGAGAAGGAATATCCTTCGTTGACCATGAGAACTTATAATGGGCTAAGTTGGGACACCCCTGCAGGGTATTATCTTTCGAAAGCCGTGCCCGCGGTTATGAGGCAGATGGGAATTTGTTAATGTCCGGTTGTAGAGAACTTGACACTTGACTTAATTAAAATACATCAACCGCGTGTGTAGCCGTGATGGTCTCTTCTCGGCGGAGTCCGGGAAGTGAACACGGTTCTTGTGTTATGGTTGTGCGTAAGTAGTTTCAGGATCACTTCTTGATCATTACTAGTTGACGACCGTTCCGTTGCTTCTCTTCTCGCTCTTATTTGCGTATGTTAGCCACCATATATGCTAGTGCTTGCTGCAGCTCCACCTCACTACCCTTTCCTACCCATAAGCTTAAATAGTCTTGATCTCGCGGGTCTGAGATTGCTGAGTCCTCGTGACTCACCAGATACTTCCAAACAGTTGCAGGTGCCGAGGATACCAGTGCAGGTGATGCAACCGAGCTCAAGTGTGAGTTCGACGAGGACCTTGGTCGTTACTATGTTTCGTTTCCTGTTGATCAGTAGTGGAGCCCAGTTGGGATGATCAGGGATCTAGCATTTGGGGTTGTCTTCTTTTATTTTGGCTTGATGGCCAACCGAATCGAATGGCGTTACTATTCAGTTGCAACGCCATGGCCAACCGAATGGCGGATGGCGGAGGTCAATTTGGCTTGAAAAAGCCATTTTTCGAGAGCACGCAAAGCACGTGCCTTACTTTTATAGAAGAGAGCAAAGTAATTTACAAGAGGTCTAGCGAGTGCGGGGCACTCGAAGTCAAACACCCACCACCACTCCTACAAGTACCCAAAGCTAATCTCTCACAAAGCGTTGTAAACTACCTCCTCCCCGGGCCGCCATATTCCAATCTCTAAGTTCATCAAGTATCTTCTTCACGAGCTCCTGCGCATCCTCCTGTTGCTCCGCTCTGTTAAATGCCGTGGCATTCCTTTGCTTCCAGAGTGACCATGCCGTGCAAATGACCAGGGTGTCGAATCCACGTTTGTCTTCCTTCACGAAGTCCGATCGTTGTTGCATCCACCATTCCACAAAGGAGTCCGTGCTCGTGGGATAGGAGAACTGAATATGAAGCTTGTCGAAACAACCCATCCAAGTGCCACACGCGTAGCCACATTGCACTAAGATGTGGTCCACAGTGTCTTCGTCCTGCAGACAAGTGTAGCAGGCCGAGGTGTGATCTTGCAAACCATGTCGAGAGCGTCGATCCGCCGTCCACAGGCGATGTTGTGAGGCAAGCCAAGCCAAGCAAAGTTCATGCGTCAAAAATCTGAAAGTTCATGCGGCTAAGGTGGGAATGGTTGAGACGCACCGAGCCTGAATGGCCATGGCAAGGTCTTTGCTTGGCGAGCACCAGCCTGCCCGCTCTCTCAACGGCCCTCTATGCCATGCGGGCATGCATTTCCTCACCAAATCAAGCAGTGGCTGCCAGTCTTGCTTTGTTAGTTGTTTGATAGCCAGCTGCAGGCCCAGGTATCGACATGGAAACTCCGCAAGCTTGCAGTGCAGAAGCTCGATAACGCGCTCTTTGTCCTCTTGGTCACCATGGATGAGGGTGGCAGTGGATTTCAGATAGTTGACCTTAAGTCCCGAGGCTTCGCCGAACATATCCAGCGCAAACTTGATGAAGCTGAGGTCGGAGATGGTAGGATGGACGAATTGTTGGGGAACGCAATAATTTCAAAAAAAAAAATCCTACGATCACGCAATATCTATCTAGGTGATGCATAGCAACGAGTGGGGAGAGTATGTCCACGTACCCTCGTAGACCGAAAGCGGAAGTGTTATATCAACGCGGTTGATGTAGTCGTATGTCTTCATGATCCGACCGATCCTGGCATCGGACGTACGGCACCTCCGTGTTTAGCACACGTTCAGCTCGATGACGTCCCTTGTACTCTTGATCCAGTTGAGGCCGAGGTGACGATGAAGTTACCGGCGCAGGGCTTCGCCTAAGCACTACGATGGTATGACCGAGGTGTGTAACTGTGAAGGGGGCACTGCACATGGCTAAAAGATCAACTTGTGTGTCTTGGGGTGCCCCCTTGGCCACGTATATAAAGGAGGGAGGAGGAGGAGGCCGTCCTAGGAGGGGCGCGCCTATAGGGGGAGTCCAACTAGGATTCCCAATCCTAGTTGGAGTCTCGTTCCTTCTCCAAGAGGGGAGAGAGGGAAGGAGTAGGAAAGGGAGAAGGAAAGAGAGGGGGGCGCCGCCCCCTCCCTAGTCCAATTTGGACTTGCCATGGGGGGGCGCGCGGCCACCCCTTGAGGCCCTTCTCTCCTTTCCCGTATGGCCCATTAAGGCCCACTACTTCCCCCGGCGAATTCCCGTAACTCTCCGGTACTCCGAAAAATACCCGAATCACTCGGAACCTTTCCGATGTCCGAATATAGCCTTCCAATATATCGATCTTTACCTCTCCACCATTTCGAGACTACTCGTCATGTCCGTGATCTCATACGGAACTCCGAACAAACTTCGGTCATCAAATCACATAACTCATAATACAAATCGTCATCGAACGTTAAGCGTGCGGACCCTACGGGTTCGAGAACTATGTAGACATGACCGAGACTCATCTCCAGTCAATAACCAATAGCGGAACCTGGATGCTCATATTGGCTCCTACATATTCTACGAAGATCTTTATCGGTCAAACCGCATAACAACATACGTTGTTCCCTTTGTCATCGGTATGTTACTTGCCCGAGATTCGATCGTCGGTATCACCATACCTAGTTCAATCTTGTTACCGGCAAGTCTCTTTACTGGTTCCGTAATGCATCATCCCGCAACTAACTCATTAGTCACATTGCTTGCAAGGCTTATAATGATGTGCATTACCGAGAGGGCCCAGAGATACCTCTTCGATACACAGAGTGATAAATCCTAATCTCGATCTATGCCAACCCAACAAACACATTTGGAGACACCTGTAGAGCATCTTTATAATCACCCAGTTACGTTGTGACGTTTGATAGCACACATGGTGTTCCTCCGGTATTCGGGAGTTGCATAATCTCATAGTCAGAGGAACATGTATAAGTCATGAAGAAAGCAATAGCAATAAACTAAACGATCATAGTGCTAAGCTAATGAATGGGTCTTGTCCATCACATCATTCTCTAATGATGTGATCCCGTTGATCAAATGACAACACATGTCTATGGTTAAGAAACTTAACCATCTTTGATTAACGAGCTACTCAAGTAGAGGCATACTAGGGACACTCTGTTTGTCTATGTATTACACATGTACTAAGTTTCCGGTTAATACAATTCTAGCATGAATAATAAACATTTATTATGATATAAGGAAATATAAATAACAACTTTATTATTGCCTCTAGGGCATATTTCCTTCAATCTCCCACTTGCACTAGAGTCAATAATCTAGTTCACATCGCCATGTGATTTAACACCAATAGTTCACATCGTCATGTGATTTAACACTTTACAGTTCACATCGCCATGTGACCA
This sequence comes from Aegilops tauschii subsp. strangulata, assembly GCF_002575655.3. Classification (NCBI taxonomy): domain Eukaryota; kingdom Viridiplantae; phylum Streptophyta; class Magnoliopsida; order Poales; family Poaceae; genus Aegilops; species Aegilops tauschii. Next base: position 434,030,292 of record NC_053041.3, on the reverse strand, counting down.
ATACCCAAAGGGTTTACTAGAGCCAATAATCTAGTTCACATCGCCATGTGATTAACACCCAAAGAGTACTAAGGTGTGATCATGTTTTGCTTGTGAGAGAAGTTTAGTCAACGGGTCTGCCACATTCAGATCCGTATGTATTTTGCAAATTTCTATGTCTACAATGCTCTGCATGGAGTAATTGCCCCCACTTTCAATATGTATCCAGATTGAGACTTAGAGTCATCCGGATCGGTGTCAAAACTTGCATCGACGTAACCCTTTACGACGAACTTTTTGTCACCTCCATAACCGAGAAACATATCCTTATTCTACTAAGGATAATTTTAACTGATGTCCAGTGATCCACTCCTGGATCATTATTGTACCCTCTTGCCAAACTCATGGTGAGGTACACAATAGGTCGGGTACACAGCATAGCATACTTCATAGAACCTATGACTGAGGCATAGGGAATGACTTTTCATTCTTTCTCTATCTTCTGTAGTGGTCGGGCATTGAGTGTGACTCAACTTCACACCTTGTAACACAGGCAAGAACCCTTTCTTTGCTTGATCCACTTTGAACTTCTTCGAAACTTTATCAAGGTATGTGGTTTGTGAAAGTCCAATTAAGCGTCTTGATCTATCTCTATAGATTTTGATGCCCAATATATAAGTGGCTTCACCGAGGTCTTTCATAGAAAAACTTTTATTCAAGTATCCTTTTATGCTATCCAGAAATTCTATATCATTTCCAATCAACAATATGTCATCCACATATAAAACTAGAAATGCTACAGAGCTCCCACTCACTTTCTTGTAAATACAGGCTTCTCCAAAAGTCTGTATAAAACCATATGCTTTGATCAACTCATCAAAGCATATATTCCAACTCCGAGATGCTTGCACCAGTCCATAGATGGATCGCTGGAGCTTGCACATTTTATTAGCACCTTTAGGATTGACAAAACCTTCTGGTTGCATCATATACAACTCTTTTTTAATAAATCCATTAAGGAGTGCAGTTTTGTTATCCATTTGCCAGATTTCATAAAATGCGGCAATTGCTAACATGATTCGGACAGACTTAAGCATCGCTATGAGTGAGAAAATCTCATCGTAGTCAACACCTTGAACTTGTCGAAAACCTTTCGCGACAAGTCGAGCTTTGTAGATAGTAACACTACCATCAGCGTCCGTCTTCCTCTTGAAGATCCATTTATTCTCAATGGCTCACCGATCATCGGGCAAGTCAATCAAAGTCCACACTTTGTTCTCATACATGGATCCCATCTTAGATTTCATGGCCTCAAGCCATTTCGCGGAATCTGGGCTCATCATCGCTTCCTCATAGTTTGTAGGTTCGTCATGGTCAAGTAACATGACCTCCAAGACAGGATTACCGTACCACTCTGGTGCGGACCTTACTCTGGCTGACCTACGAGGTTCGGTAGTACCTTGATCTGAAGTTTCATGATCATCATCATTAACTTTCTCACTAATTGGTGTAGGCATCACTCGAACTGATTTTTGTGATGAACTTCTTTCCAATTCGGGAGCAGGTACAATTACCTCATCAAGTTCTACTTTCCTCCCACTCACTTCTTTCGAGAGAAACTCCTTCTCTAGAAAGGATCCATTCTTAACAACGAATATCTTGCCTTCGGATCTGTGATAGAAGGTGTACCCAACAGTCTCCTTTGGGTATCCTATGAAGACACATTTCCCCGATTTGGGTTCGAGCTTATCAGGTTGAAGTTTTTTCACATAAGCATCACAGCCCCAAACTTTAAGAAACGACAACTTGGGTTTCTTGCCAAACCAAAGTTCATATGGTGTCGTCTCAACGGATTTAGATGGTGCCCTATTTAACGTGAATGCAGTCGTCTCTAATGCATAACCCCAAAACGATAGTGGTAAATTGGTAAGAGACATCATAGATTGCACTATATCCAATAAAGTACGGTTATGACGTTCGGACACACCACTATGCTGTGGTGTTCCAGGTGGCATGAGTTTGTGAAACTAGTCCACATTGTTTTAATTGAAGGCCAACTCGTAACTCAAATATTCGCCTCTGCGATCAGATCATAGAAACTTTATTTTCTTGTTATGATGATTCTCTACTTCACTCTGAAATTCTTTGAAATTTTCAAATGTTTCAGACTTGTGTTTCATCAAGTAGATATACCCATATCTGCTAAAATCATCTGTGAAGGTCAGAAAACAATGATACCCGCCGTGAGCCTCAACACTCATCGGACCGCATACATCGGTATGTATTATTTCCAATAAGTCAGTGGCTTGCTCCATTGTTCAGGAGAACGGAGTCTTAGTCATCTTGCCCATGAGGCATGGTTCGCAAGCATCAAATGATTCATAATCAAGTGATTCCAAAAGTCCATCCGCATGGAGTTTCTTCATGCGCTTTACACCAATATGACCTAAACGGCGGTGCCACAAGTATGTTGCGCTATCATTATCAACTTTGCATCTTTTGGCATCAATATTATGTGTATCACTACGATCGAGATTCAATAAACCATTTATATTAAGTGTATGACCATAGAAGGTTTTATTCATGTAAACAGAACAACAATTATTCTTTGACTTAAATGAATAATCGTATTGCAATAAACATGATCCAATCATATTCATGCTCAACGCAAACACCAAATAACATTTATTTTAGGTTCAACACTAATCTCAAAGGTAAAGGGAGTGTGCGATGGTGATCTTATCAACCTTGGAATCACTTCCAACACACATCATCACCTCGCCCTTAACTAGTCTCTGTTTATTTTCTAACTCCTGTTTCGAGTTACTACTCTTAGCGACTGAACCAGTATCAAATACTGAGGGGTTGCTTATAAACACTAGTAAAGTACACATCAATAACATGTATATCAAATATACCTTTGTTCACTTTGCCATCCTTCTTATCCGCCAAGTATCTAGGGTAGTTCCACTTCCAGTGACCGTTCCCTTTGCAGTAGAAGCACTCAGTTTCAGGCTTAGGTCTAGCTTTGGGCTTCTTCACGGGAGTGGCAACTTGCTTGCCATTCTTCTTGAAGTTCCCTTTCTTTCGCTTGCCCTTTTACTTGAAACTACTGGTCTTGTCAACCATCAACACTTGATGTTTTTTCTTGATTTCTACCTTCGCCGATTTCAGCATAGCGAAGAGCTTGGGAATCATTTCCGTTATCCCTTGCATATTATAGTTCATCACGAAGTTCTAGTAACTTGGTGATAGTGACTAGAGAACTCTGTCAATCACTATCTTATCTCGAAGATTAACTCCCACTTGATTCAAGTGATTGTAGTACTCAGACATTCTAAGCACATGCTCACTGGTTGAGCTATTATCCTCCATCTTGTAGGCAAAATACTTGTCAGAGGTCTCATACCTCTCGACTCGGGCATGAGTCTGAAATACCAATTTCAGCTCTTGGAACATCTCATATGCTCCATGTCATTCAAAACATTTTGAAGTCCCGGTTCTAAGCCGTAAAGCATGGTGCACTAAACTATCAAGTAGTCATCATACCGAGCTTGTCAAACGTTCATAACGTCTGTATCTGCTCCTGCAATAGTTCTGTCACCTAGCGGTGCATCAAGGACATAATTCTTCTGTGCAGCAATGAGGATAATCCTCAGATCACGGACCAAGTCTGCATCATTGCTACTATCATCTTTCAACTTATTTTTCTCTAGGAGCATATCAAAAATAAACGGGGAGCTACATCGCAAGCTATTGATCTACAACATAGATATGCAAATACTATCAGGACTAAGTTCATGATAAATTAAGTTCAATTAATCATATTACTTAAGAACTCCCACTTAGATAGACACCCCTCTAGTCATCTAAATGATCACGTGATCCATATCAACTAAACCTTGTCCGATCATCACGTGAGATGGAGTAGTTTTCAATGGTGAACATCTCTATGTTGATCATATCTACTATATGATTCACGCTCGACCTTTCGGTCTCAGTGTTCCGAGGCCATATCTGCATATGCTAGGCTCGTCAAGTTTAACCCGAGTATTCTGCGTGTGCAAAACTGGCTTGCACTCGTTGTATGTGAATGTAGAGCTTATCACACGATCATCACGTGGTGTCTCAGCACGAAGAACTGTCGCAACGGTGCATACTCAGGGAGAACACTTATACCTTGAAATTTTAGTAAGGGATCATCTTATAAAGCTACTGTCGTACTGAGCAAAATAAGATACATAAAAGATAAACATCACAAGCAATCAAAATATGTGACATTATATGGCCATCATCATCTTGTGCCTTTAATCTCCATCTCCAAAGTACCATTATGATCTCCATCGTCACCGGCATGACACCATGATCTCCATCATCTTGATCTTTATCAACGTGTCGTCACATGGTCGTCTCGCCAACTATTGCTTTTGCAACTATTGCTATTGCATAGCGATAAAGTAAAGCAATTATATGGCACTTGCATCTTATGCCATAAAGAGACAACCATAAGGCTCCTGCCAGTTGCCGATAACTTTAACAAAACATGATCATCTCATACAACAATTTATATCTCATCACGTCTTGACCATATCACATTACAACATGCCCTGCAAAAATAAGTTAGACGTCATCTACTTTGTTGTTGCAAGTTTTACGTGGCTGCTATGGGCTTAGCAAGAAGCGTTCTTACCTACGCATCAAAACCACAATGATTTTTCATCAAGTGTGCTATTTTAACCTTCAACAAGGATCGGGCATAGTCAAACTCGATTCAACTAAAGTTGAAGAAACTGACACCCACTAGCCACCTGTGTGCGAAGCACGGCGGTAGAACCAGTATCATGAAAGCGGTCATGTAATGTCGGTCTGGGCCGCTTCATCCAACAGTACCACCGAATCAAAGTATGACATGCTGGTAAGCAGTATGACTATTATCGCCCACAACTCTTTGTGTTCTACTCGTGCATATAACATCTACGCATAGACCTAGCTCGGATGCCACTGTTGGGGAACGCAATAATTTCAAAAAAAATCCTACGATCACGCAAGATCTATCTAGGTGATGCATAGCAACGAGCGGGGAGAGTGTGTCCACGTACCCTCGTAGACCGAAAGCGGAAGCGTTATATCAACGCGGTTGATGTAGTCGTACGTCTTCATGATCCGACCGATCCTAGTACCGAACGTACGACACCTCCGTGTTCAGCACACGTTCAGCTCGATGACGTCCCTCGTACTCTTGATCCAGTTGAGGCCGAGGGAGAGTTCCGTCAGCACGACGGCGTGGCGACGGTGATGATGAAGTTACCGGCGCAGGGCTTCGCCTAAGCACTACGATGATATGACCGAGGTGTGTAACTGTGGAGGGGGGCACCGCACACGGCTAAAAGATCAACTTGTGTGTCTTGGGGTGCCCCCTTGGCCACGTATATAAAGGAGGGAGGAGGAGGAGGCCGGCCTAGGAGGGGCACGCCTATAGGGGGAGTCCAACTAGGATTCCCAATCCTAGTTGGAGTCCCCTTCCTTTTCCAAGGGGGGAGAGAGGGAAGGAGTAGGAGAGGGAGAAGGAAAGAGAGGGGAGCGCCGCCCCTCCCTAGTCCAATTCGGACTTGCCATGGGGGGACGGTCACCCCTTGAGGCCCTTCTCTCCTTTCCCGTATGGCCCATTAAGGCCCACTACTTCCCCCGGCGAATTTCTGTAACTCTCCGGTACTCCGAAAATTACCCGAATCACTCGGAACCTTTCTGATGTCCAAATGTAGCCTTCCAATATATCGATCTTTACCTCTCGACCATTTCGAGAATCCTCGTCATGTCCGTGATCTCATCTGAGACTCCGAACAAACTTCGGTCATCAAATCACATAACTCATAATACAAATCATCATCGAATGTTAAGCGTGCGGACCCTACGGGTTCGAGAACTATGTAGACATGACTGAGACTCATCTCCGGTCAATAACCAATAGCGGAACCTGGATGCTCATATTGGCTCCTACATATTCTACGAAGATATTTATCGGTCAAACCGCATAAGAACTTACGTTGTTCCCTTTGTCATTGGTATGTTACTTGCCCGAGATTCGATCGTCGGTATCACCATACCTAGTTCAATCTCGTTATCGGCAAGTCTCCTTACTCGCTCCGTAATGCATCATCCCGCAACTAACTCATTAGTCACATTGCTTGCAAGGCTTATAGTGATGTGCATCACCGAGAGGGCCCAGAGATACCTCTCCGATACACGGAGTGACAAATCCTAATCTTGATCTATACCAACCCAACAAACACCTTCGTAGACACCTATAGAGCATCTTTATAATCACCCAGTTACGTTGTGACGTTTGATAGCACACAAGGTGTTCCTCCGGTATTCGGGAGTTGCATAATCTCATAGTCAGAGGAACATGTATAAGTCATGAAGAAAGCAATAGCAATAAACTAAACGATCATAGTGCTAAGCTAACGAATGGGTCTTGTCCATCACATCATTCTCTAATGATGTGATCCCGTTGATCAAATGACAACACATGTCTATGGCTGGGAAACTTAACCATCTTTGATTAACGAGCTAGTCAAGTAGAGGCATACTAGGGACACTCTGTTTGTCTATGTATTCACACATGTACTAACTTTCCGGTTAATACAATTCTAGCATGAATAATAAACATTTATCATGATATAAGGAAATATAAGTAACAACTTTATTATTGCATGTAGGGCATATTTCCTTCACGAATAGTGCAACATCGTCGGCATAGATAGACACCCTTTGCCAAGCTGAGATACCTCTGTAAGCGGATGGCACTCTTTGTTCCAGCGCCTTGCCGAAGATCATGGTTAGGGCATCCATAGCAATCACGAAGAGGAGTGGCGAGACGGGGTCACCTTGCCGAAGACCACAAGCATGTGCAATGCTTCTTCCCGGCACGCCATTAACCAGGATCTTAGTAGTTGCAGATTGGAGCAAGATCGAGACCCACCGGATCCATTTGTTGCCAAACCCTTTAGCTCTCAAGACGTCAAAGAGGAAAGGCCAAGAGAAAGAGTCGAACGCTCTCGATATGTCGAGTTTTAGAAAGACTCCTTTACTTCTCCTCGCCGCAATCTTCCTGGCCACTTGCCGAAGCAAGAGAGAATTATCATGTAGGCTTCTTCCTTTGATGAAAGACGACTGGTTGATGGTGACCAAGTCCTTCATGCTCGGGCGCACTCTGGTGGCAAGAAGCTTCGCAAATATTTTGGCCATGCTGTGCGGCAAGCTAATAGGATGATAGTCTCCCACTCTATCTACATCCGGTTTCTTCGGCAGTAGCACAATCAGAGCACGGTTCAGCTTGGAGAAACCACGACCATCTCCCACATAAATCTTGAGCAAGACTGCCATAATGTCATGTTTGATGATTGGCCAGGCTTTTTGGTAGAAAGCACCAATGAATCCATCGGGTGCGGGGGCTCTGTCCGGGTGAAGCTCTTTGATGACTGCCCAAACCTCCTCTTCAGTAAAGATGGCCTCAAGACAAGATAGTTAAGGTCCAGAGTGAACTGCCTTGCATGCGCCGTGCCAATGATGTCCTCATAAGTTTCAGAAAAAACTTGCTCCATACGATCCGGATTCGTGATCACCTCGTCTCCATGCTTGATCAGCGGTATAAAGTTCTTCGCTCTCCTCCCATTAGCGAAGGCCTGGAAGAACTTGGTATTGGCATCCCCTTCTTTAAGCCATCTATATCTTGACCGCTGCCTGTCAATGGTTCGTTGCAAGGAGGCCAATCCGAGCAACGCTAGTTTAAGAGAGTTTCTGAGCCAGCGTTCGAGCTCCGTGAGCTGTCTTTGCTCCATGGCCTTGTCGAACCTGAAGACGATCCAATTAGCCACTGCCATTTGCAACTTGATGTTGCCAGTCTTGCACTGTCCCCAAGCTTGAAGGGCAACAGCGGTGTTACGCAACATCTCATTAAGCCTCTGGAAAGGGTTTGTATCCGTTCGTCACAAGTCCAAGCCTCCCGCGCGACCTCCTCGAAGCCTTCCAACTTAAGCCAAAACATCTCAAACCTGAATCTCTTCTTATGGTAGAAGGGGGCATTGGTAGTTAGATGAAGTGGTGCGTGATCAGAGATCCCAGTGGACAAGGCCTGCAAAAGGTTGTCCGTGTGATCCAGCTCCCAATCCACGGAGACCAACACACGATCAATCTTGGTAAGCGTGGACCTCTCCCTCTCATTGGACCACGTGAATCGCCGCCCATGCATGTATAGCTCCTTGAGCTCATGCTCGTCCACGAACCGTCTAAATTTGTTCATCATGCCTCTGTTGAGATTGTTGTTGCTTTTTTCCAAAGCTCTGAGGATCATGTTAAAGTCTCCTAAAATCATCCAAGCTCCCGGACAAGTTGCTCTTCTAGCCGACAAGTCCTCAAGAAACTTGGTTTTGAGCTCATCGCCTTGTGGTCCGTAGACCACCGAGATCCACCACGGTGCGCTTCCTTTAGGTTGCATCCAACCTGTCAGGAAGTTAGCATCGTTCTGCACCCCCACCACATCCACCATAGTGGAGTCCCAAGCCAGCAGGATACCCCCTCGAGTTTCCTCCGAAGGCACGTAAGCAAAACCGTCAAAGGACGGCCCTAGACATTGCATAATAGTGTACTTATCGATTACATCCAATTTCGTTTCTTGCAAGCAAACTAAGCTAATCTTGACAATGTCAATGTACTCCTTGACCGCCTTTCTCTTGGCCGGGTTGGTAAGGCCTCGAACCTTCCAACAAATGAGTGCGGGGCTTAAATCCATGACAAAGTAAGCCGCCCACTCCTACACTTCACGCGTGAAGCTTATATGGCCTCAACGCTTCTCGCCATGCTTGCCTCCATGTCATGCATCGGAACTGTCTTGCCGAACAAGGCCGCAATCACTCTCACGTGCTGCTCTCGAAGGGGGGAGTCGAATAAGTCCTTGAGCTCAAGGTGGGTAACTTACTGGAACAGGGCGCAGCCGTCTGTGACGCAACCTCGATGGCGCGGTCCAGCCATGGCCGCGGCGGCTGCAACTCCCACTCCCGCCTGCACGCCGACGTACCTATACTTACACGAACATGAGTCGCAGGTTGCAAGGAAGAGCAGGATTCTCACGTTCACTGAGTTATCGTGTACGGCGGGCGGCGATCAGGGTCCGTGGACTTGCAGCTGTTGCTGGTCTGCACCGTATAGTGACTGATTTTTTTACTGAATTTCCTGTGTCTTGTCCGAATGCAGGGGTTATCTGCTTGTGGGTACTTGAGGTGGAAAGATAGAGTGGAAGGGGAGATCAAGGATGGTGGTACACAAGCTTGCAGATGACAACTTGTAGTTGCGGAATTCATACATTGTTAAAGAGAAGAAAATCTGTAGGATGAAGCAAGACAAGAATGTCATTAGTAAAAAAGCAACAAGAGCAGAACAAAAGAAGGGAAAGAAGAGACATCATACTAGTGTCAGTTGTATGCTCTTGGGCAGTTCTGTATGCTATAGTGGCATTTCTCACTAGAGGCTTTGTGTGATCTTGTGATTGATCCACATATGGTAGAACCTGTACATCTGCTTGATGAATGTATCTTGCTTTGTGAACATGTCACGAATGGAATTAGTCTCTGATTATGAATGGAAAATGAAAATTTGCAGATATTTTCTGAATCCAGTATAACTTTTTGTTGCAAATTTTCCAGAACGCAAACTGGAATTTTGACAGAATGCAAACCGGAATTTTGTCGAAATGCATGGCCAGTTATAACCCAGCTAACTGATGTACAAAATAAACTGGAATTGTAGCAGATTCAGTAGTTTTAGTAACATTTTGTTTGCAGAATCAGTAAATTCAACGTGACCAAATGAGCAAATTGAGTAGATAGGTTCAGTATAATCCACATAAATGAGCAAATATCGAAACATGTAATAAGGTTCAGCAGCCAAATAGCAAAACGTGACAAGCCTACAAGGTTCAGTAGCCAAATAGCCAAACATGTAATAAGGTCATTACATCACTAGTTCATTCATGAAGTACTTGAGCACACAAATTTATTAACTAGTACAAAGGACCTATTCTTCAGGTTGAAATGTGGTGCATGTTGAGAAAGTGGTATTTCTTCAACACTGGCATTCAGGTCAGGGATGAATGCATTAGTTGTTTCTGTTGCAGCAGTGGCTCCATCAGGGCCAAATAGGTTGTATAGACCCTGTCCAGGAAAGGTGGCAGCTCCATTTCCTCCTCCTCTGCCCCTTGCACCTTCTCTTCCTCCTCTCCCCCTTGCACCCCTTCTTCCTCCTTCCCTTCCCCTTGCACCTCCTCCTCCACCTCCTCTGCCTGTTGCATTTGAATTTTGTTTCTGTCTCTTATTTCCTCTGCCAGCATTTGAACTTGTGCCTGTCTCATCTATTTGTTCTTCCGATGCTCTTCCTACTCCTCTTCCTCTTGCTGCACCTCTAACAGTGTTGGTTGCTGTTGTAGTTGTCCTTCTCTGAGGAATGGAGTCCCTGGCATCGACTACAAAGGTTGATTCTTCTGGCAATGGGCCAGGTGCAATGTAGCTGCTTACATATGCTCTCTCCTGTGTTAAACAACATTAGTAACTGATAATATACTCTTACAACATGTATTGTAAAAAATAAAGAGTAATAATACCTCATGACTCATATTGTACACCATGCTTCCTTTGCAATTGATTGGGTCCAACCTTGGGTTCACTCTATGCGGCATTATATCCTGCAATTTGCTTTATATTATAAAAAACAATTCCTTTGCAATTACAAACAAAGGAGAAATAGTACACTGAAGAACATGTATGATGCAAATTGAAACCTGTAGAATAGCTGGGTCTTCAAACTCCTCTTCCTCTAGTTCATTGGCTTGTTGTTGAGCTGCAACATGCGTGTCATGCCCTTTACTGTTATGATCTGCTTGCCCACACACAGAGCAATGCATTGTCACACCTTTTTTGTTTAGATACACAGTGCCATCTTTCTTCTTCTTCTCTTCTGGTGTTTTCTTCCTATTTTTTGGTGGCCTGCCCATAACCTTCTTGAACACTGGAGGGTGAACTATAATGCCATTCATATCCTCCCATTCAGAAATGTCTCTCATGGGCATGATGTTCCAACCATAAGCTTGTAGATATGTTTCTATGGTATAACACTTGTGGACAAGTTCTTCCGGATCAATCCTTTCAGCTCTACAACATGCAATGGTATGATTGCAGGGAATTCCACTTAATTGAAACCTATTACAACTGCAACACCTAGCTGGAATATCAACAATATAGGTCTTATTTCCAGATTGTACTGAAAACACCCCTAGACCAAAATGTGTTGGGTAGCAATTTCCAGAAAATTCTGCATTCTTCTCTATCTTCTTCCTGATCTTGGGACAAATTCTACCACTCCACTTCTCAACTGCCTCCCTTTGCTTGGTTTCATGTCTAACAGTAATCTTCCCCATTATGCAGTGCAACATAGATATGATAGCTAGTTCCCTAGCTTCAAGGGTGTAGCTGCAATTGACAACAATTTACAAAAGTTATGACATGACACCTACAGATAACTTATGAGATGAAACAAGAATGCACAAATGTTATGACAAAAATTTAACCTGTTGTACACTTCGGACATGTTGTTAAGAAGGATGTCACACTTAGGAAAATCACTAAAAAAAGCTTTAACCCACTGATTTGGGGTCTTGCCATCCAACCAGTCGTAAGCTTGCTGGCTATCAGCTCTTAGTTTCTCTCTGTTCTCATTCCACTTGTCTGAATTAGTAGATCTTGCTATAGCCCAGAGATGATTCTTCAGTGTTTCTCCTTTGAACAACTTCCCGTAGTTCTCATACAAGTGCCGAACACAAAATCTATGCTCTGAATCTGGAAAAACAATCTGAACAGCTTTGATCAGTCCCTTTTGCTTGTCACTCATGATAGTATATGGGGAAGTGTTGACTGTTGACAATATTCAGGTCATTCTTCAGTGTTGTCAGAAACCACTGCCATGAGAAGGTTGATTCCACCTCGACCATGCCCATGGCAATAGGGAAAATGCAGTCATTTGGGTCTATGCCCACTGCAGTGAGAAGTTGCCCTTTGTACCTGCTCTTTAAGTGGCACCCATCTACAAATATGATTGGTCTACACCCCTTTAGAAAACCTCTCTTGCAGGCACAAAAGAGCAATACATTGAAGACAAATGGTCCTTGGGATCCTCATCATCTTTCTCCTTGACCTCAGTTGTACATAGAATAAATCTACTACCTGGATTGGACCTTCTTAGCTCCTGGCCAAAATTCCACAACTTACTATACTGGGATACTTCATCTCCATGAATTATTTCAAGTGCAGCTTTCCTTGCCCTGCTTAGCTTCATTTTGTTTGGGAGCAATTTAAACTCTCTCTGGACTTTCCTACCAAATGTACCCAAATCCATTTTCTGATTATCCCTGAATTCTTCAATGAACTTCTCTGTCAGAAGTTTTACAGTAAGGCACTTTGAATCCCAGATCTTCTTACAGTTGTGTGTGCCATTGTATTGCCTAACTACTATGCTGCCAGTCCTATTGTCCTTTGATGCCTTCAAATGCCATGGACGACCATCACTACACTCTGCATTCAGCCTCTCCGACTCATTTCTAGTTTTGCAGATCTTAACCCTATGTCTAACACTGTATGCATCCAATGCCTTCCTTAGCTCTTTCATATCACCAAAAACCATGCCAACCTTGAATGTTGGATTTGCCATGTCAAGCTCTGGATTGAACGCACTGAATGTGTACCTTAGCTTGCTAAGCTCTTCAGCTGACAGATTTATGTCATCATCATCTAAAGCATCCTCTTCTTCAACATATCCTTCATTTTCATTGTGATCACCCACTGTTTTGTCCACATTTTCCAAGAAAAGGTCATCATCACCATCTTCCACATCATAATCACTTCCATAAAACTCTGGATCTGTCTCATCGTCTTCATTTGTTTGCTCTGCCTCCCCTCTTTCCTCATCCTCCTCTTCTTCATGTTGTTCCAACTTCTCCTTGCCAGATGACTGCCATCTTGATGTTCCTTCTCCAGATCTTGCAGAACTAGACATTTTCCTTGGGCTTAACACCCTAGGAAGCTCAGGGCAACCATTAACTATGTGATCACCCCACATACTCTTCAGACGAATTTTTTCATCGACCATTAAGCACAGTGTTTTGGTTTCCTTGCTAGCATTGACCATAGCAGCACAAACTTCTGGAGTGTTTACTTGTACTAGCCCATCAACAATATCTTTGCCAGGGAAGCACCAGTACACTGAGAGTGCAGGGTCTTCCACATTATATCCTAAGTAGTTCAGGCAGTAACCTATCTTCGCAAGCGACCATGAGTCACTCTGACAGAAGTCAAAAATATCATGGGTACTGCCAATATAAGACCTGTTCACCCCATCTCCACAAAATAACCCATTGTGCTCAAAGTCCACAGAGAATAGCTCAGTGTTTTCCCCTGAAGTAACTGCAGAATATACAAAACAAAAGGTCTCAGACAGATTTGATGAACATAACTTAAGATAAATAAATACACACTTCAGTCAAGTTCAGTAAATGTATAGACAGACAGTGGACAAAGTTCAGTGTTCAGAAAATCAAAGTTCAGACCATTAACACTGCTGTTGCATACAAACATACATTTAGACCATTAACAGTGCTGCTGCATACATACATACAGTGGACAAAGTTCAGTGTTCAGAAAATCAAAGTTCAGTACATTCAGACATTTTCAGGTTTCAGACAAATTCAGTACAATCCAGTTTCAGTGACAAAAAATTCAGAAAAATAAGCACCTAGTTCTGTCAAATTCAGCACAACGTATACACAGATACGGCACAAAGTTCAGCGTTCCTCAACTCAAATTTCAGTCCTGTACATTTCTGGGCTGTATAGGATGCCATTTTGAACAAAGAAAACAGAGTGCTTTCATACATGCATATGCACACAACTACATCAGACTTCTCATATAAATTCAGGCGTTTTAGTCTTTAGTAGATAATGCATCATAAAAATTCTTATTGTGATTCTTTAAATACTGCTGAACCCCTACCTTGTAACCTGTACGATCAGATATAAAAATCAATAAAGTACGTGATTAGTCTTGCGTACGTGAGCTTCTCAAGTCTTCGTACGCGGCTGCCCCGGCGACTTGATCGCTAGCTTAAAGCTAACTAGCTAGCGTCGTTGCTCCGGGATCGATCCAGTCAAATTGGTCTAGCTTCTTACGTTCACGTATTGAGGGACAGAACTCGTCGGCTGATCACGACTAGTCGAGGCTTTGCCAACACTCTCGTTTATGCATTATGCATCAGAAAATTTCCCCTTAATCTCAACCACACCAACCGACCCTCTCAATACCGCTTGGGCATAGGAATTCCAACGTCAAACCTAAAAATCCTAGGAACCCAAGCCCCAATCCTCTAAAACGTAACAAAAAATCTTCGATCATAGCCAAACTGAAAACCTAGCAAAGAAGGGGAAAAGAAAAGCGGCGGCGAGGTGATGGATGGATTCGAGACATACCGTACGCCGGCGGGAACTCCGACACGGCCCGTATGACCGGCCACATGCTGCCTCGCTCGCCGCCAACGAGTCCAAACCAGCGCCGCGTCGATCGCCTCCGAGAGTTCGACGTGGGAGAAGAAAAAGGCAGGGTTTTGGGGTGGCTTTGGTAGGTCGTTTTACGAATCTGTCATAATATGGGGTTGGTCTTGCAAAATTTACATCGTCACGCTCAACCTAGGACGTCCTCTGGTAATATTACGCATTGTAGGGGGTTTACTGCACAAATGTGCACGCGGGCGTGTGGGCAGGGCGGACGTGGCACGCCACGTGGCTCGTGCGGATCACATTTGTAGTCATTTGTTACAACAAACGAGTTATTGTATGACTTTTCTGGAGTTTTCAAGATTGTGTATGAATCTGTTAAATTGGTGCAAGTTGTTGTATCGCGGGCGTAATTAACTCTATTCATTTTCTAAAATAAAAAAAATCGAGAAGCCTATTATTAATAGGAATTAATGGTCAGGATACTCAGTGCATAATATTACGGAATATATTGAGAGACTCACATAAGAAAACTTGCACGAAATAAATAATGGGTGTGCCTATCAAGGCAACAGAAATACTATTCTTTTCCTTGTTCAACATTCAAACAAAAGAATAAAAGAAGCATAGTAATGGACACCCTATGAGATCATCTCCAAACGTGGAGGCACTCACCCTTGGTACCGACCTTTGTAGCGGCTATGCTTATATCCAAAGCACACTGAGCTAAAATAGGAGGGGAAGGCATGAGAAAATGTAAGCACATCTGCACAACAAAAGGAAACAATATGTCAGGAACATACACACAGATAGATGGTATGCAGAAGAACAACCAAAAAACCTGAAGGGCTGCGACATATTGTGTGTAAGGCAGAAGAACAACTGAAAATCCTGATGGCATGGTATAAAAACATGATGAAACAAAACTCAATTTGGTAAACCAATATGTTTTTAAGAAAAACAACCTGTAAAGCAACTCACACCCATATCAATGTCAAACAGATAGCAACACCGTTTCTTAAAAGTCTATGGTACTATTCGTATTTACAATATATATGCTCAGATATATAGTAACAAAACTGAATAATTTAAGTACTTGGACAGAGACAGGTTGGAGCAGAGTGTCATCGACGGTGAAGTGAGAAGCTGCAGCAGAGGGCTTCATAGCGAGGCAACAGACTCAAGCAGAACAGGGAAGCGAACATGCATCTACACAATAAAATTTTAAGCATGGATCTGCAACTAAAGATTGCCCAGATGGAAGAACGATAATTTGGGCAAATGATTGAGCTACACATGAGACTAAGATGATCTAACGAGTGTAAATAAAAAATTCTTGCATGAACAAAATTGTACATATAGACAGTCCAGCTTCCACACATGAACAAAAATCTACAGATAGACACAGCCCAGCATGAGCAAAAATCTACAGAGACAAGCATGAGCAAAAATCTACAGAGACAAGCATGAGCAAAAATCTACAGAGACAAACGATAGCAAAATCAGATCAATTCTTTCATGTGACCATCCATCCAACCTGAAATCCACAACAATATGTGGTTGTACACCTGGAATTTGATATGTGTTTCCGCTGGAGCAATTCCTACAAAATTAAAGAACACCACACCAAAACAAATGTAAATTCAGATCTGCCTCTCCTTGAACACCAAACCAAAGCACCAGGGTTTGCTGTTCCACTCCCAAACACCCAAATCCAGAGAGAGATGGACCTGCAGGTCAAGCAGAGGCATGGATGATAGGCACGCTGCCGGGTGGTGAGGCCGCTCATGGGACCATAGTAGAGGTGAATGGTTTTATACATTTTGAGTATCACCCAAATGTTTCTGGTTGGGATTGACGTTGTACACGAAGATGCAAGCAAGCTGTATAGCAAAGATAAAAATATGAAGAGACTGCATGTTGACCTACTCATGATGTAAGATTTACTCCCCCAGTGTCAAAAAACGTCTTATATTATGGAAAGGAGGGAGTACGTTTCAACCATTGCTATGGCAACACAGCACATCAACACCTGAGCAACACAACAAATACTGCAGACCAGCTACAACACAGGTACAATTTAATAAAGAAACATAGTGCTTAGAAATGTTGATTTGAATTTTGAACCTTGTCAGCAAGTGGTCCAGATATGATGAACCAATTACACAACCAATGCCCATCTTTATTGCTAAGAACACACCCAACTATTTTTAGAGAACGACATGCAATGCTAGAATGGTTATTTACCACCTTCTGTGACTACAGTAAACTTCAAGCACTTTGGACATCTATAAGGTTCATCATCATATCGAATTCAGGGCATTTCACCATTCTTCAATACCAAGTATCCATCTTCATTTGATATGCAGAACTCAGTCACAGCCTGATGGCTGAATTCAGGGCATTTCACCATTCTTTAATACCAAGTGTCCATCTTCATTTGAGATGCAGATCTCAGACACGGCCTGATGGTACTCTTTCTCACTAATTTTTCTCTTTAAGATACTCAGAGCACAATCAAGGATTTCCTGCTTCTTTAATGTTCCATTGGGAACTCTATCACGGAAGAGCTTAATGAGACAATTTCGCACACTAGCCTTCTCCTCGGACTTTTGAACATATAAATCATGGACAGGAACAGCAACAAGACGTATTGAAGCATCAAGCTCTTTACGAGAAAGTGAAACACAAGTTTGTGCAGCATTTGACAGAGCTTGGAATCTTGCTCCATCTTTCCTATCAGAGGCATATTTTACTGCCAAGTGCCTCAAGTCTCTAACAACTGCCGGAAAGCTGCGAACTTTATTGGCAGTGAAGACACTATCCAAGACAGAGCGCACATGGTTTTCACTTCCTTGAACGAGGACATCCTTGGTCTTACCCATTACTGGATCAGGCCCTTTCACAGGAATGTTAGATTTGGTTGAGTTCTTGGTTTTCCTTTGTTCAGTAGCGCTGCATTTCTCTAGGGGGTCAGGCATGGTTGCAGCACGGACCGACCAAGCATTTTCTTGCTCCTTGACTATATGGGAATAATGTTTTATGAAGGATGAATCTGCTGCTACTATAAACTTGTAGTCTTGAAGCTTCTCCCTTCTTTTACCCAGCGGATTCAATATCATGTTCCTTGTTCGCTCATCTCTGATCAGTCTCTCCACATACTTCACAGGTATGGATTCCATTTTTGTAAACTCAAGCATAATTTGATCCCTTTTGGAAGCGAGTCCATCATCATACAACAAAGAACTTCTGCAGACCCATAAACCACGCACCAAATCAGCATACCCTGGAAGAGTTTCCAGAAGGTCTTCCTCCGAACAGTCTGGAGCAAGATGCATTAGAGCAACAAATCGAGTCACTTGTGACACCTCAGTAAACCATTTCTTCAGGCGCTCTTCCAGTGGCAGTGAAAGCATCTCCCGGATCACCTGGCTTCTGTTAATATTCTTGCTGCCTGTCGGCCCTCCAGGACACAATGACAATGCGTAATCCTGTGTGCTCATTGTGAAATCTATAGGCCTGCCTTCGCTCGCTACCATCTCAGCATAGTACTTGCTTGCAACATCACTCCCAGCTGGTTCGTAAGTGAGAGAAATCCATGGCTCAGGTTCTTTAGGCAAGTCCTTGGAACCATCTGAGCGCTCATTTCCCTTAGCTGGTGGAACAGCCTGGCCACCAGCACGACCACCATTTGTTTCCACCTGTTGCAAAGGCTGCCTAGTACGCGAAGCACCAGAAATCAGATGCGGCATTGACGGCCGTAGCTGCATCACCGCATCAAGATGATTCAGATGAACCATGTTGCCTCGGAGAACCCCAACGGCATAGTCAGACACATCGGCCGCCTCCGATGATGACAGCGTCTGCGTCGTCAGCCTCAGAGACCCAGAAACCTCCGGGTCGTAATTGTCGCTCTGCGTATCGACCTCCAAGTCCACCTCAACCTTTGAGCTCCCTGGCTTCACGCGCACCTCCTTGCACACCTCACCGAGCTCGTACGGACGCCAGCATGGCCTCAGCGGATACTGCATGATGTACAGCTTGCTGTCCTTGTCGAAGGGCTTGGGCGTGAAGTAGACGTCGATCTCCCGCACCACAAAGTCCTCGTCCTCGACATCCATGTCATCCGCGCCCTCGCCGGCGCCCACCCTGTCCGTGTCGGTCTCCATCGCATCCACGCCGCCCTCCGGCAGCGTGGCCGCCGCCGCCACAGCGTGGGGGTCACCCTCCTCCGGTTTTGGCTCCGGCTCTGGTTTGTCCTTGGGCTTGGGCGCCGGCTTGGCCTTCGGCTTCGGCTTCGGCTTGGGCTTGGGCTTGCCCTTGACGTTGGGTTGGAAGCGGACGGAGGGGGCGGCGGCGGCGGCGGAAGAGGCCGGGGCGTCGAGGGAGGCGAGGTCGGCCATGTCGATGTCGCCGTCGGTCGCCATGGCCCGCCGCTGGCGGCGAGCTGCTAGGGTTCCGCCGCCGAGGGGATTTGGGTTTTCTGTTTCTCAGGAAAGAGGTGTGCGGCAACTCGGGGCAGACGAGCGACAGACGCTGCTTATTATCCCGTGCGTTGCTTTGGGCTTGGGCCTGCGGATGCAGAAATGGCAGGCCTGTATGACAACGCTAAACAACTCCCTTTTTTTTGCGGGGAACCTTTGCGAGGTTGCCTCAAAAAAAGAAAAAGAAAAACACACAATTTGGGCTGGTGTACTGCTGCATCCAGCCAACCACGCGGCTCTTTGGTTTGGTCACGTAGCACGAACGTGAACGTCCATCGATCTTGACCACATGCTTTCATTCATGGGTATTATATAATCAGACGATCGTTGCAAGACCGCGCTGAAAATTCAAGCAGACGGGGACAATAGTACAGCTCTCAAGCTTTCTTCGAGCCATCTTCAGGGGTTTCAAGCTTTCTTCTCAAGCACAGGGGTTCAAGTTCCTACTTCTACATCGGCACATATAATACTACTATACAAACATTACAACGACAGGTGATTACCGAAAGTCCATCTCTACGTACATTCAATCATTCAATCATAGCCGGACGAGACTCAAGGATGCAAATCTACTCAAGGGGGTCTCTCCTCCCCCATGCAGCTACAATTCCGCATATCCCGCCCGCGACCCGACACCGCCGCGCATGAAATTCTGAACACATCTAGTCAGATGTCTTATCTTACAATGTAACCCCATTAAACCACAGCATGGAAGCTTAGCCCAAGGGTGCCAGCCAGTCATTTCCTTCTTGTGCTGATCAGGGGATAGCCCGACGCCCTAATCCGGGCATGCTGCCCCTCTAACCTCGCTTGCAGTAGCTTCGCCTTGAGCGTATTGTCTTTTGACCCGAGAGACCGCGCCGGCGAGGCCTCGGAGATTTCATGGTCCAACGACGACCGATGATGATTCTTCAGCTGCCGCGATGGACTGCGCAGGTTGTGCGGATCGCCTGTGGTAGCACATTCAGATATCTGGTAGTCTAACGACGCACGTTGATTCTTCAGCTGCCAGGATGGGCTGCGCAGACCGCGTACATCACCTGCAGTAGCACATTCAGATATTTGGTAGTCCAACGACGCGCGTTGATGATTCTTCAGCTGCCGGGCTGGACTGTGCAGATTGTGCAGTAGATCGCTTGAAGCAGCACATTCACGAAACTGATACGTCCGGGGATGATGATCGTGCGGTTTTCGCTCTAGAAATGCATGCTGAGGAGCCTCTGATTTGATCTTCAGCAAGTCATCGTGCAACCGTCGAGAGACTTGGGTCATGACTGTTTCATTCTGCTCATCTATAGGATCGATCTTGTCACAGTTGCGAGAGCTGATTTCTGGTGTCGAAGTATGCAGCTGTGCTTTGCTGCTGCTTGGCTTCACCTTGCCTTTTTCTGAACGAGGCCTTGCGGTTGAGATCCTTGAGCCCTCAACAGACACACCATCGGAAAACTCCAGTCTTCTCATTGGTGAATACATGCAGTCCGCGACTGTTCGTCGAGTTCCTGCAAGGTCATGAGTCTGCACAGCATCTCCATGCATGTTCAACTCAAAGCAATGCAAGTCGCTAGCAACAGAATTTTCATCGTCTTCAGCTAACCGAGGAGCACTAGTGGCTCCATTTAAGTGCAGAGATTCAAGGGACTGTCGACACAAGCTTGCGTCTCCCTTTTCGTTACCAGTATGTTTGTTAGCACCATAGAAGTTGCTTGATCTTCTACCATGAAGGAAACTCCGTATTTCACCGCTCAACCTCTCCGTTATTGAGGTTTTCCCTTCTGAATCTCCCCTGGCATCAGCATTTTGCATCTGTATTCGCTCGTCGAGCCATGCTTCTGAAATATGGACCACCAGCTTATCAGTCTTGTGTTCATACTCCTTTACATGCCTTTGCTTCAACACCCTCACTTCCTCTTCGTAGTTTCTGATTCCTAACGCAAACTCGTCGCAAAGATCTTCCAACAGGCGAGTTGCTTTCTGCTCTTTCTCCAGGTCTTTTACAGCCTTGAGAAATGCCGGTTTCATTGCAGACAACTCTTTCCCTAGCTTCCTGTGGAGATTCTCAGAATGTTTCCTCAGATGTCTCTCAGCTTCAAGCTCCTCTTGCAGCGAACAAAGGGTTGCTCTAAGCTTCTCTTGTTCCTTGTTTTTCCGAGCCATTTTGTCTTCACTGACTTGCCTGGCCAGAGACTCGATTTCATAGTGATATCGCTGCCTCTCTTGCGTAAGCTCTTGAACACGTGCCTGTGTATTCTGCAACTCTGATTTCAACCCCTTAACTGCTGACACGTCAACCGCATGCTGCTCTTCCAAGCTCCAAATACGATTCAGAACTTTCAATAGCTCTGTTGATGTTTTAAGATTGCAACCTGCATCCCTGTATCTATCCCTGAAATTCAATGACCGAGTAGGACTGACGAGGTTTATGGTAGCAGCCTGTTTAATGAATGGACAGACAAATACAATTGTGAAAAACATGTTTCTTTCAATGTTTATAGCTGCAAAATACTAAAACCAATAACATAACATGGCCTCATTGGCGACAGAGAAAAACAAGCATATGATTATAAATAGATTCCTAAAAAATGGCACTACCAGTAGCATGCATGATCACAGAGAAAAGGCTGATGCAGACTACAGAAATAATATTGGCATTCCAGTCTTGAGATAATAACGCATAATAAGCAACAAACATAACAGTATGTACAGATTCAAATGCTAAATTTGATTCCATAATGATACAAAAACTAAAACACCAAAATTACCAAGAGATGAGTAAAGGGAGGGAAAGTGTGTGCATACCCCAATTGAGCTAGTGTAGCTTGCAGGAGAAAGAGACTGCCTTGAATGGCATCGATCTTCATGTAACTTTTCATGTTCCATCAATGGTGCTGAAAGATCCCTACCACAGCCACCTGAAATATGTGGCTGAAATGCGACAGAAAAAGTAAGTTATGGAATTCAGAACCCGTGGCTTTGTAAAATAACAAAGCACTAAGCTGTGAAGCTTACAGCAGAAAACATGACTCTTCATTGGAATTACATTAAGAGAGTTCAAAATGCATGGCTTTTCGAACAAAAGAAGAACTTAAGCTTTGGCACCTCCAAGATAAAGCATTGTTCCCTTCAACTAAAACAAGTTCAGGAGGCATCATTCAAAAATTGGCATCATATCAATGCTAGCAAAAAAATCTCTTCAGAAACTTATGTACTTAAAATCGTAAGATCCTATTTATTGAGCATGTACATCACTATAAGAAAAACAGAACATGATGCTACAATACTGCATTGCACCAAACAGTTATACATCTAATATGATCTGTAAGTACAAGACAAACTGAAATCCTTTTGTGTGGCATGTGTGATGGCAATACAGCATTTGCTCAGCTTGGACTTCGAGAGAAAGATGGTGCAGAACGCAAGCTTTTTAGACAGTAGAAGTCTTGGACTGCAAGCTCGTTACCCTTTCATTCTGTGCTTGTTTTCGACACATAGTTATGCTACCCATCTATTATTGTGACACATTTCTCCATATATACCTTGTAATACTTTGGCTTATCTAACAGAAGCTGGGTGTTTTCCCTTCTGTCAGGGAAAGAAAATTTATAAGAGCATGAAATACAGGTTCATTTTCGTATATGTTTTGGGATCATTGCATAGTGAGGAACATTAAGGTTACAATTAAAAGATGAAAGCATATTCTTCAAGCTCAGAAGTAAACCAAAATTGCCAACATTTTATGGCAAAGATCCCAAACGACACAAAGATATTTTTACACCTTTAGAATTGGGATTTTGCTGGGAGAACATCAAGAAAGAGAATCACAATCATCACAGTTATCAGCCATGCAAGAAATCAAATGCCAGGTCGAAAAGCTCATCTCAAAGAACTAATAAATAGGACTGCAGACTGCTAGAATATTTGCCTGCCCATGATTTGTGAATGGTCGCCTGGAGGTTTTTCCTTTGAACATTCTATGTCTTTTCCTTAGCTTTTGCTTGACCTTACAATAATCAACCGATCATACTCTCAAAACCAAACAAAGAACTTTGGTGATCCTAAAGAAAAATTTCCTAATAAAAAAACCTCTACATGAGGTGCGGTTTCAGTACCTTTGAATCGAAAGGATTTAGACTTAGTGGAACTAAAACCGAGTACATGAGGTGCTGTTTCAATACTACTAGGCACAAGGAGGAGGAGAAGGTTAGTCTTGATGGGCAGGTGGTGCCTCAGAGGACACCTTTCGATATTTGGGGTCAATGCTACAAAGGGATGGGGATATCGATGAAGATGTGAACCATCGAATCAAAGCCGGATGGATGAAGTGGCACCAAGCTTCTGGCATTCTCTGTGACAAGAGAGTGCCACAAAAGCTAAAAGGCAAGTTCTATAGGACGACGGTTCGACCCGCAATGTTGTATGGCGCTGAGTGTTGGCCGACTAAAAGGCGACATGTTCAACAGTTAGGTGTGACGGAGATGCGCATGTTGAGATGGATGTGTGGCCACACAAGGAAGGACCGAGTCCAGAATGATGATATACGAGACAGAGTTGGGGTAGCACTGATTGAAGAGAAGCTTGTCCAACATCGTCTGAGATGGTTTCGGCATATTCAGCGTAGGCCTCCAGAAGCGCCAGTGCATAGCGGACGGCTGAAGTGTGCTGATAATGTCAAGAGAGGTCGGGGTAGACCGAACTTGACATGACAGGTGTTAATAAAAGAGAGATCTGAAGGACTGGAGTATCACCAGAGAACTAGTCATGGACAGGGGTGCGTGGAAGCTTGCTATTCATGTGCCAAAACCATGAGTTGGTCCTCTAGCCTACCCCAACTTGTTTGGGACTGAAGGCTTTGTTGTTGTGAAAACCTCTACCATATACGGTTGATAACTTGTTTGAGTGACAGTGCAGTTAAAACTAATACTGTTACTACTAGTATTTAGTTGCAGGTTCTATGTGTAAAGCGTACTCCAAATTCCCCTAGAAGAAGGGTAGTCCAAATTCCATTCTGTTGCAGCAACTGCTCAGTGGTAAATTTCAGGACATTCTACCACTAAGCAGCCAATGCACAAAGGCCAGGGGACCACATTAATACTAAACATGCCCGATTCATGTGCCAAAAATATGTACGAGCTCGCCCTCAATTGAAAGGAAGGTACAAGTATATACTGTGACAGCAGTGGATTTCGGATTTATTGCACATTACTTCTTGTCTTCCTGACATTTTGACAGTCCAACACCACAAAAGTGGAGAACAAAATAATAGAAATCTCGGAGCGAGGCTAAGGCTAATCGAATCGAACAACGCGGCGTGCTTGGTACTGCATTTTAGGACCTGATCTCTGCCTCGAAAATAGTCGAGGAAGGGGCACATTGCGGCTAGGATTTTTCTAGTAGCGCCGAAATGGCTAAATCTCAAGAAGCAGCAGCCTATGATACGTATGTTGCTGTGGCAGAAAAGTTAATCTATCCGCCGCACTGGCATGTGCATTGAGGAACAAATTCTAACATATTGATCCACTGAAAATTCGGTGACAATGACATGATGCCAATGTAGAGTATGTATATGGAGTTGTTGTGGCAGAATAGCAGGAAAAGACGGCAAGTGAAAATAGCAGACCGCAACTGACTAGCGACGTCACCGACGTTGACCAGGAAAAGCAGAGAGGCGGGGCGGTAGTAGAGCTCTCACCCGATCCACGTCGTCGTCGTCGTCGCCGTCGCGGCGGGGGGAGGCGGCGGGCCCCCTCCGCGCGCGCCTGCGGATCCGGCGGCCGGCGCCCGCTGCCCTGACGACGTCCTGGATCTCCCATAGGGTGGCGCCCAGCTGCCGCGCGGACGCCCCCGACGAGCTCCTCCTCCCCGCCGCGTCCGCCGGCGGCTCCTCCGGCCGCGGCGGCGACGCCTCGAGCTTCCAGGACGGCGAGGGCGTGGCGCGGCCCGCCCTCCGTCTCGCCCGCGCCGCCGCCAGCTCCCGCCGCAGCGGCGCCGGGGCGGTGGATGCGGCTGAGTCCTGCGGCTCCCGCGGCCGATTCGCGGTCCCGTGGCCCGGCTGCTCTCCGCCGACGCCGCATTTCTGCAGCAGCGATGCCGGTGGCTCTACCTCCATGGCTGCTCTTGCTTGCCTATCTTGGCGCGAGGTGTGCCCCGGCCCCTTCCCCTCCCCTGCCTGCTTTTTCTTTTTCTTGCTCTTCCTTGGACTCTCTGACTAGGGAGCTGCCATCGTGCCCTGCGTCCTCAGCTTCCCTTCCTTGTGCTGTCTCCCTGTGTACAGTGCTTGCGGCAGTAGGATCCCAGGAGTAGTAGGGCGGGAGGCATGGAGTATTTTTCTTTTTTACTGCCGCGGTGTGAAGGGAAAAGTGGTGGCCTGCTCTGGAGAACGGCGGTTGTCAGAGGCGAGGAAATTTTTACTTGCGGCGCATTGATTGATGATTGATCACTCACTCACTACACCGCATGTGGCGCTAGCGCTGCACGTACGTAGCCTCCGCCTTCCCCACCACCCCGACGCCTCTCTCGCCACCCAACTCACCGGCCCGACTGGACTGCTCGCCGACGGCCGACCCTGGCTGGCTAGCTAGCCTTGTATTCCTTGGGTTGTGGTACAGCTCGGCGTGCACGTACGAAACGTCTGGTCGATCGGTCTATTCGACCGACGGCACGGGCGTGAGGTGAAGGACTAGAGAGAGCAGGCGGCGGGCATGCTGCTGCTGCTGCTGCGCCGGTCGACGCGACCCGTCGCTTCATCTCTCTTTCTGAGACGTGACGAAATCTGCCCGTTCCAGTTCCAGGACGATACATCATGACCCTACCACAGTAGAGCAAACCAAGAAACATCGCCCTACGCTAGGCCGCACCGCTGCTGCAGATAACCTACTCGTTTCCGCTTTCTCCCCAGGGGAATATAATAAGATTCTTGCGTTGAAACCGTCAATGCAGAGAGAGAGAGAAAGAGGATTCCCGCGCTAGACTATCGTAGGGATAAAAAGATCGTTGGTCTTCGTGTTCTGTTTGAGCGACGTAGGCGTCCGCATTTGTCTTACCAAATGTCTCATGTCATGGCATTTGTCTTGCCAAACTAAATATGTAGGTAAGCCCTTTTTGTGTGTGGGGGGGGGGGGGGGGGGGGGGGGGGGGGGGGGGGGGGTTAAATGCATCTGAACTTTTAATCAATAATACTGAGGTTGAAGCTTTGACTGTGAAATTCCATTCCGTCGAGCGTTTTTTTTCTCTTGTGAAATTCCATTCCGTTGAACGTTGGGAGTTCTTTTATGCCTGCGCATGGAGTTTATACCGGGTACTAAAATATAAGAGCGCGTGAGCTCCATTTATTGCTATACCTACGTACTGTACGTGACCACTGTAGCGCCACCGTGCTTTCAATATTGTTTGCGTGTCATCGGCGGCAGTGCTCTTTCAGACCAAGACCAGACCAGCACTGTGACCTACGCTAGCAGGTTGCCGCAAGGACAAGGGCGACCCCAACGCCCGATCATCTGTTTTGGATGAAGAAATGTCCGCACACACTTTCAGATGTGTCCGTAAACAGCGGGACATGCAAAGGTCATCCGACTGAAAAAGAGCGCTCGTACCCAGCCGCTCTAGGGTTCCTCCTGTCTCTAGTCAATGCGAGCACCGGTCTACCTCGTCTCCTGTGATCTTAGTGTCATGGATGAGTGATGGATTTCGGCCCTTGTCGGTAGGAGGGCTTTGTTTTTTATGCTATTTTGAGGGGTTTTAGGGTTTGTGTCATGCTTAGAGAAAAGAGATGGCGGCGGCTTTCTGAAGGTGGAATAAGGTTCTCCCGCCCTAGGCCTTGTCTCGACGATGCTTCTAGCGTCATTGGAGGGCGTGTGCTGGTTTGTCTCCGGCAGATCTCGTAGGATTCGGTTGGCGTTTGTCTTCGATGGATTCACATGGATCCGATCTTTGTCCGTGTGTACTTGTGTGTCTAGAGCTTGGATCCTTCTGATCTAAGCTTCACTTCAATGACAATTGGTGTTCTGGTGCGTTGATCCTATAGGGCCTTAGCACAACGGCTTTCTGACTGTCCACTATAACAACTTTTGTCTGGCTCCAGGAAGGAGGGGCGATGACGGCGGCTCGCATTCGGCTCGCTTCAGTGCTTGTAGTCGTCGCTGGGTGATCTACGGATCTAGATATAATTATTATTATTTCTGACATTCGTTGTTTTATCATAATTAAATGATGAATACATATTGGAAGTTTTCTAGTAAAAAAATCAGACAATTGGCCAAGCAGACCGTACCAAAAGAAAAAAATGATGATTGAGACACATAGTCTATGGGGAGATATGGTTCAACTAACCGTGGGCCGTCGTACTCCCCGATTGCCTAGTCTATTGTCCGCCGGTGTTTGATGGCCAGCGTTGGATGGCGAAAAATGTCTGGGGCGTCAGATCCAGACATCTCAGGCATATTTGGTGACCTGCATTCCCTAAGGGCAGCTCCGAGGTCGTTTATCAAACAGACCGTCTTCAAATGTTTCTGGTCATGTTTAGAAGTGTCTACGAATTCTTTACTATCTCATTATTTCAAACATTTCGAATAGAAAATCAGAATGAAATTTAATGAATTTCATATATATTACATGCAAACTCCTCCAAATTTAACCTAAACTAGAGTAAATAGTGGACGCCAACTTCGTATGCACGCCCTCTGAGGCCATGGGGACAATCATCGCGTGTTGCAACCGCCATTGTTGTTGTCGTTCTCCCAACCACCATTCTTCCTCCTCCACCTTGCGCTCTCACCGATCTTGAGGCTAAGCTCGCGCTTCAACTCAATGATCCTGATTTGGAAGAGGTCCTGACTGACCTAACTTTCACGATGGGCATCCAACTCCTTGGTGGTCTTGGACCGGTCCAAGGCCCAGGCCTCCGCGAGCTTCGGGTCGGCGAGGACCCAGACCGATGGCACCTACATCTTTGGGAATGACGCCAAGCGTCGCGCCCGATACCGCCCTCAGCGGTACCTGGGACCTTGGAAGGCAAGGAGAGTCAGTGTGAGAGCGAGGGATCCTGTTAAAAACAGTGAGGAAGCAGTCTGTCGGACCGATGTGGCGGACATCCAAACGCCCCTATTCCACCGCCTCTAGATTCAGGGCCGTATCGGGATTTTTCAGACGTCGTCCATATCTGAACCAATATAGACATCTACATTTTCAAGGCTGAAAATTGTCCGAGCCGGGTGATATATGAAGGGAGAATAGGCGTTCACGTTGAAAATGCCTTGTGGCTCTGAAAAGGCAAAAGGAAAAACTATCTTGGGATGGGAGACGCCTCGCTCTCTTCTTCTTGGTCACTTTTTGTCACGATCTTCTCCTCCATAGTACTAGCAGCTCAGCTGGCGATATCACCGAGAAGTGGAGCGGCCATGTGCATCCGAGGCAGCGGCAGCCACCCGAGCAGGGTCGTCCCACCTTACCTCGATCTATGGCAGATGCACCGCCATGAAGCAGATGGAGGCGGGAGTACGAACCAACAGGAGCGGGAAAAAGGTGGACTTGGCTCGAACGCCACGCATGTGCCGTCCTGGGCTCCAAGGGGAAAGAAACAGGTAGTATGGATTTTTGCTTGCGACGTGCGAGGATGCCTGTGTGGATGTGGGCACACTAGCGAAGATCTTCATCGTTTTGGTGGAACCTCACGATAACCACCTTTTCTCCCCTTATTATGCGTGGCCCCATTAAGGGCATCTCCAACGGCGATCCATACGCATCCGTTCATGAATAGGAGGACTTTTTTTAGTCCCAACTTATAAGTCCCGAGTCCTTAAAAAATCCTTACCTGTTTGGTTCCTGGGATTTAACATAGACTAAAAGCCCATATTACAACTATAAGTCTCTATAAGTCTCTCCTTGAGAGTCTTATTTCTTAAGTCCCAAATGCCCACTTTAAGTCCCTATAAGCCCCTCCTGTTTGATTTAGATGGGACTTATAGGGACTTTTTTAAGTCCCTAAACCAATAAGTCGAGTATTTGACAAAAAACTACCACATTAGGGGTATCCGTCCCACAGAACTACCACTTTCAAAAAAGTGACTAATAACTACCGAAAATTTCAAATTTTGTGGCAAAAAACTACCAAGTCGTGTTGATCGTCTATTTAGCCGTTTTAACCGCTTAACTGACAGGGATGGCCCACATGGCAGGCCGACGGCGGCCCTAACGGCTAACGGACGCCCGCTCGCGGCCGTTAGTGGCCCGGCTCGGTCGGAACCAGCCAGGGGCTAGGTCAAAACCGACCGGCCGGCCGACCGAGCGAACCATCTCTCACTCACTCCTCTCCCCGAGCTCTCTTCTTCCTTTGTTTCCTCCGGCGACTGCGACGCGGTGGCGCGAGGATGCCTTCCTGGCCCAACAGCAACGAGACATCCGACGCCGACGATGACGAGTACATGGATGAGTACAGCAGCATGCAAATGGAGTATTTTGTAAGTGAGCTCACTCTGTTCTCTCCTATGCTAGGGTTAGGGTTAGGGTTTGAGCTCACTCTGCTCTTCCATGTAGTTCTTATGTGTGAGGTGTTGTGGCTGATATATATGGGGTTGGTACTGTAGCAAACTCCTGACACGGTGATAGATCCAAGTTTCAGTGGGCTTGTGGTTGAATCTGACCGTAAGTGCATCCTGCACAGGCAGAGACCAGGCAGGTTTGTGGCATTTGAAGGGACTGACACTGGAAGGAGATTCAATGGATGTGCTACTACGGTAAGAGCAACTATTGTTAGTGGTTTTCATGCGTAGATTAATTTGGTGGTACATAGTGCAAACAACATTGATATTCTTGTTGTTTCAGTATCTGTTTACTGAAAACTGAAGTACAAAGCTGGTGTGGTGTTCATGTGTTAGCTAAATCTATGATAGGAACTGAATCTAGGCAACATCTAAAATTGGTCTAACTGAATTTCTTTGTTACTGCATTCAGACAAACATTGATATGTATGTATTAATTCTGTAACTGAATTTTACTGGATTTAGTTATCATTAATATTTTACTGCATTTTCAGGATGGTGTGAACTGTGGTGTTCTGGAGTGGGTAGATGCCCCTTGGCCAGTAATTCTGCAGAGGTGTTTAACCAAGCTGTGGGATATGTATCATGAGGAGAACCTTGGTAGAGTCCAAGACAAAGAAGCTCATGAGATAGAGGTTGAGAAACTGAAGAAGGAGCTGGATTCTCTTGCCAATCAGTACAGTCAGCTTGTGGATGATGTATCCAAGCTGGTTGATTACCAGGATGGGCAGAAATCCCATGACATGGATTACACAAGCCATGAACTTAAGGAGAAGAAGCATCAGCTTGAGGAGCAGGCAAAGATTGAGGTTCAAATGGAGAAGCTTAAGCTGAAGAAAGAACAGAGGTGCATCCTGCAGAGTCAAGCTGATATCATTCAAAACACCAGGAAGGCCATGAAGGAGATACAAGTGGAGAGAGACCTCCTTAAAGAAGAGAAGAAGAAGCTGGAGCATGTCATTTCTGAGCTACTGAAGGTTGGTCATGGGTCCAAGGAAAAGCTGGACAAGATCAAACAAGTTGTCATGGAGGAGTGATTTTTTAGGCATGGTTGGTAAGTAAATATGAGGCCTCTATATATAACTGGCCTAGCAATGAAGGAGTATGATGCAAATATGCATCTCATCTGATGCAAATATGCATCTCAGTACTAATATTAGCTAATGAACTGCCTAAGCCTAAGAACTGCCTATGGTTTCAGATCATTTTGGTTGTGGTGTGGGGTGCTGTTATGGCCCTGATCTGTAATGCTCTAAGATGATGTTATCTTTAATGCCCTGATGCTAAGTTAAGAACCTTATTATCTAAGCCTGCTGCAGTTTCTATCTGTCTTTTTTATCCTACCTGCAATATGGTCCTGAGAAGTTTGTTGTAACATTTCACAGATTGCACAAACTTGGTAACACTGAACAAAGGTAGGTAGTTCACATAGGAGGCACCATAGGTAGCATTACATAGATAGCACAATACTTACTAAAACTGAAGATTACTGACACTGACGAAACTGACATAGGTAGTTCAATTGACGAAACTGACATAGGTAGTTCAACTACTGACGAAATTGAATCTGAAACTTATAGTTTCAGATTCACTTAGTTGTCTGTCCTGCTAAGCGTCCGGATCGTCGTACCTCTTGCTTTAGTTGGGTGGGATTTGGCTGCACCTCCACCTCCTCTTCCTCTTCGTTTTCATCGATGATGATGATGGGAGGAGGACGGCGGCGAGCCTGCACAGCTGGCTGTGCGACGATCTGTAGGTCGTCGTCGTCTTCGTGCACCTCTGCTGCGTTTGCATTTGATGTAGCTTGTGCTGGAGCGACATAGCGGTGGTCTGCCCACCGCTGCCTCTGCCCAGCATCGCCGGAGTCGGCCTCCTTCATTGCCCATAGGAGAATGTCGATGGGCATGACCACCTTACCTGGGTTTCCATAGCGCTGCTCCATGCGTTGCTTCTCCTCGCTAGTCGCCTTCTTCCTCACTTCCTCTGCTGCATCTACCAGCCCAATAGCGCTGGTGTACCTCATGGCGACCTTCATGTAGTCGAGGAAGAGTTCTTGGTCGCCGCATGCTGAACCAAGAAGCATGGCAACCCATCCCTTGCCAGTTGGGAATGGGTTTAGCCATGGGTCTGGGGAAGGGGAAGAGGAAGAACCAGCCATGGTTGGAGCTAGGGAGAGGAGGAGTAGTTGTGGGTGCGGCAGAAGTGAGGTGGGGGAGTTAAGTGGGGGGAGGTGTTGTGTGGCAGTGGAGTAGTAATAGTGAGGAGATTTTACTAGTCTTTACAGGTGGTAGATGTGCTGTATTTAATGTTCACAGTTTCAGTGTGTTGAAACTTGTGATAATTTGCTGCCATTTCTCATCGGGAAAGTGAAAGTTAGGTTGGAATGTAACCAAATTTAGAAACATTCAGCAATGCTTAGATAGCATGATCCTTAACCAGATTCATACATAGACAGAGACGAAACATTCAGTACCACGCATGAAAACGCATAAAACATAGATAGTTCGAGCTGATTTAAGCAAACATAGTACTAATACAGACGACGAAGATGACGAGAATTTGCTGCTGCATCTCCATTGTTGCATGCTCTCTCACTCTGCAGACGACGAAGATGACGCCGCTCTGAACATTCAGAAGTAACAACAATAAGTGCACGCAAATGCAGTATAAAGGAAGAAATAAGTTCAGAGACATACATAAACAGAAAACACAGAGCATGCAGAGAACTAATCCTCTCTTCCTTCGAACGCAGCCAACATCCTAGTCCACCGAGTCCTTGTTACTTGGAATCGATGGAAGCTTGCCCTGTCTCTTGCCCACCAGATGACAAGGTCATCCGTGATGTGCGTTCCTTCTGGGAACGCCTCATTGAACTGCTTGACATCGTTGGCGTTGCGTTCTGCCATAATCCTGGCAGCCAGCCTCCGCCGTCGCTCCAGCGTGTGCGCTCTGCGATTGGCCCTCGCAGCAGCCCTATCAACCTCCTCATGGTCATCCACTAGCTCTCCTAATGCTGGATCCATCTCTGGCTGAACTAGGGTCCGCGTGCTTCCACGGTGGCTAGGTTTAGGGTTAGGGGAAAGAGGTTGTAGGATCGCTGCGTCTTTTGTAGACAGAATGGCAGGCTTGGGAGGGGGGGCAGAGAGATCCAATAACCGAGCCCAGTGCCAAGCCCAAAATAATAAAGCATAACAGGGCAGCAGGCCCATCTTAGACAAGTTCAGACAAGTGCAGAAACTAAGTTCAGAAAAGTTCAGAAACTAAGTTCAGACTTACCATTAGTTACCACTTGCATAGAAGTAGCCCTTTAATTTGGAGCTTGGATACCTCTTCCTTTTGGTCCCTGCCAAACCTTGTGCAGAAGTTGTGGCAGATCTTGGTGCACTGAAACCAGAATTTCTCCCTCTACCTGCAGGCCTGCCCCTTTTGGATGTACCAACAGGGGCTGGTGCTGATGCAGAAGGTCCTGGAGCAGAATGTGATGCTCTATTTGCTGTTGCAGCAGGTCCTGGAGTAGGATTGGCTCTTCTTCCAGTTGTAGCATGGCCTTGAGCTGGTGCAGCTGGTGTATCTGCATAAACTGCCCTATTTTCCTGCATTCAAGAACCAGGACACATTTAGTGAGGTAAATACCATGGAAAAAGGAAACTTGTAAGTCATGTAATTACCTGATGTTTGTTTTTCCTCATCTGAAGCTTAGGCCTCAGAGCCTTCTGGCAACTTGTATACTTGTGTCCTTCTAGCCCACAGTTACTACATGTTATAGTCCCCATCCTACTACTATCTCTTGGACCTGGAACTTCAAACTGCCCTTTCCTCCTTGCAGTTTGTTTTTTCCCTGCCTTTTCTTTAAAAACAGGAGGCTCAATGTCTGGTGTGTTTGATTGAGGCCAGCAATCTGGACCAGGGACAGGGTATATAATTTCTTTGTATGTCTCAAAATATAATGTCTTCTTGAAAAATTCACTAACATAGTCCTCAGGATGCAGTTTTTGCTCTGTCATTGCAGATATGGCATGACTGCAAGGTACTCCTGACATGTTCCATCTTTTGCAATCACAGGTATATTTTTCCATGTCAACACAATATTGTTTTTCTTTGCTGGTAACTTGCCATATTGTTTCACCTGCTCTATCAGCCTGGCAATACTTGGCATATTTCTTGTTCTCTTCTAAAATCTCTGCATAGTTGGGTGTGATTGTCCACCTGCTAATCTGTAACTTCTCTCTGGTCTGCTGCCTCTTGATCATCTGCTTGGTCCTAATCCCTTCAAACATTGTCCTTATAGGCTTAGCCCTAACATCCAGTATCATCTTGTTGAACACTTCACTCAGGTTGTTCACCACTAGATCTGTTTTGCATGTATGATCCATAGCAAACCTAGCCCAAGCAGAAGCATCAATCTTTTTAGCCATTTCCAAGCATCCTCACACTGTGCTTTCAAATCTGCCATCCCTAATTCATGACCATGTTTTGTGTAAGAGTAGCTAGCCTGGTCCACACATTTCTTTAGTTCCCGCCCCCTAAATCCAGCTGCTTGGAAATTTGCCAGTACCTTTGAGGTGAATCAGGGAATACATCATTTATTGCCTTAAGCAAGCCCTGTGCATTAACCAATTAGTAATGCACATGATCAAACTTAAATAATTCCAGTAGGTACTAAAACCACATTGATCAAACATATTTGTGCATAAGACACTAACCTTTTGCCTGTCAGATATGATGGTGTATGTTCCAAACTTGTTGCCACTACCAATGCAACATCTCAACTGAGTTAAAAACCAAGTCCAACTCTCTCCATCTTCCTTGTCAACCACACCAAAAGCTATGGGGTAGATGTTGTTGTTGCCATCCCTTCCTGTGGCTGCAAGTATTTGTTGTCCAGTGGTTAACTTGATGAAGCATCCATCAAGACCTGGATTAAGTGACAAATTAGCTACAGCATAGAACTACCTAATTAATAACAGTTAAATCTTCAAAAATTACCTATAAATGGTCTGCAACCATTAAGGAAACCTTCCTTTGAAGCTGCTAAACAGTAGAAAAGATACTTGAATCTAGGAGTAGGTGCTGGGTTTTCTGGATCTTCAAATGTTGTCACTATACACCTGCTCCCAGGGTTTGTATCAAGAACAGCTTAAAGATAATCTCTTAACCTCAAATACTGCTGCTTGTGATCACCTTGCACCACATCAACAGCCTTCCTCCTTGCCCTATATGCCACACTCCTTGACACATCCACTGAAAACTTGGTCTTTGTCTTTTTAATTAATGCATCCACAGGAGATCTAATGTCTTCTCTCAATGCTTCCTGTACCGATCTGGACAACCACTTTGTAGTAACCTTTGTGGACTCTGCACATGCTCCACAAGTGTGCACAATATCACACTTCTTGATGCAGAAAGTTTTCTCATGAGCTATTTTAGAGGCAGTGATATAAAAATCACATCCTTGTGCTCTCTCTGAGCACCAAACAATAATCCTATCTGGGGCATTTCTATGGTATTGAAAATTCCTCAATGTCCTAATGTGAAAATCCCTAAGTGCATCTCTGTACTCATAAACACTGGTGAAGCACAATCCCTTACAAAACTGTTCTTCTGGGTTTGGTAGTTTGGGATTGAACCATACCCTTTCCTTCAACTTCATATTCCTTCTCTTCCTACCACTTGGTAGTTTATAGGATCCTTCAGGCTCCTCTTCTTCATCACTAATGCCATAATCACCAGGAAAACATTTTTCATCAGCTTCAGGCAACCAATCTGGTTTTTCCATTTTCTCAGCCTCATTGTGTGATCTAATTGTTGGACCAGGATTTCTCACTGGCTTTAGTTTCTGTGCCATTGGTCTATCTTCATCATCAGATGAAGAAACTGCTTGCAGTTCCACACTGTTGCCATCTGAATCAGACAGAAATTATGATATATCAGTGTCACCTTCAAAATGATTGAGGTCAGCTTCTCTCTGAAGAACACTTTTCTTAAGCTCTTCCTTTCTGTCCATGCTTGTATCCATCAACTTAGTGCAACTTTGTTGGGTGTTAATGCAATGATCAACAAAATAATAATCTCTGTTTTCATCTGCATTACACAGCTCATTTGCTCTCACAACTCTTATGTTCACACTCTTTTCATTTAGAGAGTGGAGCAACATCTGCTGCACATCATCTTCAGAAGATATTTTCTCTAAGCCTTCTATCCCTTTATGAGCATCATTAACATAGTACATATAATCATCAGAGCAGCAACCCTCACTCCTAATAAGAGATATCGGAGTCCCAAATGATATGTCTGACTGGTACATGTTTCTAACAACAGAATCTCTGCCTTCTAAATGGAACCAAATTCCCCATTTTGGGTCATCAATACTGGACAAAAATGGAATGAATTATTATAAAGAATGCACACTGCTAAAGTTTCTAACAATTTGCAATTACTCTGTTATCATACATTAGGGAAATTGACCTAAAACACATCCTGTCAATAAAACTGAAAAAGAAGAAGATATGTTGTACCTGCCGCCTCCCGCACGAGGAAGCTTGCGCCGGCCACGAGGTGCACTTCTTGTCGTCGTCGGTGCTGGAGCCGCCGCCAACTCCTGGGATGACTCGTCGGTGGTCGAGCCGCCGCCGCTGCCAACTCCAGATTCAGGCTGTTGCGCCGCAAAGCTACAGCTGCTAGAGCTGCCTAGCCACGTATCGACCTCCGAAAGGTCGACGCGGCCCCCAACTACGTCAGGAGGTTGGCCGCCGAACAAATCGCCGTCGGGGTTTGGATCCACCGCCGCCATTACCACCGCCGCCAGAGGAGAGAGCTCGGGGAGAGAGATGGTTCGCTCGGTCGGCCGGCCGGTCGGTCGTTTTGACCTAGCCCCTGGCTGGTTCCGACCGAGCCGGGCCACTAACGGCCGCGAGCGGGCGTCCGTTAGCCGTTAGGGCCACCGTCGGCCTGCCATGTGGGCCATCCCTGTCAGTTAAGCGGTTAAAACGGCTAAATAGACGATCAACACAACTTGGTAGTTCTTTGCCACAAAATTTGAAATTTTCGGTAGTTATTAGTCACTTTTTTGAAAGTGGTAGTTCTGTGGGATGGATACCCCTAATGTGGTAGTTTTTTGTCAAATACTCCAATAAGTCCCTGGAAACAAACACCCTCTTAGTCCACTCACACGGATGCAGTAGACCGTCACCTAACACTGCCCGTATATATTTCAAAAAAAAAATCAACAAATCAGATAAAATTCATGCAAACACAGCAGACTCATACAAATCGGACGAAAATGTTTATATTTTAGACATATTTTAACTAAAAAGTTAAAACGATATGCACGTATGGTCGCGCGGAGCTCCACTCCCATGACAAAGATGCACTACACTAGTCTACGACCGGCAGCAACGGATCCCTTTGTTTTCCCTATGTCCGGCAGTCCGCTGGAGGTATATTCTTCCCTTGTATCTTTCCTATGTCTGGTTGCGCCACTCATCGGAGTAGTAAAGTGGGTGCTTCAGCCGGAGGGGAAGGGGGGCGCCTCCGCTTCCGTGGAGCCCAGGCGGGGTCGACGATGGTCTACGCTGAAGAACCGGCCAAGTCACCGGTAGTACAAGCTGGCGACGCACCGGCGGTGGCCTTCCTCGAACCCAAGCGGCGGTGGCCTCCCCTATACTCCTTTCCCTCGTTGTTAGCGGCGGACGCGGACGCGCTAGCCACCGACTTGTCGATCTCCGCGCATCCGGCTTCTTTCTCTTCCGACAGTGCGCGGTTACCCACATGTTGACGGCGAATGGCGCGATCGCAGGCACAGTACAACTCGGCGGCGTCCACTGCAGCGACGATGCCCGTGCCGCTGTGCTCCCCCTCCCCCCCGTGCCAGTCTGGAGCAACGAGTTGCTGAAGAATGCGCCGGCTTGGGGTAGCCACTTGCTCCGTTGGGCTAGGTAGGGGAGGTGGAGCCGCGAGCTGCCTCGCTCGTATCTGGCGGGCTCGACGGGCCACCCAACCGGCTTTTATGCCGGAGAACTGTTGGAAATATGCCCTAGAGGTAATAATAAAATGGTTATTATTATATTTCCTTGTTCATGATAATTGTCTATTGTTCATGCTATAATTGTATTGACCGGAAACCGTAATACATGTGTGAATACATAGACCACAACATGTCCCTAGTAAGCCTCTAGTTGACTAGCTCGTTGATCAATAGATGGTCATGGTTTCCTGGCCATGGACATTGGATGTCGTTGATAACGGGATCACATCATTGGGAGAATGATGTGATGGACAAGACCCAATCCTAAGCATAGCACAAGATCGTATAGTTCGTTTGCTAGAGCTTTTCTAATGTCAAGTATCATTTCCTTAGACCATGAGATTGTGCAACTCTCGGATACCATAGGAATGCTTTGGGTGTACCAAACGTCACAATGTAACTGGGTGGCTATAAAGGTGCACTACAGGTATCTCCGAAAGTGTATGTTGGATTGGCACGAATTGAGACTGGGATTTGTCACTCCGTATGACGGAGAGGTATCTCTGGGCCCACTCGGTAATGCATCATCATAATGAGCTCAATGTGACTAAGGAGTAAGCCACGGGATCATGTGTTACGGAACGAGTAAAGAGACTTGCCGGTAACGAGATTGAACGAGGTATAGGGATACCGACGATCGAATCTCGGGCAAGTAACATACCGATAGACAAAGGGAATTGAATACAGGATTGATTGAATCCCCGACATCGTGGTTCATCCGATGAGATCATCGTGGAACATGTGGGAGCCAACATGGGTATCCAGATCCCGTTGTTGGTTATTGGCCGGAGAACGTCTCGGTCATGTCTGCATGGTTCCCGAACCCGTAGGGTCTACACACTTAAGGTTCGGTGACGCTAGAGTTGTTATGGGAAATAGTATGTCGTTACTGAAGGTTGTTCGGAGTCCCGGATGAGATCCCGGACGTGACGAGGAACTCCGGAATGGTCCGGAGGTGAAGATCGATATATTGGACGAAGGGTATTGGAGTCCCGAATTATTCTGGGAGTACGGGGTGACGACCAGCGTGACCGAAAGGTGTTTCAGAGGCCCCGGCAAGCGTTGGGGGCCTTATGGGCCAAGGGGAGGGGGCACATCAGCCCACTAAGGGGCTGTGCGCCCCTCCCGCCCCATCTCATGCAACGTGGAGAGGTGGGGGCGCCTCCCCTAGGGCAGCCACCCCTCCCGGCTTGGGGGGGCAAGTTTCCTAGGGGTGGGGGCGCCCAAACCCATCTAGGGTTTCCCCTGTGGCCGCCGCCCCTCCCATAGGGCGCCTCCTCCTCCCCCTTCCCCCTATATATAGTGAGGGAGAGAGAGGGCAGCCGCACCCTTCCCTGGCGCAGCCCCTTCCCCTCTTCAACACCTCCTCTCCTCCGTAGTGCTTAGCGAAGCTCTGCCGGAGAACCACGAGCTCCATCGCCACCATGCCGTCGTGCTGCTGGAGTTCTCCCTCAACTTCTCCTCTCCCCTTGCTGGATCAAGAAGGAGGAGACGTCCCCGAACTGTATGTGTGTTGAACGCGGAGGCGCCATCCGTTCGGCGCTAGATCGGATCTTCCGCGATTTGAATCGCCGCGAGTACGACTCCATCAACTGCGTTCTTTGTAACGCTTCCGCTTAGCGATCTTCAAGGGTATGAAGATGCACTCCTTCTCTCTCGTTGCTAGCATCTCCTAGATTGATCTTGGTGACACGTAGGAAAATCTTGAATTATTACTACGTTCCCCAACAAGAACTGCTCTTCCTACTCATCGGATGACATCGAAAGGGTGAAGAAAATGATGGAAGGAGGAGATGGGGAGCGGTGGAGTGGTGTGATTCTTGCCTGGTGTCTGGGCCTCCTTTAAATAGCGGGCGGACGAGAGGAGCTTGCCCATGTGTTTAATGATAGCCCGCTCGTGAACGGACGTGTGGCCGAAGTAGGTTTCTCAGCTTCCACGCGGGTTTAATGAAGACGTGTGAATGCGGCGAGGAGGCGTGTTCAACCGAACATGCAGCGGGCGGCGCCCTCGGACGGTGCGCCGCTTCAACGGCGAAGACATTGAGAGGTCGCGTCCGCCCTTAGCAGTCTTCAATATGCAGCGGCGTGCTCTACAGTGGCATGAATATGGGCAACTGGCGCCGGGAGGAACTTGCGCGGGCGAGGGAGGAGAGGGTTTGGGTGGGCTAGTGCGGTCATAAGTGGGCGTTGGTGTTGTCCAGACACTAGAAAAAACACGCTTATTTTTTATTTATGAAAGAAAGTACGTTCGAACCGCGCCGTAGACCGATACAGTCTCACGTTGGATGAATTTTATGTTCCAAACAGCACGATCTCAACGTACGGAGATGCCCTAAGAAAATCGTACTGGTATCTAAATATATGAGCTACTACTATGAGATCTGCGACGACCAACGTTGTTCCTACCCACTCTGGAACAAAAAGTGATTCAACCATTGTCTATCAAACGACCTCTGGTGTTGCACATTTCTAGAGACACCGAGCGCTAGGGTTTCTCATTCCTTAATGTCATGAAGGTGCAGTGGATCCCGTCTCTTGTCATAGGGAGGGCTCTGTTTGTTAATGTCTTTTTTGAGTTTTGTTTGGATTTGTGTCCTGCTCAGAAAGACGAGGTGGTGGTGGCGGCTATTTAAAGATGGAATGAGATTCTCTCCGCCTAGGTCTCATCCCGGCGGTGCTTCTAGCATCGTCAGAGGGCATGTGGAGGTTTACCTTCGGTAGATATAGCGGAATTCAGCCGGCGTTTATCTTTGATTGATTTATGTAGATCCACTCTGCGCTCGTGTGTCTGCATGCTGAATCTTTCTGATCTATGCCTCTCTTCATTGATGACGGTTGTTGGTCTGGTGTGCTGATTCTATAGGGCCTTTGCACGACGACTTCTCGACTGTTTAGTACAATATGGTTCTCCAAGCTTCGATGGAGGAGGGGCGATGATGATGGCGGGCCTTCTGTTCACTCCAGTGGTTGCGGTCGTCATTAAGTGATGTACGGATCTGGATGTAATTTTATTTTTGGTGTTCTCTTTACTACCTTAATAGTTAATAAATAGATCAAAAGTTGTTCATGAAAAAAGGTGATTCAACCGAAGTCAAAGGGCAAATTATCCCACAAAGAGTCTTTTTCTGTTGGTAAGATTACAAAAGAGCACCCTCAAACTTGTTTAAATATTTCAGCTATTCTCTCTTTCCTTAAAAAGGCTTACATTCGATCTGTAGATTTACTCATATATTAAGAAAATATATACCATGTTTCCAATGCAAAATATGTAGCACTATCTCGATTGATTGAGAAAATGTTTTTTTTCGAGAAAACTTTCATTTTATTCATCATCAGTCATGATAGTATAATGAGTACCAGAAATAATAAAAATTACATTCAAATTCGTAGAACATCTAGCAACGACTACAAATTTAAAATATACCCAGTGTGCTAACAATTTATTAATCTCTCTCATAATTCACATTTTTCATATCAACCTCGAATAAAAAGAGCCCGTAGGATCCTCTGAAACGTGAATGAAAGAATGAATTCCTATATAATTTTTCAAAGCCAATTTTTCAATCCAAAGGTCATCGTAGAGCGTCTTCATGGGATTCTGTTTCTGTGAAATTCTTCTATTCCATTTCGCAAAAAATAAAATAAAAAATTCTTCCATCCCAGTTCCAACGGGACCTTAGAGCATCTCCAGCCGCCCCCCAAGACACCCCCCAAGAGGCTTTTTTTAGCGCCGGTGGTCAAAAATCGTTCCAATCACAGCCCCAACATCTCATTTTTCGCCGGATTAATCCAAAAACTCAGCCGGCGACCGCAGGTGAAACCCAGCCCACCGGGAGTCACTTGGGGACGGAGAGAGAAGACTTTACATGCAATTGGCCCATAGTCAGCCTCCCACCCCCTCTCTCCCCTTTTTCTCCAGGTCCCACCCTCACGTGCTCGCCTTCCCTCTCCCCACGACGCGCCTGCCTCCCCGCCTGCTCGCCGTGCTCGCCCTGCGTGTTGTGGCCGCCCTCGACGGAGCGGAGTGGAGCTCGTGGCCAGGCGTGGACGGGGCGAGGGAGATGGACTCCGGGGAGGCCACGAGCAACACCGAGGCCGGGCGGGGCGGAGCATGGCCGGCGAGTTCACGGCCGGGCGAAGCGTGGCAGGGGCGGAGCGATTACAGCAAGAGCTGGCGTGCTCTGGGTCGCGTCCCGGCTCCACGTGGCCTCCCGCAAGTACGAGCTGGTGCGGGGGCTCGCGGAGCTGGTGCGGCCGAGAAGCTCGCCGCCGAGCTGCTGTGGCTCGGGCAGAAGTGGCCGGCAGCAGAGCGGGTCGCGGCCGGCGGGGCATGCCTGGGCTAGCGGGGCGCACGAGGAGCAGGTGCGGGCGGCGGGGCGACCGCGGCCAGGGCGCGCGCCGGTGCTGGCAGGGCGCGGGGCACTCGGTACAGCGGAAGCAGGGGAGGAGCGCGGCAGCGGCGAGCGAAGCCGGCTTCGCTCGCCGAGGGGCACTTGCTTGGCCTAATTGTACGTGGCCATGATCCTCGCCTACGGCTCCGTCAA
The DNA here is from genome assembly GCF_002575655.3 of Aegilops tauschii subsp. strangulata. Taxonomy (NCBI): domain Eukaryota; kingdom Viridiplantae; phylum Streptophyta; class Magnoliopsida; order Poales; family Poaceae; genus Aegilops; species Aegilops tauschii. The sequence continues at coordinate 433,988,146 of NC_053041.3, read as the reverse complement.
GTGGTGGGGCATCTTCACGTCGGACCAGTGCTCCGGGATCAACCGCTTCGTCGCGCTCTTCGCCGTGCCGCTGCTCTCCTTCCACCACGTCGCGCCATCGCCGTGCCGCTGCACTCCACGCTCCAGCACCACGCCGCGCCCCAGCAACCTCACCAACACCAGCCGGACAGGCGCAGGGCGCGCAGTCACAGCCGAGGCTGCGGTCCGACCGCCTCGTGGAGCTGCTCAGGGCGGAGCCGTTCGAGTGCGGCGACGACGAGGGCGAGGCGGTCGCGGCCGTGCGTGGCCGGGCATGGTGCACCACGGGCAGCAGCAGCCTCGACGGGTTGGTCAAGTGCGTGACGAGGAGGAGTCCGTCGACGTGCTGTGGAGCCGGAGAGCACGTAGCGGGAGCGGCCGGCGTGGTGCGCCTCGAGGTGGAGCCGGGAGGAGGCCGCGGCAGCCAGCCGTCGCCGTGCGTGACGAGATGCAGTCTGCGCGGCGCGCGGAGGACGTCGGCGGCGGCGCCGGGGGGCGCGCCGAGCTCGAGCAGCGCGTCGCCGGCGGCGGAAGACGAAGACGCGGCCGAGGAAGTCGCCCGGTCGGTTGGGGCCGTCGCCGACGAGCTCGAGCTCGCGTGGCCCGGCAGTGCCGACAACATGTTTGTTGTAATGACAAAGTGAAAAAGAAAAAATAAGACACAACCTGAGGGGCACAACGGCTGGAAAATTTTTGCACCCAAAGGCAAAGTTAGCGCCGGGGCGTCTCCAGGAGGCCGAAAAAACGTCCTGGGGGCACAACGACTGGAGATGCTCTTAATATCTGCAAGAGGACAAGAGAGCCCTAACAAAAGCTCTACTAGTAGCTCCTAAACAAAAGCTACGGCCGAGCTACGGCAGCATATTAGACCAGCACGAGTCCACGTTCGTTGTCCTGAAGATTTGTAGAGCATCCCGTAGGGACGCTAATGAACTGGTGTAGTAAAGCTAAGCACGTGGTGCCAGATCAGACCCCTCCTTGTCTACTCCGGAGCTGGAGGCGTGGACCGTCGGCACAGACCTCGTCGAGAAGGGATTGTCCGAACATGTCTGGCATACCGAGGCAGGGGAGGAGATCGAACGCCAGTTCCAAGGACTTTGCCAGCCACTGCATCGCTAAGCTCGTGCGCCGTTCCGGTTTATAGCCGAGGAGGACAGGAGTGCGTGCGATGTTCGCCAACTGCTAGTGCTGACACTTGCGTTGTCATCTTGATATCTGAACTGATGTTCAGTTCAGAACTTTGCGTGGTGGGTGTACAGCGCTCCTGATAATCTGAACATGCTTCTCTGAACCGCAGAAAACATGCAACCTTGCTGTGCTGCTTTGCAATGACGCCAGGAATGTTACTACTGAATTGTTTCAGCTTGAGTCCATTTTGAATCCATGTGCCATCTTTCTATCTTTTGGAATCAATAAATGTCATTGGCGTATCACGGAGCAGATGTCAACCAGGATGACATGTACTCCCTCCGTTCCTATATGTAAGTCTTTTTAGAGATTTCACTACAAACTACATATGGATGTATCTAGACATATTTTAGAGTATAGTTCACTCATTTTGCTCCGTATCTAGTTCATAGTGGAATCTCTAAAAAGACTTATATTTAGGAACGGAGGGAGTATGTATCAAATGTGGAAGCATTGCCAGATTGCACTTTCATTGGTTCTGAACATTTCATTATTTCTGGACCAGGTTTCACCTTTCAGATCGATTTCAGCTTACACAAACATTGATGCTTTTAGAAATTTCTACTCCCTCCGTTCCAAAAATAATTGTCGTGATTTTAGTTCAAATGAGTATTATATTTATAATGAATCAAATTCCAGAATTCAAAATAGCCAACACCGGGTTTTTTTCCAGACCCAAAAATTGACAGTGTACATTGATCATTCCGTTCCAAACTAATTGTCGTGGTTTTCCGAGACTCGCATTCCTTCACCCGCCTAACATGTGTTGAACCGGCTGTTTTCCAGAACGGGTTGCCGCCGCCGCACTCAGAAGGAGTAAGCACCAGCGACCCCATTGCATCCGGAACATAACCGCCAAACTTACTCCAAACTGCAAGGCAGTTATGGCTTAAACTCTCGATTATATGTTCACTGTTTCATATGCACTTGGTAAACAAAGCAGAGTTGAAAATCTGATCGATGCATTTCAAAGTCTGGCTTATAATTTATAGAATAAACAGGATAATTTATGGAATACATTGGATAATACTGCAGGGGCACAAATCCTATGCTGCACGGATGGGCAGGACTGTTGCAGCTGTGGCCACAACTTTCAGAATGAAGCAATTCGTTCCAGCAAGGCAAGCAGCGCCATGTGAGAGGAGCCCCCATCTTCAATGCAACGTCCCACCTTGCCCTTGAGATCTCGGGCCCTCTCTCTGATCGTCTCCCCTTCAATGCCAGGGCCCATCAACCTGTCGATGGCGGCCCGGACGCTCCCCCGGCCGAGCCTCCCCACCTCCACCCCCACCTTCCACACGTCGCACGCGTACCTCGCCGTCCCGAACTGGTCGCCGAAGCACGGCAGGCAGGCCATCGGCACGCCCTCCGACAGCGCCTCCACCGTCGAGTTCCACCCGGTGTGCGTCAGGAAGGCGCCCACGGCGGCGTGGCCGAGCACCTTCTCCTGAGGGGCCCAAGGGACGATCATCCCTCGGTCGCCTATCTGCTCCGCCAGGCCGGCAGGCAGCTCGAGCGAGCACGATGAACGCCCGCGGACCATGCCTGGCCTGACCACCCACAGGAACGGATGGCCGGTGTCGGCTAATGCCCAGGCCAGCTCCGCTAGCTCGTGCGCGTCGACGCTGGCGACGGTCCCGAGGCTGACGAACAGGACGGATCCCGGCGACTGGTTGTCCAGCCAGTCCAGGCAGCTGGAGGAGCCGTCTTGGGGCGGCGGCGAGAATCTGTTGAGGGGGCCGACGGGGAACACAGACAAGGAAAGGCCGTCGCGGATGTCGCCGACCACGGGGCCCTCGATCGCGTCGAAGGTGTTGACGATGAGGCCCGACGACCGCCTCGCTGCGTCGACGAACCGCTCGAGCAGGCCGGCGAAGGTGTCGAGGCTGCTCGCGTCGAGCCGCTGCAGGTCTCTCACCCGGAACGGCGGCAGCTCCTCCACGGGAGCGTCCGCCCGCGACTCGTCGTAAGGCAGGTGGCCCTTGGCGAGCAGCGCCGGGTAGGCCATGAAGGTCCGGAAGCTGGCCGCGCTGCTCGTCATGAGCGCCAGCGCCGGCACGCCGAGGTCCCTCGCTGCCGCCTGCGCCGAGAACCACACCACGTCGGTGACCACGCAGCGGACGCTCCCCTCGGCGAGCAGCGCGGCCAGCCGGTCCTTGAAGGCGGCCGCGCAGGACGCGTTGAGCGCCACCAGGAACGCCGCGATGTCCTCGGACGCGGCGGGGAGGTCGGGGGCGGGCACGGCCACGAAGTGGTAGTCCGCAGGGTAGCACGCCTTGTCCGGCGCGTGGAGTTCCGTGTGGAGCACGGTGATGGCGTGACCGCTGGCGTGCAGCGCCGCGGCAAGCCGGAGCATGGGGATCATGTGGCCAAGGTAGGGCAGCGGGAAAAGGACCACGCAGCGCCGGAGAGCATCGCATTGCGCCATTGCTTCTGTGAGGCACGGGAATCACAGTATGGGCCGCGGGAACTTCGGCTTATTTGCCATTCAGTGGGAGTAGCAATGGACAGGAACACGTGTAGCTGTACCCGCCATGGTGGATGGAAAAGGGGATAGTAGGTAATTTTTCTCTCTCGAGAAAACGCAAAAAGCTGTCTTGCGTAATCCGGAGAAGAGTTTGTACAACAGTACTCCTTATGTAACAAAATATAAGAGCGTTTGGACTACTGCTTTGGTGATCTAAATGCTCTTATATTTTTTTATGAAGAGAGTACAAGTCATAAAAAAAAGTTTATTTCAACACAATACAATCACATATGCTCACAACCACGAGTCCACGAGCATACACTCATCCCATGAACACACACATTTTATCCTTATGAACAACTTTTTGAGATTGTCGAAGTCATCATAGACGTCTCGTAGTCTAGGAGTACATTTCCTCCCACTAAATGAAAATCACCGAAAAAACTGAAATAATCCACGAAAATCCTCTTAGTCGGATGGTTAGTTCGCAACAATGGGCGTTGGAAGCAAGGGGAAGAGAGGACGCATATCTAAGGCAAAGCTGGAAGAATGGGAGGAAATGCTCTCCCTCTACCCTCTTTATACCCACCCGAGACACCGAAAACCACGGGCTCGGCGGAGTGACATGTGCCACATTTCCTCCGCGGTTTCCCATTTTGCGAGATACGACCACGGGAATCCAGGCACGTTCATCATAACACGCCAGTCAATGTTAGACCAACGGGCATCACGCAAGTCTTCCTGCCAGTTATGACGGGATGGGATGAGGTGGGGCTGGGGACGCCTCGATATCTGGAACGTATGTCATGGAGCTCCGACCTACGATGCCGCGACATCTCGGGACTCCGTATTTCGAGCAACGGTGGCTCTGAGCGGTCAGGAACAGGCAAGTCTCGCGGGCGACCTCAGGCCAACTCCACCGCGCGACCCCATCCTGTCCGGGTGCGTCCGTTTGGGGTAGAACGGACGAATAGCGCGGCCCAACGCGCGGCCCCAAACGGACAAATGACAGGATTCCGTCCGTTTTCGACCCATCCCCGGCCCAAACTTGCGCCGAGTTTGGGGTGAAACGGACATCGCGCGGACGGGCTCGCCGCACGCCCTTGCCCCCCCGTGGCCCGCCTATCGGGGACACTAGCAATCCCTTCGCTTCCAACGCCTCCACCCCCTCTCCCCGCCCCGCCGCTGGCGCCACCACTATTCTCCGGCCGCCTCCTCACTGCACCCTGGTGGCAGTGTTCGGCCTTGAGTACTTGAGGCAGCCAACTGCCGCTGATACAGAGAGATTGTTGGCGACCAACACAGCTAGAGGCTTTCCTGGCATGCTTGGCAGCATAGATTGTATGCACCGGGAGTGGAAGAACTGTCCATTTGCTTGGCAGGGCCAGTACAAGGGGCATGTCAAAGCGTGCACTGCCATATTAGAAGCGGTGGCTTCGCAGGATCTTTGGATATGGCATTCTTTCTTCGGCATGGCAGGTTCTCACAATGATATCAACGTGTTGCAGCGTTCTCCAGTCTTCGCAAGGCTTGCAGAAGGCCACTCCCCACCTGTCAACTTTGAGATCAACGGCCACCAGTACAACAAGGGATACTACCTAGCTGATGGTATATATCCTCAGTGGTCAACTTTTGTGAAGACAATCTCGAACCCCCAAGGTGAGAAGAGGAAGAGATTTGCCCAAATGCAAGAGAGTGCAAGAAAGGATGTGGAACATGCTTTTGGTGTGCTTCAATCCCGATGTGGTATCGTTCGAAACCCTGCACTGTCATGGGATGAAGGGAAGCTTTGGGAGGTGATGACTGCTTGCGTGATCATGCACAACATGATCGTCGAGGACGAGCGTGATGACAGGATCTTCGACCAAGGATTTGATTATCAAGGTGAAAATGTTGAGCCCCTGCACCAAGAACCGGCACGTTTGAATAGTTTGTCCAATTCCATCGTGAACTGCATGATTGGCACACTCATTTGGATCTTCAAAATGACTTGGTTGAGCACGTGTGGAGTCACATTGGCAACCAATAGATGTATAGGTTCATTATGTTCATTCAAAACAATTTCGATTTGGTTGTAAAACTATTTTATTAGAGACAATTTCGATTGGGTTGTAAAACTATTTTTATTTGCAGAAAATTAATATTTAGACGTGCAAACTTGTTTTGATATGAATATATGGGCATTTTGGCCGTGGCGTACAGAATGGGGCCAAAGGATGCGGCAGCGCGCTGGGTGCACGGCCACCGCATCCCAGGACAGGCCCGGACACAACCCCATTGCCCTACCCAAACGGACCGAATCCGGGCTAAGCGGACGTCCGTTTGGGATCGCGCGGTGGAGTTGGCCTCAAACCCCGAAGTCTCAGTGTAACACAAAACATGAAGGAATGCCCGAATCCTCGAAACCCCCATCGGCAACTCTGAAGTTATAAAGACAACGTCTAGGATGCCACATACTTGGCAGGCACAAAAACCCATTTGAGGCCAGACTCATCAGGTCAAGCCATAGTGATTGTCAAGACAACAGAAGCCCGTTTAGGTTCTCATCCCCGGAGACAAAGATACTCTAATTCCAGACGCGCTCGGGGGCTATTAACAGTGCAATACTCCGATGGTGGCCTGTCTGAGGGGAAGCCCGGCAACAGGCATGCTACGAGGCCTATGCGGCTTGGACAGAACCTGTCAATAGGACAGAGCCCGGACGCTTGGATAGAGCTCAGAGATCATCTTGGCATGCAAACTAAAGTGACGGTGACATGAGATCAGATAGATTCCTGTGTACACCCTACCCCTGTCGTCTATATAAGGCGGGGCTAGGGGTAGCCATTGAAGGAAATATGCCCTAGAGGCAATAATAAAGTTATTATTTATTTCTTTATTTCATGATAAATGTTTATTATTCATGCTAGAATTGTATTAACCGCAAACTTAGTACATGTGTGAGTACATAGACAAAACATAAGTGTCCCTAGTATGCCTCTACTTGACTAGCTCGTTTATCAAAGATGGTTATGTTTCCTAACCATAGACATGTGTTGTCATTTGATGAATGGGATCACATCATTAGGAGAATGATGTGATGGACAAGACCCATTCGTTAGCTTAGCATCATGATCGTTACAGTTTCATTGCTACTGCTTTCTTCATGACTTATACATGTTCCTCAGACTATGAGATTATGCAACTCCCGAATACCGGAGGAACACCTTGTGTGCTATCAAACGTCACAACGTAACTATGTGATTATAAAGATGCTCTACAGGTGTCTCCGATGGTGTTTCTTGGGCTGGCATAGATCGAGATTAGGATTTGTCACTCCGTGTTTCGGAGAGGTATCTCTGGGCCCTCTCGGTAATGCACATCACTATAAGCCTTGCAAGCAATGTGACTAATGAGTTAGTTGTGGGATGATGTATTACGGAATGAGTAAAGAGACTTGCCGGTAAAGAGATTGAACTAGGTATTGAGATACCGACGATCGAATCTCGGGCAAGTAACATACCGATGACAAAGGGAACAACGTATGTTGTTATGCGGTTTGACCGATAAAGATCTTCGTAGAATATGTGGGAGCCAATATGAGCATCCCGGTTCCGCTATTGGTTATTGACCAGAGCTGAGTCTCGGTCATGTCTACATAATTCTCGAACCCGTAGGGTCCGCATGCTAAACGTTCGATGACGATCGGTATTATGAGTTTATATGTTTTGATGTACCGAAGATTGTTCGGAGTCCCGGATGAGATCACGGACATGATGAGGAGTCTCGGAATGGCCGAGACATAAAGATTCATATATGGGACGATAGTATTTGGACACCAGAAGTGTTCTGGGGGTACCGGGTACGTATCGGGTCACCGGAAAGGGGTTCCGGGCACCCCCGGCCAAGATATGGGCCTAGGGCGGAATAGACCAGCCCCTAGTGGGCTGGTGCGCCCCATATATGGCCGAATAGGGTGGGGGAAAGGAAAGGGAGAGGAGAGAAAGGAATGGGGGCAATTCGGCCTCCCCTTTCCTTCTCTCCCCCCTCCTCTTTCCTTCTCCCTCCGAAAAACATGGAAAGGGGGGAGGCCGAATAGTATTAGGCCCCAAGTAGGATTCCACCTACTTGGGGCGCGTCTCCTGCTGCTCCCTCCCCCTCCCACCTATATATATGTGGGGAGGGCACCGCTAGAACACACAATAGACAATCTCTTAGCCGTGTGCGGTGCCCCCCTTCACAGTTACACACCTCGGTCATATCGTCGTAGTGCTTAGGCGAAGCCCTGCGCCGGTAACTTCATCATCACCGTCGCCATGCCGGCGTGCTGACGAAACTCTCCCTCGGCCTCAACTGGATCAAGAGTACGAGGGACGTCATCGAGCTGAACGTGTGCTGAACACGGAGGTGCCGTACGTTCGGTGCTAGGATCGGTCGGATCGTGAAGACGTACGACTACATCAACCGCGTTGATAAAATGCTTCCGCTTTCGCTCTACGAGGGTACGTAGACAGCACTCTCCCCTCTCGTTTCTATGATCACCTAGATAGATCTGGCGTGATCGTAGGAAAATTTTGTAATTACCGCGTTCCCCAACAGTGGCATCCGAGCCAGGTCTATGCGTAGATGTTATATGCACAAGTAGAACACAAAGAGTTGTGGGCTATAATGGTCATACTGCTTACCAGCATGTCATACTTCGATTCGGCGGTATTGTTGGATGAAGCGGCCCAGATCGACATTACGCGTACGCTTACGCGAGACTGGTTCTACCGACGTGCTTCGCACACAGGTGGCTAGTGGGTGTCTGTTTCTCCAACTTTAGTTGAATCGAGTGTGACTAGGCCCGGTCCTTGTTGAAGGTTAAAACAACACACTTGACAAAAAATCGTTGTGGTTTTTGATGCGTAGGTAAGAACGGTTCTTGCTAAGCACGTAGCAGGCACGTAAAACTTGCAACAACAAAGTAGAGGACGTCTAACTTGTTTTTGTAGGGCATGTTGTGATGTGATATGGTCAAAGACATGATACTATATTTTATTGTATGAGATGATCATGTTTTGTAACAGAGTTATCGGCATCTGGCAGGAGCCATATGGTTGTTGCTTTATCGTATGAAATGCAATCGCCATGTAATTGCTTTACTTTATCACTAAGCGGTAGCGATAGTCGTAGAAGCAATAGTTGGCGAGACGACAACGATGCTACGATGGAGATCAAGGTGTCAAGCCGGTGACGATGGTGATCATGACGGTACTTTGGAGATGGAGATCAAAGGCACAAGATGATGATGGCCATATCATATCACTTATATTGATTGCATGTGATATTTATCCTTTATGCATCTTATTTTGCTTAGTACGACGGTAGCATTATAAGATGATCTCTCACTAAATTTCAAGGTATAAGTGTTCTCCCTGAGTATGCACCGTTGCGACAGTTCGTCGTGCCGAGACACCACGTGATGATCGGGTGTGATAAGCTCTACGTTCACATACAGCGGGTGCAAACTAGTTTTGCACACGCGGAATACTCGGGTTAAACTTGACGAGCCTAGCATATGCAGATATGGCCTCGGAACACTGGAGACCGAAAGGTCGAGCGTGAATCATATAGCAGATATGATCAACATAGAGATGTTCACCATTGAAGACTACTCCATCTCACGTGATGATCGGACATGGTTTAGTTGATATGGATCACGTGATCATTTAGATGACTAGAGGGATGTCTATCTAAGTGAGAGTTCTTAATTAATATGATTAATTGAACTTTAATTTATCATGAACTTAGTCCTGATAGTATTTGCATATCTATGTCGTAGATCAATAGCTCGCGATGTAGCTCCCCGTTTATTTTTTGATATGTTCCTAGAGAAAAATAAAGTTGAAAAGATGTTAGTAGAAATGATGCGGATTGGATCCGTGATCTGAGGATTATCCTCATTGCTGCACAGAAGAATTATGTCCTTGATGCACCGCTAGGTGACAGACCGATTGCAGGAGTAGATGCAGACGTTATGAACATTTTGACAAGCTCGGTATGATGACTACTTGATAGTTTAGTGCATCATGCTTTACGGCTTAGAACCGGGACTTCAAAAATTGTTTTGAACGCCACGGAGCATATAAGATGTTCCAAGAGTTGAAATTAGTATTTCATACTCATGCCCGTGTCAAGAGGTATGATGTAACGCCCACGATGTGGCTATATCTCCCACGTGTCGAGGCACGACTTAGAGGCATAACCGCATAGTGCTTTTGTCGCAAGAAGGGTCATCTTCACACAATCCCATGTAATGAACAAGAATGGGATAACGAGAGTTGGCTTACAATCGCCACTTCATACAATACATAAATATAATTCATACATCATCCAAAATCCACACATAGACCGACTACGGTCAAATCCAAATGAAAATAAGATAACCCCAAATGCTAGATCCCGATCGTCCCAACTGGGCTCCACTACTGATCATCAGGAAAGGAAACATAGTAACGACTACGTTCCTCGTCGGACTCCCACTTGAGCTCGGTTGCGTCATCTGCACTGGCATCGTCGGCACCTGCAACTGTTTTGGTAGAATCTGTGAGTCACGAGGACTCAACAATCTCACACCCGTGAGATCAAGACTATTTAAGCTTATAGGAAAGGATGGTGTAATGAGGTGGAGCTGCAGCAAGCACTAAGCATATATGGTGGCTAACATACGCAAATGAGAGCGAGAAGAGAAGCAACGCAACGGTCGTGAATCTAGAAGTGATCCTGAAACTACTTACGTTCATGCATAACTCAAACCGTGTTCACTTCCCGGATTCCGCCGAGAAGAGACCATCACGGCTACACACACGGTTGATGTATTTTAATTAAGTCAAGTGACAAGTTCTCTACAACCGGACATTAACAAATTCCCATCTGCCTCATAACCACGGGCACGGCTTTCGAAAGATAATACCCTGCAGGGGTGTCCCAACTTAGCCCATTATAAGCTCTCACGGTCAACGAAGGATAAACCTTCTCCCAGGAAGACCCGATCAGTCTCGGAATCCCGGTTTACAAGACATTTCGACAATGGTAAAACAAGACCAGCAAAGCCGCCTGAATGTGCCGACAAATCCCGATAGGAGCTGCACATATCTCGTTCTCAGGGCACACCGGATGAGCAGTCCATACAACTAAAACCAGGCCTCAAGTTTCCCCGAGGTGGCGCTGCAAAGAGCTCTAGTTTGGACCAGCACTCAGAGGAACACTGGCCCGGGGGTTTAAATAAAGATGACCCTCGGGCTCGCGAAAACCCAAGGGAAAAAGGCTTAGGTGGCAAATGGTAAAACCAAGGTTGGGCCTTACTGGAGGAGTTTTATTCAAGGCGAACTGTCAAGGGGGTCCCATAAATCACCCAACCGTGTAAGGAACGCAAACTCAAGGAACATAATACCGGTACGACGGAAACTAGGGCGGCAAGAGTGGAACAAAACACCAAGCATAAGGCCGAGCCTTCCACCCTTTACCAAATATATAGATGCATTAATTAAATAAGAGATATTGTGATAATCCAAAAAATATCCATGTTCCAACATGGAACCAACTTCAACTTCACCTGCAACTAGCAACGCTATAAGAAGGGCTGAGCAAAAGCGGTAACTTAGCCAAACAACGGTTTGCTAGGAAAGGATGGTTAGAGGCTTGACATGGCAATATGGAAGGCATGATATAGCAAGTGGTAGGTAGCGCAGCATGGCAAAAGAACGAACAACTAGCAAAGCAAAGATAGAAGTGATTTCGAGGGTATGGTCATCTTGCCTGCAAGGTTCTCAGAGTTGTCGAAGGCTTGATCCTCGTAAGCGTACTCAACAGGTTTCTCGTTCACGAACTTGTCTCCCAGCTCTACCCAAAACAAGAACACAAACAACGGAACCACAATCAATCACGGGAAATGCACAAGCAACATGATGCAAAACATGCATGATATGCGAGATGTGGTATGCGATGCATATGCGTGCTCCGGAAGAAAAAGAATGAACAAGGAAGTAACTTGGCAAACCAAGAATGCCACTGGAAAGATGAGATGATTTCGGTTGAAATCGATATAAAGATCACCGGAAACGGATGCACGGTTTGCAAATGGCAACCAAAACAAGAATGACATAAATCTGCGATTAACAGCATGATAGCACTTAGAATACAACAAGTAACTATGCTACAGCACTCCAACAAAGCAACAAAGAGTATGGCAGTAATCTACATAAGATGCTTGACAAAAGATGAACATTGAGCTACGGCTAGATCACAACATAACAGGCTCAAACAGGCATGGCAAAAGTGCAAAAGATATCAGGTTCACAGACTTGGTGAAATTACTGGACATGTCTGAAACAGCATCAGGTAGCAATGTTCAGAGCAAGTAATCAACATGCTACAGGAATTTAACATAGCAAAACAAGGCATTGCTTGCATCTACTAAATGCATATGACAAAAGTCCCTTACTGACCATAAGACAAAAAGGACCAGACAATATGATGGCAACCATGTAAACATAGCAAGTTTCGTTAACAGGTTTCAGACTTGGCAGAAAACAGAGCATGACAGAAACAGTATTATGAAGGCATCTTGGTGAGCTTGTTGCACTCATCACAAAGCAATTCATGACAAAACAAGAATACCTACAGTAATATGGCATATTTAAGAAGCTATCCATGGCAAGAGAAAATACATAGCATGTATGAAACAACTACAACAACCTTGGCAAAATTGAATATCATGTTAACAATCTGCCAGAAATATTTTATAGCAAAAGTAGAGCAAGATTAAGACATACTATGGCACTCCATAATTGCAAACAAGGGCATGTATGGATAGAGCACAACTATATCTACAAAACATCCTTACTGAACATAACCAAAAGGAGCATGGATCTCTCTGTAGACACATGGATACATGGCAACAAAATAACAGCAGAAACAGACTGAAAATACCAGTCCCTGAAAACAGAAACATCACGAAGCCTAGTTTGCATGCTTGTGCTAGTCACCACATAGATCACAAAAATACATGTCATACACCTCTGTAAATATGGCATGGCATACATCAAAGCACATGTAGAGCTCATGCCCATAAGATGCACACATCAAATGTAACAAAAATAACAAATCACCAAGTTCTGATAAGTAACAGCAGTAAACATCATATAGCACTCTTGCACCAGAGATTTGGGCATCAATATGGACTCAAATGAACATGGCACAAAGGAACAAAATGAAGAGCATCTCGAGACGAACATTTCGATATATCATGCACGCAAAACGGAGCAATATGAAGAGAGTTATGATGCGATAAATAGAAGCATATATTGTAAAAACTTTAGGACTTAAGAGAAAAATCGAGGGGAGGGGAGAGAAGTCAACCCTAGTTCCAGATCGGATCGGGCCGGTGGGAGTTCACCGGAGTTCGGGGAGACGGCGGCCGGCCGGGTTGGGGAGGAGGAAGAGGAGCTCGGAGGAGGAGCTTGGGCGGCGGGGCAGCGCCGGAGTGGAGCTGGAGGCGGGGACACAGCGGCGGGGCACGCGGGCGCGGTGCTCCTCGGGCGCGGCGAACGGCGCCGGCGGGGTCGGCAGAGGAGCGCCGGCGGGAGGACGACGGGCGGAGCCGCCGCGTGGGTCGCCGGCGGAGCGGGGCGCGGGCTCGCGCGGGTCCTGGCGACGGACGGAGGTGGGCTCGGGGCCCCCGACGCGGGCCTCGCGGGCTCGTGCGGTGGAGGCGGCCGGGGTGCTGACGTGGCGGCTTCCGGTTGGCCGGACGCGGCGGCGGGGATGTGTCCGGTGGCGGCGGACGCGTCCGGTGGTGGCGGGGGCGATTTGATCTAGGGTTTTCGCCCGAATTTCGGAGGAGGAGGTGTTTTTATAGGTAGAGGGAGCTAGGAGACTCCAAATGGAGCACGGTTTTCGCCCACACGATCGCGATCGAACGACCTAGAGCATGGAAGTGACTTTGATGGGTTTTGGGCTATTTGGAGGGGTTTTTTGCTGCAACACACAAAAGGACTTTGCGGTTACCCGGTTAACCGTTGGAGTACCAAACGACCTTCAAATGGAACGAAACTTGACAGGTGGTCTACCGGTGGTATACCAAGGCCACTTGGCAAGACTCGGTCCATTCCGAGAACGTTCAACACCCGCTCACGAAAAGAAACAAGAGGGGTGCGCATGTGCACGTGGGAGTGTCGGATTGCAAAACGGACAACGGGGAAAATGCTCGGATGCATGAGACGGACACGTATGCAAATGAGATGCACATGATGACATGAACAAAATGCAAAACGAAAAACAAAACCCGACCACGAAGGGAAAATCATAACACATAGCCGAAAATGGCAAGAGTTGGAGTTACAAATATGGAAAGTTACATCCGGGGTGTTACATATGAGACCTCTGACAGTACTTTGCCTACAAGATGGAGGAGAATAGCTCAACCAGTGAGCATGTGCTCAGATTGTCTGGGTACTACAATTGCTTGAATCAAGTGAGAGTTAATCTTCCAGATAAGATGGTAATTAACAAAGTTCTCTAGTCACTATCACCAAGTTACTAGAACTTCGTGATGAACTATAATATGCAAGGGATGACGAAAACAATTCCCAAGCTCTTAGCGATGCTAAAATCGGCGAAGGTAGAAATCAAGAAAAGCATCAAGTGTTGATGGTTGACAAGACCACTAGTTTAAAAAAAGGCAAAGGGAAGAAGGGGAACTTCAAGAAGAACGGCAAGAAAGTTGCTGCTCAAGTGAAGAAGCCCAACTCTGGACCTAAGCTTGAGACTAAGTGCTTCTATTGCAAAGGGACTGGTCACTGGAAGCGGAACTGCCCCAAGTATTTGGCGGATAAGAAGGATGGCAAAGTGAACAAAGGTATATTTGATATACATGTTATTGATGTGTACTTTACTAGTGTTTATAGCAACCCCTCGGTATTTGATACTGGTTCAGTTGCTAAGAGTAGTAACTCGAAACGGGAGTTGCAGAATGAACAGAGACTAGTTAAGGGTGAAGTGACGATGTGTGTTGGAAGTGGTTCCAAGATTGATATGATCATCATCGCACACTCCCTATACTTTGGGGATTAGTGTTGAACCTAAATAAATGTTATTTGGCATTTGCGTTGAGCATGAATATGATTTGATCATGTTTATTGCAATACGGTTATTCATTTAAGTCAGAGAATAATTGTTGTTCTGTTTACATGAATAAAACCTTCGATGGTCATACACCCAATGAAAATAGTTTGTTGCATCTCGATCGTAGTGATACACATATTCATAATATTGAAGCCAAAAGATGCAAAGTTAATAATGATAGTGCAACTTATTTGTGGCACTGCCGTTTAGGTCATATTGGTGTAAAACGCATGAAGAAACTCCATGCTGATGGGCTTCTGGAATCACTTGATTATGAATCATTTGATGCTTGCGAACCATGCCTCATAGGCAAGATGACTAAGACTCCATTCTCCGGAACAATGGAGCAAGCAACAGACTTGTTGGAAATAATACATACAGATGTATGCGGTCCGATGAGTGTTGATGCTCGCGACGGATATCGTTATTTTCTTACCTTCACAGATGATTTGAGCAGATATGGGTATATCTACTTGATGAAACAAAAGTCTGAAACATTTGAAAAGTTCAAACAATTTCAGAGTGAAGTGGAAAATCATCGTAACAAGAAAATAAAGTTTCTGCGATCTGATCGTGGAGGAGAATATTTGAGTTACGAGTTTGGTCTTCATTTGAAACAATGCGGAATAGTTTCGCGACTCACGCCACCCGGAACACCACAGCGTAATGGTGTGTCCGAACGTCGTAATCGTACTTTACTTGATATGGTGCGATCTATGATGTCTCTCACTGATTTACCGCTATCGTTTCAGGGTTATGCTTTAGAGACGGCTGCATTCATGTTAAATAGGGCAGCATCTAAATCCGTTGAGACGACACCTTATGAACTGTGGTTTGGCAAGAAACCCAAGTTGTCGTTTCTTAAAGTTTGGGGCTGCGATGCTTATGTGAAAAAGCTTCAACCTGATAAGCTCGAACCCAAATCGGAGAAATGTGTCTTCATAGGATACCCAAAGGAGACTGTTGGGTACACCTTCTATCACAGATCCGAAGGCAAGATATTCGTTGCTAAGAATGGATCCTTTCTAGAGAAGGAGTTTCTCTCGAAAGAAGTGAGTGGGAGGAAAGGAGAACTTGATGAGGTAATTGTACCTGCTCCCTTATTGGAAAGTAGTTCATCACAGAAATCAATTCCAGTGATTCATACACCAATTAGTGAGGAAGCTAATGATGATGATCATGAAACTTCAGATCAAGTTACTACCGAACCTCGTAGGTCAACCAGAGTAAGATCCGCACTAGAGTGGTAAGGTAATCCTGTTCTGGAAGTCATGTTACTTGACCATGACGAACCTACAAACTGTGAGGAAGCGATGATGAGCCCAGATTCCGAAAAATGGCTTGAGGCCATGAAATCTTAGATGGGATCCATGTATGAGAACAAAGTATGGACTTTGGTTGACTTGCTCGATGATCAGCAAGCCATTGAGAATAAATGGATCTTCAAGAGGAAGACGGACGCTGATAGTAGTGTTACTATCTACAAAGCTCAAATTGTCGCAAAAGGTTTTCGACAAGTTCAAGGTGTTGACTACGATGAGATTTTCTCACTCGTATTGTCGTGGAATTGTCACAGCAGATGTCCATGAGCTAGGACTTACTCGTGGAGCCATCGCAGCTAGGAAGCTTGAAGGGGTTAAACGGGACAAGGAACACGAGGGTTATACTGGTTCGGCCCCTTACGGTGAAGGTAAAAGCCTACGTCCAGTTGAGGTGGTATTGATTAGGGTTTCGATAACCAGGGAGCTTAACTGCTATGTCTAGCTCTCGGCCAGATCTTTCTTGTCCCTGAACCGCCGCCGGGTCGTCCCTTTATATAGAGAGGTTGACGCCCAGCGGCTCTCAGAGTCCCGGCCGGCTCATAAGAGTGTCCGGCTCAGACTCTCGACTATCCTTGCCTTACACTATAAGTTCTACCATAATGACGGTTGTAACTACGGGCCTTAAACCATCTCCGGGTCTTAAGCCCATCTTTGGCCCACCGTCTTCACGCTTGGCGCCGGGCTTCTTGCGATGACTATTATGAGTAATCCGGCCCCTCCGGGCGGGTGACTCTAAGGTTTATATCCTCAACATTAGGCCCCAGATTGATTTGAGCCGGCTCATGTCAATCTTCAATCCTTTCGATAGAAAATCTTCCGGCTTATCATTGTGTGAAAGCTATAACCCGTTGTGACGTCATCTTCTGGATTCCGGGTAACCCGTCATGACGTCATCTTCCATTAAGTCCATTTTTTACTCCACCATATCCGCAACGGATCTTATCTTTAACTGCCGTCCCGAAAATTGAGGCGTTTTTATGGCGAGATAACCACGCCGTGGCCTCCTCGTTTCTCGCGCCCACTTATGAGCCTTGCCTTATAAATAGCCCGGCCCACCAGCCTCTGGTCACTCGTTGCCTCCGTCTTCTTCCTCCTGTCGCCACTGCGTTGCCGCTCGAGCTCCACTGCCGCCGCCGCCGCGGGTCCCCGAGTCTTCCCTGCCTCCGGCCGCTGCATCAACCTGACGTGACCAGAGAAACTGCGGCGACCTCCGCATCTTTCCAACACCCGTAAGTCCTTGCTACCTCGTAGAACAGATCTGCATTAGGGTTCCTTCCTGTTCTTCCCGTGTTCATCCCTGTTCATCACGAGCCCTTGGTAGATTTTATTATTACCACCTTTTCTTGATCCTTAGACTATACAAAACTGCTGCGGTAGCTGTTTCACTTCCATTCCCAATGTACATAGATCCCCTTTTATTGCATAGAGGCTCCGTTCAAACCCGCGAACTTCTTCCGCGTCTGTTTTAGGTCTAGAAACTTTCCTCTTTAGTCGACCATTTTGATCCAAATTAGTTACTGCGATATGTGAAACCTGTTTTCACCACACTTAGTAAAAAACTGCATCTACTGAGTCATGGCGGCTTACATTTCCGGCTTAAAGAAGCCGCGCGCCGTAAAATTTTCCAGCTCAAAGAAACCACACGCCGTAAAATCCTCCGGCTCATTTATGATAAAGCTGTAGACAATTTGAATTACTCTCAATACATCCAGCGGCTTAAATAACCCGATGTACTTAAACATACGTCATTAGGCCCCTTCATAAGCCGCCACTTTGAACATTGAACTGTAAATGTCTGCCGGCTTATAATTGAACCGGACATTTTCCTTCTGTCATAGGCTTCAGCCTTCACAATGCCTCCCAAAGCTCCCAAGGCACCCATTACGTGCAACTGGATGAGGTCCAATGTCACCAACGACACCTTAGCTGAATTCATAAAGACGGGTTACCTGCCCAAGAAAGATGTCATGTCTTACCGTGCCCCTGACCCGTCAGAGGAGAGACCGCAACCAAGGGAGGGTGAGGTAGTGATTTTTGCTGATCACATGAGCCGGGGCTTCGCACCGCCCGGCTCAAAGTTCTTTAGAGATGTGCTGAATTTCTTTGATCTGCGGCCACAAGACATAGGACCCAATTCCGTGTCAAACATATGCAACTTCCAAGTATTCTGCGAAGTCTACCTTGGAGAAGAGCCCAGCCTTCTGCTCTTTAGAGAGCTATTCTATTTGAACCGCCAGAATGAGTGCGCCAACGGACCGAGCCTGGAACTTGGTGGAATCTCCATTCAACGCCGGAGAGACTGCCTTTTTCCTTACGCCGAGCCGCCAAGCCACCCAAAGGACTGGAACCAGACTTGGTTCTACTGCCAGGACACTTCGCCGGCTGACGAGAGCCCACTGCCCGGCTTTCGTCCCTCGCGTCTGGAACCAACTCACCCTCTGTCAGACAAGCTATCTCAGGTGGAGCGCCAACCTCTGATCCCCACCATCAACAAAATCAAGGCTCTCCTGGGAAATGGCCTCAATGGCATTGATCTGGTCCGGGTCTGGATCTCGTGGCGGGTGATCCCCTTGAGCCGCCGCCCTGGCTTAATGTGTGATTACACGGGCCGGAAAGATGATCCCCTGCGACACAGCCACAACGATCTTCCTAAAGACATTGCTGAAGACATGACCATGGCCCTCTTGAATGAGAGCTTGGCAGACTGCGGGAGGACCGGCTTAAGCCCCTTCTGCAAGACCAACCCGGCCCCAGCGGTAAGTCGCCGATCTGAACATCTTATTTTTTCCTTTAGATAGTTTTCATCTGAACCTTAAGAAATCTTCATTGTATTTTTCAGGCTGATGATAAATTCTGGAAGGTCAAGTATGACCATGAGGCGGCCAAGAAAGCCAGGAAAGCTAAGAAAGCCGCCAGGAGAGCCGCTCCCCGCAAGAAGGGAAGCAGGCCTACTGCCTCAGAGCTGCTTCAACTAAGTGACAGCTCCGAGTCAGAGGTAACCCCTGAACCTGTAAGTTCTTGTTGTATTTTTTGTTTATTCCTGTCCACCTTATTGATACTGACCATCAGCAGGATGACACCGGAGCAAGTAACCCGGTGACTGAAGAGGTAATGACACTTTCCTCCGACTCGGAGCCCTTGCCAAGGCTGAAAGTCCGAAGAGTAACCCGGAAAGTAAGATTTTCACATCCTTTAGCTTATCAAGATCCTCAATTTCTTTTGAAGCAACAGATTCATGAGAGCCGGCGACACACCCGGACCAACAAGGATGCTGACCTCTCCTCCGGCTTACCTGAGGCATCAAGGAAATGCCGGACCGAGGTTATCTCCAACTTATATCCTTTTCATCCTTTGGCGGGTGTTATACGTCAACCGCTCAATTCTTCTGACTCGAATTATCAGGAGACTTCACCCTCCTCTGGCGACTCTATGCAATCGAACCTGCCGGCTTTCAAGACCGTACCCGGGATGATAATCATCTCTTGTTGTGCTTACCTTTACTCATACCTTTGTACTAACTTTTTTGTCCTTTCGGTGCTCAAGCAAAGCTCAGTAAAAGAGCAAAGAAGAATAAGCCGGTCGAAGAGCCGGTCGTGACTGAGCCGGAGGTTTCAGCTCAAGAGCCGCCAGTTGCCTCTGCTCCTGAAACCACCGCTCCAACCAACAAGCCAATCGCAGAGACTTCTGCTAATCCAGAGACCTCCAGCCCAGCTCAGCCGGCCGATGACCCGGACGTGGTAATCACCCGGACAGAGTTTGTTGAGCCAGGGAGACCCACTGCGCTGGCCAAGTGCTCCGCCAAGGAAGAGTTGCTAGAGCGCCGCCGGGCCAATCTGGACCTCACCAACTATGCTAACTTGAGCATCGGGGAGATCGTCTCCGGCTATGTCAGTCAGGTGCACAAGTGCCGGGATTTGGAGATCGACATGGTGAATCAGATACAGCAGAAGTCTGAGGTACCACTCAATTGCTTACTGCATAGTTATCTTTACCATACTCTAGCCCCAAGTCTACTACTTATGATAGAATATGTTGTAGACTTAAGTTCCGGCTTACTTCCATGAACCGGTAATTTGTAGATAGAAACTTTCGACATGCATTAGCCCCCAAGTGCCAAGTGTCTTTGCTTGGAAAGTGCTTGGGACTTTAAAATTGCATAATAATTATTCATACTATAACCCGGAAATTGTGCAGGCTGCTTGCAAGAAGTTTGAAGCTGATATCTCTGATCTGAAGAGCCGCCTGAAGACTCAGGAAACTGAGACTCGGAAGGCCAATGCCAAATTTGAATCCAGCATTGCTGCTCAAGAGACGCTGAAGAAGAAATTTGAAGCTGAGAGGAAAACTTGGGCCGAAGAAAAGGCCGCTCTTGTAAGCCGGGCCGAACAGGCAGAGAAGGCTCTGACGGAGAGAACCGCCGAGCTCTCCGGCTTAAAGCGCCACGTGTCACAGATGGTCGCCGCAATCTTTGGTAAGTCATTCCGCCGGCTCTTGACAAGTTCATAGTTTTTATGTCTCATAACTCCCATCATTGCCAGCGGCTTATCTTACTTTGTTAAACAGGTCCAAGAAGCGCCAACCTCAATCAAAATGTGCTGACCAAGCTGAAGGCCGTGTACACCCTGGTGGAGCAACTCTACACCGGGTCACAGCGTGCTTTGGCTGTGGTGGCCCTATCCAACGAGGTTCCGACTCATCTGGCGGAAGTGCTTCGCCGGCTTGCCGTTCTTCCTCAGCGTGTCCAAGAGCTGCGACGGGCCTTTGCAAGAGCCGGAGCCATAGCTGCTCTGAGCCGGGCCAAGGCTTTCCTTCCAGAGCTAGACCCGGCGGACATCGCACTTGGTTACCCCAGTTTGAAGGAAGACGGCACCCCCTTAGACCAAACAGACTTTGCAGCTTGTGTGAAGATCGTGCGCCCGGTGGCCACCCTGATTGGGAACGACACTGATCTGACCAAGTACCAGCCGGGCTACGATGCAGAGAATCAGAGGATCCCTACTCCACGTTACGAAGCCGTCAGCTTGGTCCCGCCGACTCGTAAGCACACTTTTGCCCCAGACATTAACCCGGCCGGGTTAATTGACGAGGAGGCTCAATTCGAAGCTTTGAGCGGCATTGACTGGAACGTCAACCTTCCAGGTCATGGGAACAGCCGGAGGAGCGGAGAGGGATGAGCCGGAAGCTTCCACTCGACAAGCATCTTAACTTGTAGGCGGCTCATGACTACATCTGAAAACAATGCCTCATCTTTTGGACTCGGGGAGTCTTGTAATAGAGTAGGATCAACATTTTAACTTTGTCGTGCCATCGTGCACGTGTTAAATGCTTAAGTCCATTGAAGTTGCATCCTTATATTCTTCCGGGTCATAATTGATCATTCATTTTCCTTAAGCTCAAATAGCTGTCTTTAACTATCCTGCATAGAAAAACAAATCACAAGACTCTAGGCGGCTTACCGCACTGAGAATCATAGTCTCATATATATAACCCGGAATATGAATCTAAGTTACGAAAGACTGGTCCTCAATTATGTCCTTGATATAACCGTAATAACATACTTACAGGCCTTCAAGTACACTTCCGGTTTATATAACCCGGATAATAAGGTTGGTACCTCAACTCCGGTTTTACCAGTCTTGACAACACTGATTGTGTGCGACTAGCACTGTGAATCAAAGTTAAGCCGGCGGGGTGAGAACCGCCGCGCACACTATTGAGACAATCAGAAGAACCCGTTGTAAATCAGAAAACTTAGGGGCTTCCGGTTTGAATACGACCAGAGACCCGTCCCAAAGGGGTTATGCTAAGGTTCGAATGCGATCATATAGCTCCCAGTGGGTTTGGCGATGCCAATCAAGAGGGTACCGACAGCTATGTTCTCTTTGGTTCGAATACGACCCATGTTTGAACAGGAAGCCCCCAAATGATCTTAAAAGTTGTTTAACGACGCTGATTCGAATACGATCCACGTCGGTTCCCAAAGGGGGTTAAGCTATGATTCAAATATGATCAAGAAAACTCTCTGATGAGCTCGGCAGTGTGCCAATCAAGTGGGTATCAACAGCTATGTTCTCTTTGGTTCGAATACGACCCATGTTTGAACAGGAAGCCCCCAGGTGATCATAATGTTAATGGCTAGATTCGAATACGATCGTAAGCCGGATCCACCTCCAAGTGACCATGTAATGCTGCAATGGAAATAACACATGTACCTTTGGAGGAGAAAAGGACAGAGGTCCTACTTTATTGCTTATCATAATATATACATGGCTTATAGAAATATGTACATTACGAGAGCCGGCGGCTCAAGTGTAATAAGGCCGAAGCTGAGCTATGTTCCACGGCCGACGGGTCTCTTCCTCCGACTTGCGTGAATCTTTGTGCTCCCGAATGTCGATGAGGTAGTATGAACCGTTGTGCAAATTCTTGCTGACCACAAAGGGCCCTTCCCAAGGCGGGGATAGTTTGTGTGCATCTGTTTGATCCTGAATGAGCCGGAGCACCAGATCACCTTCCTGAAAGACCCGGGACTTAACCCGGCGACTGTGATAACGGCGCAGGTCTTGTTGGTAAATCGCTGAGCGAGCTGCTGCCACATCACGCTGTTCGTCCAACAAATCAAGAGCATCTTGGCGCGCCTGTTCATTATCCGCCTCAACATAAGCCGCCACTCGGGGCGAGTCATGACGGATGTCACTGGGGAGGACTACTTCCGCTCCATAGACCATGAAGAAGGGCGTGTAACCCGTAGACCTGTTAGGAGTAGTATTGATGCTCCATAATACGGAGGGTAGCTCCTCCACCCAACAACCCGGCGTCCGTTGCAAAGGGACTAAAAGCCGGGGCTTAATGCCCTTCAAGATCTCCTGATTAGCTCTCTCAGCTTGACCATTGGATTGAGGATGAGCCACTGATGAAACATCAAGTTGAATATGCTCTCGCTGACAAAACTCCTCCATAGCGCCCTTAGATAGATTGGTGCCATTGTCAGTTATGATGCTGTGCGGAAAGCCAAAGCGAAATATCACCCTTTTCATGAACTGAACCGCCGTGGCTGCGTCGCACTTACTAACTGGCTCTGCCTCAACCCACTTTGTGAACTTGTCAACTGCCACCAAGAGGTGGGTCTTTTTATCCTTGGACCTTTTAAAAGGCCCAACCATATCAAGCCCCCAGACCGCAAATGGCCAAGTGATTGGTATCATCCTCAGCTCCTGAGCCGGCACATGAGCCCGTCGCGAGAACCTTTGGCAACCATCACATTTACTGACCAAGTCCTCCGCATCAGCATGAGCCGTCAGCCAGTAAAAACCATGACGAAAAGCCTTGGCCACAAGGGATTTTGAGCCGGCATGATGGCCACAATCCCCTTCATGAATCTCACGCAAGATCTCTTGACCTTCCTCAGGGGAGACACAACGCTGGAACGCCCCCGTAACACTGCGGCGATGCAACTCACCATTGATAACAACCATTGACTTAGACCGCCGGGTTATTTGTCTGGCCAAAGTTTCATCCTCAGGCAAATCCCCCCGGGTCATGTAAGCCAGATAGGGCACTGTCCAGTCCGGGATGATGTGGAGAGCCGCCACCAATTGTGCCTCCGGGTCAGGGACAGCCAAGTCTTCCTCTGTAGGCAACTTAACACAAGGGTTATGCAAGACGTCTAGGAAAGTATTAGGCGGCACCGGCTTTCGCTGAGAGCCCAGCCGGCTTAAAGCATCAGCCGCCTCGTTCTTCCTGCGATCGATGTGCTCTACTTGGTAACCCTGAAAGTGCCCAGCAATGGCATCAACTTCACGGCGATAAGCCGCCATGAGAGGGTCCTTGGAATCCCACTTGCCTGATACTTGTTGAGCCACTAAGTCTGAGTCGCCGAAGCACCTTACCCGGCTCAAGCTCATCTCCTTAGCCATCCGAAGACCATGGAGCAAGGCCTCATATTCAGCCGCATTGTTAGTGCAAGGAAACATCAACCGTAGCACATAACGAAACTTGTCACCTTTAGGGGAAGCCAATACAACTCCAGCCCCCGAGCCCTCCAATTGCCTGGACCCGTCGAAGTGAATAGTCCAATACGTATTATCCGGCTTTTCCTCAGGCACTTGTAGCTCTGTCCAATCGTTGATGAAATCCACCAAAGCTTGAGATTTAACCGCAGTGCATGGCATGTATTTTAGACCATGAGGCCCAAGTTCTATAGCCCACTTAGCCACTCTCCCTGTAGCTTCTCTGTTTTGGATGATATCTCCAAGAGGGGCAGAACTAACCACAGTGATAGGGTGACCCTGAAAATAGTGCTTTAGCTTCCGGCTCGCCATGAATACGCCATAAACAAGCTTCTGCCAATGTGGATACCGCTGTTTAGACTCTATGAGCACTTCGCTGACGTAATAAACCGGCCACTGAACCGGGTGCTCGTTACCCTCTTCCTTGCGCTCCACCACCACAGCCACACTGACGGCTCGTGTGTTAGCAGCTACATACAGCAATAAAGGCTCCTTGTCAACCGGAGCAGCAAGGACTGGGGGCTCTGCCAGCTGTCTCTTCAAATCCTCAAAAGCAGTATTAGCAGCATCATTCCAGACAAAGTCATCAGTTTTCTTCATCAACTGGTACAATGGCATGGCCTTCTCACCCAAACGGCTTATAAACCGGCTTAAAGCAGTGATACGACCCGCCAGGCGCTGGACGTCGTTTATACACGCCGGCTTAGCCAAAGAGGTGATTGTCTTGATCTTCTCCGGGTTAGCTTCAATGCCTCTGTTAGAAACCAAGAAACCCAAGAGCTTGCCTGCAGGAACACCAAAAACACACTTGGCCGGGTTAAGCATCATCTTGTAGACCCGGAGATTATCAAAGGTTTCCCTTAGGTCATCTATCAAGGTTTCCTTCTCCCTGGACTTAACCACGATATCATCCACATAGGCATGAACATTGCGCCCAATCTGGTTGTGAAGACAGTTCTGCACACAACGCTGATAAGTCGCCTGTGCACTCTTGAGTCCAAAAGGCATAGACACATAGCAGAAGGCTCCAAAGGGAGTGATGAACGCCGTCTTCTCCTGGTCCTTAACTGGCATTTTAATCTGATGGTATCCAGAATAAGCATCCAAGAAACTTAAGCGCTCGCAACCCGCCGTAGCATCAATGATTTGATCAATACGGGGAAGAGCAAAAGGATCAGCCGGACATGCCTTGTTTAAGTCCGTGTAGTCCACACACATCCGCCAGGTGCCATTCCTCTTGAGCACGAGCACCGGGTTAGCTAACCACTCTGGGTGAAAGACTTCAACAATAAACCCGGCCGCCAAGAGCCGGGCCACCTCTTCACCAATGGCTTTCCGCCTCTCTTCATTAAACCGCCGAAGGAATTGCCTGACCGGCTTAAATTTCGAATCAACATTGAGAGTGTGCTCAGCGAGTTCTCTAGGTACACCTGGCATGTCAGAAGGTTTCCATGCAAAAATGTCCCTATTCTCACGGATGAACTCGATGAGCGCGCTTTCCTATTTTGGATCCAGATTGGCACTGATGCTAAACTGCTGAGATGAATCACCTGGAACGAAATCAACAAGTTTAGTCTCATCAGCCGACTTAAATTTCATTGCCGGCTCATGCTCCGTAGTCGGCTTTTTCAGAGAGGTCATATCTGTTGGGTCAACATTGTCCTTGTAAAATTTCAACTTCTCTGTTGCACAAACAGATTCTGCATAAGCTGCATCGCCTTCCTCACACTCCAAGGCCACCTTCCGGCTGCCGTGAACCGTAATGGTCCCATTGTGACCCGGCATCTTGAGCTGTAAATACACGTAACACGGCCGTGCCATGAACTTGGCGTAAGCCGGCCGCCCAATATGGCATGGTACAGACTTCTTATCTTGACCACCTCAAAGGTCAATTTTTCCACCCTGTAGTTGTACTCGTCTCCAAAGGCCACTTCCAACTCGATCTTGCCCACTGGATAAGCCGACTTACCAGGCACCACGCCATGGAAAACAGTATTGGACTGGCTGAGGTTCTTATCAATCAATCCCATACGACGGAAAGTCTCATAATAGAGGATGTTGATGCTGCTGCCTCCGTCCATGAGCACCTTAGTGAACTTATATCCTCCCACCTGAGGAGCCACCACCAGGGCCAAGTGACCCGGATTATCAACCCGGGGAGGGTGATCCTCCCTACTCCACACGATAGGCTGCTCAGACCATCTTAAATAGCGTGGAACCGCCGGCTCAACAGCATTCACAGCCCTCTTATGAAGCTTCTGATCTCGCTTGCACAGACTGGTGGTAAATACGTGATACTGTCCACCGTTAAGCTGCTTTGGGTTGGTCTGATAACCCCCCTGCTGCTGTTGATGACCCTGGCCAGACTGCTGATTAAAGCCCCCTTGACCGTTCTGAGGATTAGAATTTGAGCTGCCACCCGGGCCATGAAAACCGCCAGCGCCTGAGCCGCCGCCCGGGCCATGGTTGCCATTAAAGGCATTGGAATTCTTAAAGGCTTTCATGATTGCGCAATCCTTCCATAGATGAGTAGCTGGCTTCTCCCTAGAGCCATGCCTTGGACAAGGCTCATTCAACAGCTGCTCCAGCATCGGGGCTGACCCGCCGGCTCGGGGAGGTGGCCTCCCCTTGCATCGTTGGTTATTCCCCTGTGAGCTGGCGTTGGCCACGAACTCTAGGCTGCCGTCGGCCTTACGCTTGCCACCTCCTTGGTTCCCCGGGTTATGCTGAGGACCCTTGCCATTGTCGTTCTTCTTTCCCTTCCCTATCCTTTCATCATCTGAAGCGGGGTCCTTGGTACTATCAGAATCGGCGTACTTGACAAGAGCCGCCATCAGCGTACCCATATCATTGCAGTCACGCTTGAGCCGCCCGAGTTTCATCTTCAGGGGCACGAAGCGACAATTCTGTTCCAACATTAAGACTGCAGAGCCGGCATCCATCTTATCAGATGAATGTATTATCTCCTTGACCCGGCGAACCCAATGTGTCGTAGACTCACCCTCCTGCTGTTTACAGTTAGTCAAATCCACAATTGACATCGACTGCCTACAGGTATCTTTGAAGTTTTGGATGAACCGGGCTTTCAGCTCAGCCCAAGACCCGATGGAATTTGGTGGTAGCCCTTTCAACCAAGTGCGGGCAGTCCCATCTAACATCATGGTGAAGTACTTGGCCATTGCCGCTTCGCTGACCTCCAGCAATTCCATGGCCATCTCATAACTCTCGATCCAAGCTCCGGGCTGTAAATCAGCCGTGTAATTAGGCACTTTCCTAGGCCCTTTGAAGTCCTTGGGTAGACGTTCATTGCGGAGAGCCAGCACTAAACAAGGGACACCTCCAGTTCTTGTAGGGATACCCACGTCGACGGAAGTCGTCGGATAAGCCGGGGGTGTCTGGTAAGCCGTTAACTGAGGCACCTGCTCCGCCTCTTGTCGCACTCTGTCTTGGTCTGATGCGTGAAAGGCTCCGTTATGAGCCGGGCCATGGCCAGGGGGCAAGTCATGGCGTCGGACATTACTTGAGCCGGTCGCCGAAGCCATGTGTCTGCTGTAACTCGGACTCCGGCCTGGATGAGGGGTTGAGTGGATCCTGTCCCGGCTGTAAGAATACGCCTCTTGCTGCGCCAGCGCTGTCTAAAGGAGTTCTCTGACCCGACGGGTTTCAACAGCCGTTGGAGAGTCACCGTCAATTGGGAGAGCCGCCAGCCGTGCTGCTGCGGCGACCATGTTCTCCAGCGGGTTAGCATAATGACCCGGTGGTATTGGTATGTACTGAGGCGGGGCTGGGTTCCCCCGGGGAGGCCCCATCACTTGTGGCTGAACAGGGGTCCCAGACCCGGGCACTATGACCCCCGGCGGGTTACTAGACCCTGCACCTGGCGTGTTGAAGAGGTTTCGAGGATCGTAGACCGGAGGGAGTCGAGATTGGGCCTTTTGATGCCTCCTTCTCATGACCTCATTGGACGCGTTCTGATCCATCGTGAGCCGGAAGGACTGCGCCTGAATCAGCTGAGTCTGGGCGTCGAGAGCCGCCCTCTCCGCAGCCATCCTGATCCCTTCCGCTGCCAGATCCTCCTTGGCTTTCACTAGATCTAACTTTAACTGCGCCACCTCCGCGTCATGCTGAGCTTGATCCGCCGGGTCAACCGTGGCAGTCAACAGGGCCTTCATCTTGTCCGTGAGATCCATCAGCACCTGGGCCGGCGAGGGCACCGGATTTCCTGACCCGGCCGCAGGGTTTTGAACAGGCTGTGCACCGGCCATGAAGATTCCAACCCGGCTCGGTGGCTCAAAAGGGTCCGGAATACTGTCACCATCGGAACAGCCCCTGAGCCTGCCATCTTGAAGTTGATACAACGAGTTTGACTCATCTGTGGACGACTCGCCGTCAGAGCCGGCGGCTGTCTCATCACCAGATCCAGATCCATCAGAGATCCCTCCATGGACACATCCCACAAAAGCATGCTTCAAGGCAGGCAGGGCCCGGACGGGTCGTGCGCGCTGAGCCGTCTCGATGAGATCGGCGCAGAGATCCGGCTCAGGGCCCGGTTCACCAATCTTGCCAATGAAGACATGAATTACGCCGAAGAGGACCCGGTACCCGTACTCAATTGAGCCGGCGTCGGGGCCCCAGTCGGCATCGTCGATGTAGAGTTTGCCGCGACGACTCTTGGTCATCCGGCCCACAGCGTATCCCTTGAGCCCTTCGAAGCTGCCCTTCAAGAACTCAAATCCACCGTGCGCCAGCCCCACGGTGGGCGCCAACTGTCGTGGAATTGTCACAGCAGATGTCCATGAGCTAGGACTTACTCGTGGAGCCATCGCAGCTAGGAAGCTTGAAGGGGTTAAACGGGACAAGGAACACGAGGGTTATACTGGTTCGGCCCCTTACGGTGAAGGTAAAAGCCTACGTCCAGTTGAGGTGGTATTGATTAGGTTTCGATAACCAGGGAGCTTAACTGCTATGTCTAGCTCTCGGCCAGATCTTTCTTGTCCCTGAACCGCCGCCGGGTCGTCCCTTTATATAAAGAGGTTGACGCCCAGCGGCTCTCAGAGTCCCGGCCGGCTCATAAGAGTGTTCGGCTCGGACTCTCGACTATCCTTGCCTTACACTACAAGTTCTACCATAATGACGGTTGTAACTACGGGCCGTAAACCATCTCCGGGTCTTAAGCCCATCTTTGGCCCACCGTCTTCACGCTTGGCGCCGGGCTTCTGGCGATGACTATTATGAGTAATCCGGCCCCTCCGGGCGGGTGACTCTAAGGTTTATATCCTCAACACGTATCGATGCTTAAGTCTGCCCGAATGATGTTAGCAATTGCCACGTTTTATGAAATCTGGCAAATGGAAGCCAAAAACTGCATTCCTTAATGGATTTCTTAAAGAAGAGTTGTATATGATGCAACCAGAAGGTTTTGTCAATCCTAAAGGTGCTAACAAAATATGCAAGCTCCAGTGATCCATCTATGGACTGGTGCAAGCATCTCGGAGTTGGAAGATACGCTTTGATATGTTGATCAAAGCATATAGTTTTATACAGACTTATGGTGAAGCCTGTATTTACAAGAAAGTGAGTGGGAGCACTACAACCTTTCTGATAAGTATATGTGAATGACATATTGTTGATCGGAAATGATGTAGAATTTTCTGGAAAGCATAAAGGAGTGTTTGAAAGGAGTTTTTCAAAGAAAGACCTCGGTGAAGCTGCTTACATATTAAGCATCAAGATCTATAGAGATAGATCAAGACGCTTGATAAGTTTTATCAATGAGTACATACCTTGACAAGATTTTGAAGTAGTTCAAAATGGAACAATCAAAGAAGGAGTTCTTGCCTGTATTGCAAGGTGTGAAGTTGAGTAAAGACTCAAAACCCGACCACGACAGAAAATAGAAAGAGAATGAAAAGTCATTCCCTATGCCTCAGTCATAGGTTCTATGAAGTATGCTATGCTATGTACCAGACCTATTGTGTACCTCACCATGAGTTTGGCAAGAGGGTACAATAGTGATCCAGGAGTGGATCACTGGACAACGGTCAAAATTATCCTTAGTAGAATAAGGATATGTTTCTCGATTATGGAGGTGACAAAAAGTTCGTCGTAAAGGGTTACATCAATGCAAGCTTTGACACTGATCCGGATGACTCTAAGTCTCAATCTGGATACATATTGAAAGTGGGAGCAATTAGCTAGAGTAGCTCCGTGCATAGCATTGTAGACATAGAAATTTGCAAAATACATATGGATCTGAATGTGGCAGACCCATTGACTAAACTTCTCTCACAAGCAAAACATGATCACACCTTAGTACTCTTTGGGTGTTAATCACATGGCTATGTGAACTATATTATTGACTCTAGTAAACCCTTTGGGTGTTGGTCACATGGCGATGTGAACTATGGGTGTTAATCACATGGTGATGTGAACTATTGGTGTTAATCACATGGTGATGTGATCTAAATTATTGACTCTAGTGCAAGTGGGATACTGAAGGAAATATGCCCTAGAGGCAATAATAAAGTTATTATTTATTTCCTTATTTCATGATAAATGTTTATGATTCATGCTAGAATTGTATTAACCGGAAACTTAGTACATGTGTGAATACATAGACAAAACATAAGTGTCCCTAGTATGCCTCTACTTGACTAGCTCGTTTATCAAAGATGGTTATGTTTCCTAACCATAGACATGTGTTTTCATTTGATGAACGGGATCACATCATTAGGAGAATGATGTGATGGACAAGACCCATCCGTTAGCTTAGCATTATGATCGTTACAATTTCATTGCTACTGCTTTCTTCATGACTTATACATGTTCCTCGGACTATGAGATTATGCAACTCCCGAATACCGGAGGAACACCTTGTGTTCTATCAAACATCACAACGTAACTGTGTGATTATAAAGATGCTCTACAGGTGTCTCCGATGGTGTTTGTTGGGTTGGCATAGATCGAGATCAGGATTTGTCACTCCGTGTTTCGGAGAGGTATCTCTGGGCCCTCTCGGTAATGCACATCACTATAAGCCTTGCAAGCAATGTGACTAATGAGTTAGTTGCGGGATGATGCATTACAGAACGAGTAAAGAGACTTGCCGGTAACGAGATTGAACTAGGCATTGAGATACCGACGATCGAATCTCGGGCAAGTAACATACCGATGACAAAGGGAACAACGTATGTTGTTATGCGGTTTGACCGATAAAGATCTTCGTAGAATATGTGGGAGCCAATATGAGATTCCAGGTTCCGCTATTGGTTATTGACCGGAGATGAGTCTCGATCATGTCTACATAGTTCTCGAACCCGTAGGGTCCGCACGCTTAAAGTTTGATGACGATCGGTATTATGAGTTTATATGTTTTGATGTAACGAAGGTTGTTCGGAGTCCCGGATGAGACCACGGACATGACGAGGAGTCTAGGAATGGCCGAGACATAAAGATTCATATATAGGACGATAGTATTTGGACACCAGAAGTGTTCTGGGGGTACCGGGTACGTATCAGGTCACCGGAAAGGGGTTCCGGGCACCCCCGGCCAAGATTTGGGCCTTATTGGGTCTAGGGCGGGACAGACCAGCCCCTAGTGGGCTGGGGCGCCCCATATATGGCCGAATAGGGTGGGGGAAAGGAAAGGGAGAGGAGAGAAAGGAAGGGGGCAATTCGGCCTCCCCTTTCCTTCTCTCCCCCCTCCTCTTTCCTTCTCCCTCCGGAAAACATGGAAAGGGGGAGGTCGAATAGGATTAGGCCCCAAGTAGGATTCCTCCTACTTGGGGCGCGCCTCCTGCTGCTCCCTCCCCCTCCCACCTATATATATGTGGGGAGGGCACCGCTAGAACACACAATAGACAATCTCTTAGCCGTGTGCGGTGCCCCCCTCCACAGTTACACACCTCGGTCATATCGTCGTAGTGGTTAGGCGAAGCCTTGCGCCGGTAACTTCATCATCACCGTCGCCACGCCGTCGTGCTGACGAAACTCTCCCTCGGCCTCAACTGGATCAAGAGTACGAGGGACGTCATCGAGCTGAACGTGTGCTGAACATGGAGGTGCCGTACGTTCGGTCCTAGGATCGGTCGGATCATGAAGACGCACGACTACATCAACCGTGTTGATAAAACGCTTCCGCTTTCGGTCTACGAGGGTACGTAGACAACACTCTCCCCTCTCGTTGCTATGCATCACCTAGATAGATCTTGCGTGATCGTAGGAAAATTTTGTAATTACTGCGTTCCCCAACAGCCATTCCCATCTACACGTTGACTCAACCCTCGGTAGTCATATACACATCTCCCTTGTAACCCTCTCGCACGAGGAACTCCACCATGAATACAAAATAGAAGCAGGATGCAGTGTATTACCTCAAATACAAGGTGATGGTGTCCTGAATTAGGGGATGCTAACCTAGCCGGCCCATGCTCCTCGGATTGAGCCGGTGGGCCCTCGTTCTTCTCAAGATGGACTCCGGAAGCCGCACGCTGAGGACAAGATCAAGACCATAACCACCGAAGACTTATCGTGTACTCCAAGACTTCTCTCACCGCCTCTACGCCCAGATACCGACCTTGTAACTCTTGATACCCTACCTGGTGTGTATACAAGCCAAGGGGTTTAGCCTGTAGAGGGGACTTTAACGCAATCTCATTCACCTAGCCCTAGAGTTAGAACACATCTCACGGTCTCTAGGTAGATCAACTCTATACTTATACATCCCCATCAATATAAACAAAGAGCAGGACGTAGGGTTTTACCTCCATCAAGAGGGCCCGAACCTGGGTAAACATCGTCTCCTTGTTTCTGTTACCATATGTTCGAGATCCACAGCTCAGGACCCCCTACCCCGAGGTCTACCGGTTTTTACACCAACACAAGGGCCCGAACCTAGGTACCCCCTTGTGTAATCTCCCCTCGGCTACCTCCGTCCGCATTAGCCATCCTACTAAGTACTTGATACGTCTCCATCGTATATACTTTTCCTAACGTTTTTGCTCTTGTTTTGGACTCTATTTTGCATTATTTGAATGAAACTAACCCGGACTGACGTTGTTTTCAGTAGAACTACCAAGGTGTTGTTTTGCGCAGAAATAAAAGCTCGGAATTGGACAAAACTTTTTGGAGAATTATTTTGGAATAAATGGAGATTTATGGAACTAAGACCCACTGGAGGGGCCAGCTTCCCACAAGGCACCAGGGCGCGCCACCTCCCTCTGGCACGCCCTGGTGGGTAGTGGGGCCCATGAGGCTTCGCTGACCCTAATTCCAACTCTATAAATTCACATTTTTGGAGAAAAATAGGAGAGGAAGTTTCATCGAGTTCCGTGTGGAGCACGGTGATGGCGTGACCGCTGGCGTGCAGCGCCGCGGCAAGCCGGAGCATGGGGATCATGTGGCCAAGGTAGGGCAGCGGGAAAAGGACCACGCGACGCCGGACAACATCGCATGGCGCCATTGCCCGTGTGAGCCATGGGAATAGCAGCATGGGATTTGAGAACGTCGGCTTATTTTGCTAGGAATGGACAAGAACACATGTTAGGTGTACCCGGGAAGATGAAAAAGAAATATAGTACCCCTCTGTATTTTCTAAAAAAACGGCCACCTAGCTTTAAATTAATGAAGACTTTACAATTAACAAAACAACGCAAGACCCCAACAAAAACAAAAACCAAGGAAAAGAGCGATAAGATACAAAAGTGGTAGGCAACAATAACACCAAAGCACTGAAGACGGCAGGCAAACATCGAGTAAAAACTACAACACCATGTGATTCCTATGGTCGAGATCAGCGCTAATCATATCCATCACCGAAAGGCGCCCCCGCCCCCTCACCCTGTCTCGAAGGGCGCAGCATCGTCGGATGATGAAGACACTCACTCGTGTTGCCGCATCATTGAAAGTTTTCCATGTTGTCGAAAAAAATTAGGCCCGGGGTTTGCTTCATTCCTGGCTCCGCCACTGTTCATGGAGGCATTGTATTGGAGCTGACTTGATCATCAGAGCCCGTGGTAGCTTGTCCATCGTTGCTTCGGAGTGAGATCTGTGGACATCGGCTTGAGGCAGAGGGTATCGATGTGCAGCGGTGACAGTGGATTTTCTGGCTGGGCTAGCAATCTTTGTGTGAGATGTTGGTGGCCACGATCCCATCTGCAAGTACGCAAGAGGCAACGTCGGCCTAATACGTCATGGTATGGCGGTTCTTCGCTCGGGTGCGTGGGCGTCGACGTGGTCCTGTGCTGCTAGGTGATTGCCAAGACAGGATCGGGAATTTTGGATCTTCAGATCCAACAACAATGACAAGTTTGTTTTGCTATCTGATTCTGCCACCACAGATAAGGACGTCGGAGCATGAGGATGGTATGAGACTGTCGGAGCATCCCGAGTTTGGATTTGACAGTGTCAGTGACCTTCCTCCTTGGATCTTCGTTGCAAAGTGAGACGGCAACCTTTGCTGTTCAGAGTTGTCGGTGGTGACTGACTCTTATAGTGGCTTGACTGTCTGCTTGTACGAGCATGGTTTTTATTTGCGTGGCACCTCACGTCAAGACCGTGCTATGTATGTAGCTGCTGGGATCGTGGAAAGCGGTGGCGACATCACAGCTGATGTCAAGAGATGGTTGGTGCAGATATGGTTGCTGTTGTAGATTGTAGATCATTATTTTGATTGCTTCAGAGTTTTTTCTTTTTATTCCACCAAGGCATAGCTTCGGTTTTGTTTGACTTTGCTAGTTGTTGGTGTATTTTTTATGCGTGTGAGTTGGTATTAACTGTGTGCATCCTAGTTATGCAGAGGCCAGGTGTGTATTCATTCTGTTGTATCCTCTTGATGTTCATTTTGAGTTAATAAAATTCATCCATTGTCGAAAAACTTAGGCTAAAAGCCTACAACCAAACATACCCGTCGTTCCAGCTTTCGGTGTATTTCAACATAAAAGTAGACAACAAGTAGGGGATTAAACACACAGAAAACAAAAAAAATTTTCTTTGATACATGTTAATCGTCGCTGGTTTAGTATATAGCTTTGTTATGGATATAGGAGGGGGCCTCAGCAGCCGTTGGATCTACGGTTTTCGTTCCCCCGGTTGCATCCTGATCGCTGAAGTTATACTGAACCGGCATGTCGCCATTCTTCAGAGGTGCTGTTGCAGAAGATTCAGAAGGTTCAGGGCCGGGCACACTCGCCATGTTCCTCAACCAGGTCCTCGTGCGCGCTGTCCCCGTCACCTCATCCTCCGCCCCGTCGCCGCCGTTCCTCCTCCGCCAGGTCTCCTTCTCCGCCGCAGTTCCATCCCTCGACCTCGACATCCTCTGCTGCAGGC
This sequence comes from Aegilops tauschii subsp. strangulata, assembly GCF_002575655.3. Taxonomy (NCBI): domain Eukaryota; kingdom Viridiplantae; phylum Streptophyta; class Magnoliopsida; order Poales; family Poaceae; genus Aegilops; species Aegilops tauschii. The sequence continues at coordinate 433,952,672 of NC_053041.3, read as the reverse complement.
TGTCCCGCCGCCACCGTCTCGCGTGCCTCCCCCAGTCCCCAGCCGACGCCCTCGTGGTCTACCAGGTCTCGCTCAACTGCTTCGCTTTCGTTCCGTCCTTGGCGAAGAGACGTGACCCGTGGGTTCCGATCATTGCAGAGATGCCAGTCCCACGCGGCCGCCGAGGTGGCCTCCGAGATCGCGGCTGCCTTCACGGGCGCCTCGGTGAGCGTGTCCCTCACCTGCTCGACGTTTTGATGCTACGAGTAATTGCTGGCTAATTTTGCGTCCTCCGTTGTAAGGTTGGCGAGGAGGAGGAGGTGGTCTGTTCAGGCTCGCTGGTTGCAAAAGCGGTTGAGTGTGGACTTCGATGTCTGATGCTTGAGCGTGGGTGGAGCTTTGTCGGTGAGAGCATATACGTCCAGTCGACGTTTGCTGTGATCGAGGAGAGAACTGATCTGTGCGCGTTGAATGTGGTATGGTGATTTCACCCTGTTCACGTAGCGCTGCATTGCTGCATGTTGGTGTATATATAAATGCCATGCCTATAATCTCCATATGCGTACATGATTGTGCATGGTGCTAAATTGATCGATTCAAGCCTTATCCAGAAATGGGTGGAAAACGGTTATGCAAAGTACATAACCAAACCTCAGGCAGTAGTCATCATTGTTTGGTCTGTACAGAAGCCAACTGCATTGCCTAAGCTTGGTTTGAGCAAGCTTGATGCAGTCCGAATTAAATCAACTTTGTTGTACCAAGATCAACCTGTATATTGCTGGGACACATGAGTTATCAGTTAACTTCAGAACTTAAGTGCCGTCTTTGCAACTCAAGTGTTCATCCCTTCGTTAGTATCATGTGTACATCCTGTTGTCATGACCAACTCGTGAACCTCTCATTAAGCATTTCCGGTTGAGCATCAGAATGTGAGCGCACTAACATACTTCTGTTATTCGAGCATGAGCCCACTATGGTTCATATAAAGTATAGGCAATGTTTGACCTTCTGCTACCAAAGATGGTAATTATTTCACTCAACAGGACAAGTACTCCATCTTACAATGTAGAAAACCAGAGACTGTAGTGTTACATAAACTGTTTTCTCTCTCGAATTTGTTTTCTGTTGTTTCTTGTAAACGAGCTATTAATCCATATGAGCCTTTGATATTATTATGGTTTTGTAGCTTACCATCTTTGGTTGTCGAATTGGTACAGGAAGTCAGATCTGGACTAAATGATGATTATGAGTTTGTTGTCTCACCTGATGCATTTCGGTTCACTGCACTTAAGGTATTCTTCATTGTTCATTGGGCACCTTACAGAAGAAACTAGCTAAGTTAATTATTATGTATTTCTGCTAGATCTCAGATGTTGCTAGTTCCAGTGTGATAGAAACGTTTCAACAGATTAAGGAAGTAAGTTTGGATGGTTGTAACCTCCAGACAGCTTGTGCAATTCTTCCAACATTACAGGAAGGCCATGTGATTGGTAAGCTAGAGTTTTCGTATTACTTGCTACATCATCTCACATTCTTCTCAAATCTTAAGATATTTGTTTTCCTTTCATAGGTTTTAGCGAATTACCTCCTTCAGGGCAGATCTTGGACAGCTTTACAGAGCTTTGCTCAGTTAAGGTGATATATTTGGCATTTCCTACTATCTCAATATTATTATTTTTATTTAGTAAGCTTAACCTCCGGAGTATTTCCTGCATTTAACATTTTTTCTCATTTCACAAATTTTGCATTTTGCAGCATGGTGTGGAGACGAACTACAGTTATCATGCAGCAGTCAAACTGACACGCGGAGCTTCCTGTGAGAAGCAATGGTTATGATTTTTTAAATATAATTGTACACTCAGTGCTGTTACAGTTGTTATTAATATGTTGATCATTATCATTTATCAGTTCCATGTCAAACATGCATCTGATGTTCTGCTTTAATTACTTTTATCCAACTTATGTAGGTTGCCTTCTCCATTTGTCCTCCAAGGTCCGGGGCTTCAGCCTTCCCCAAAATCTGTTAGAGCATCAAAGGCAATGTCTTCCATGCGGTCCTTTATAGAATCGTTGAAAGGTGATGGTTGTTCTGTTGTCTGTTGTAAATATCCTTTACTAACTGTGAATTGGCATACATGCTTCTAGTTGTTGTAATCAGGGGTTGCTGTAAACCATGTTTCTCGGTGTTGTATGAGAGTTATGCAAGGCGTGTAGATATATGGCTTACCATTTAAGCATAAAAGACATATGATATCTACAGGAGAATCATAGGTCTGGTCCCTTAGGATGTGTGTTCAGGTCCTATGTCGGATCATACTATTATTGTTGTTTATCTTTACTCAATGACTCTGGGGACAAGTTTTTGTAGAATGCAAGAAATAATAACTATGTTGGATCATGCCTGACGTTTGCTTCTTATTTTAGCTTGGAATTGCTTTGGTCAGAGTCAACTAGTAATTAAGGTAATCAACTGACCTTTCAAGTAAATAATGCTGTTGTCATTCAACTCGTCATATCGTTTTCCTTATCTTCACATCATTACTATAAAATGGTACAAAAATGCATGTTAATTTTTTTTGTAGATATCGCTGTTCATGCAAGCAAATCACTTGTATTGATAAATCACTGTTATCCATTTTAAAATGATTTTTTCATTTTGAACTATGCGAACCTTTATCTGCCAGCACGTAATTATACAAATTGGGCATAGTAGGTCTCTGTTGTTTTTACGGTGGGCTCCTACGTTGCAGGAACAATTAGTAGTTAACTGCACGGCGACTCTGCCTACTTGGGACAAAGCCACAAGTAAACTGGCAATGCACACTGCAAGAACCGAAAATTCAGAGGATCTTCGTTTAGTTCATCCAAGTTCTGTGACCAAAGACCAATCATTGGCTTTAGGTACGTTTTGTCAAACAAACTTGTTTGCTCATATGGCTGAAATATTGATTCATCACATGTTTTTACTAAATGCATACGTATTTTCTACTATCACAAGACTTCCGGACCCCAAAACCAGCTGTCTTTTCCTCTTCGGCTGCCAAATTCTGCAATACCAAAGTTGAGATAGCTCAGTCTCTGGATGATGCTGGCACTGGCGATGACACACATTCCATCAAGCATGGTTGTCAATCACAGTCTGTTGTCTTAACCAGTTCATTCAAATGTAAGATTAGATTTCTCTTCTTTTTATTTGTTGTCACTTTTCATCGTTAGGAAATGCAAACAAATAATTCAGGTTACTAAATCATGTTGTTCCTAATAGGTGATTATGCTAATTAAGTTTTATCTACATAATTCATTTAATTATTACGGTCTCATTTCCTTCACAGTTCAACTGACAGTGACTGTGGTTCTTCTGTATTAAAATATCTTCTGCAGCGCAAATAACATTATTGAAGCCTTCATTCGGCAGAAGTAAACGAGCAGATAAAAACAAAACGTGGTTTTCTTCTGGTAAATATAATTACATCTGCAAATTTGTATTTGTTGATCGTCCATAGTCAATTCATTTTCTTAATTAGCAGATTCCTTTCACTAGAAAAACAGACTACAATTTCCCTTTGTGCTATTTTTTGCATCAGAACAATCTGATGCTGATAGTTCAAACAGATCGAGTGAAACTAGCCTACCAAAATCATCACTTGGAAATTTCCCTAAAGCAAGCCATGCTAATCCTGTTGATTCATCAAGTGCAAGTCTTCTGAAGCAAGTCATTCAGGTATGCCTTACCCAAAAGAATATCCATACCTTCGATCTAGTGTGCTTGGATCATAGTTACTGGATTCGCTCCAACCATAGTCGAACTCTGATCTGGATCAGGATTCGGGTTCGTTCCCGGTTCATTGTCAGATTCGGTAACAGGACCCACGGTGGTTCGAAGCCACATCTGTGGGGCGTCTAGGATTTGTAGCAGCGCCTCCCCACGCTAAGGCATGTTGCCATTGTGTCGCAAGTTGGAGCCGCGTGATTAGTAGCTACATCGCTGGGGTGTCTTAAGATTCGCTGACAATTAATTTCCCCTAAAGATGTTATTTCGTTTTTTCCTTCTATATAAGGTTTCTGTGTCAAATTGTGAACCAGGGTTGTTTTGTTAGGCAACCAACAATAAACCAAATATTTTTTCCAACGCCTCCCTATCTACCCAACTTTCAGGTCCATTACAAATCAGGTTATTTATCGTTCATGCCAGCTATTTTTGTTCTGCCAATCTTTGACCCTAATAATTCTCTTACGTCATCTGATTGTATATTTTCCCACTATATGGACTTCTTCTTTTTGTATAACTATATATTATAATAAAGAAATTTATCTTACATTACCTAAAGTTCCACATGGTGTTATTTATGTCAAATAACCCTGATTCAAACGTGGATTGGTACCAATGTGCTTTATTATTTATGGAACTTGAATTTTGAATATCCCATCATCCTTGCAGACTTCTGGAAATCCTAAAAGGAAGCATGCAGAGATTCTAGAAAACAATGGTGAAGGAGGAACTGTAAAAGGTATTACCAATCAGGGGACCCTTCCACACATATCAATTGTACTAACACGTACAGGATCTAATCATCCATATTTCCTCTGCAGTGCACCAAAAGGATTGTTCTGAAAAGAGGAACTTGGATGCGAGGAAGATATGTCATATGTCAATGCCCTTTATTTATTTTTCTCATATTATTTGCTATGTGAGAGAATGCTGTTAATTCTATCAAATAAGAAGTTTCATAAAAGAAGTAGAATATATTGTTTGCATGAGTAAATTTGGATCTTGTCGATACTATATGGGAATGAAAGCATCTTAAGGTGAGATATCTCGTACTCCCTCCGTCCCAAAATAAGTGTCTCAACTTTGTACTAGGTTTAGTACAAAGTTGTACTAAGCTTGGGACACTTATTTTGGGACAGAGGGAGTACTTCATATAAAAGAATAAAGGTGCAACTGAACTGATTAAAAATTGCTCAATGGGGAAGGGACACCAAGCCACTGAGTTTTTGTCTTAGTATTATTGTTTTGTTTAGTATGTACACGCAGTGGGAAATTCGGAGTTTGTAGATAGCTTATGTACTACTATGCAGCGAAAATATGCAGCTATATGTACATGTAACATCTTCAAGATTTTTGCGGGTAATTGGATGATGTGGCTGCATAAAAAAAAGGTGCTGGCCTGGGATTGACAAAGGAAAATACTTATTTTCATCAGTTCTACAAAGTACCATTTGAATGGAAGCTGTTATCTTAGGAATTCAAGGAATTTGTCATTCTTTCTGCTTGACATTGCACATGCAATAGTTTGTGGATTACAAACGTACCTGAATATTTATAGTTGAACTTGAACACAGTATAGTCTTAGTTGCCATTTCAGTAGTGCTAACTCAGATATTGTTGTGTTCACAGTAAAGATTATGCGCCTAATGTCCCGCAAGACATATCATCAGTGCTAGATATTCAGAAGGATGTGCTTAGAACAAAAGTAAAACCGACAAAATCAAAGTCTATGGTTGGCAAGAATGAGATAACTGCTGCAACAAAATCGAAAAGAAAGCCAGAAGTTGTCAAAGACGAGCTAACCAAAACGGTGAGTTGCCTAATTTTCTTTTATCGATGATAATCTCTGCAAACTGTTTAGTTATGTATGAGGTGATTTCAACAGTGAAGTTGTAGTTTGGCATTTTTTTTTCAGGCAATAGATCATCAAAAGGATGTTACTAAAAAGGTGACGAAGGCAAAGTCAGTAATTGTTAAGGATGAGTTAACTTCAACAACAAAGACAAAAACAAAGCCAGATGTTGACAAGGACGAGTTAACTGCAAAGGTGTCTGTCATTTATTTGTGCTTGAAAGAGGGCAAGCTAGATTTATATATACTGCTTTTGGTACTAACTTAATAAATTAATAACTTGACATAAAATGCTTTCAGGTGATAGATCATCATAAGCGAGGTGAGTTGCGTCTGCTTACAGTTGCTGATCTGAAGTGCTTTCTCAGTGCAAAAAAGGCAAAAGTTGGAGGTTCAAAGGAAGTGCTTATCCAAAGAGCATCTGAACTCCTTTCTTGACATAGGTATTTCTGTTAACACCAAGTACTTCTAGCGTAAAATGTGCAGTAGTGTGTTTGCAACATGGTGTTTCTGTATATTCAATCCAGTTCCTCTACTCTGTGCTTATAATTCTAGTCTGTCTTTATGATATTCGAAGTACTCTTGAGAAAACAGGGTGTTATTAAAACTTAAAATTTTCTTTTGTCGCCATCTAGGACAGTACAACTTATGGGAGCTACACGCTACACATAGTCGCCTGCACCAACCATGGAAACCGGGTTTCGCCCTACATTCTCGCTGGTGCCACAACCGACCATGGCTAGTAAATCACAGATAATATCTGAATGACAATAAGACAATTGTTGCTCCTCTAGGGTAAAAAAATTGTACTTGATCAAGATAATGGTTTTCCTTGGACCAGTTCAAGTATTTACATAATAGGTAGAATTGTTGATATCATGGTGATGTTGCATATGTGTTGGTTAAGATCGAGGGCCTATTTCTGAGGTCGCTAGTTGCTGGTGCTCATCACTCTCCAGCACATGTGGGATTACGATAGAGAGATGCAAACAAAGACACTACTGGGCATGGTGGACCATGTGAATGTTTACTCGATATACCAGTGAGATTTTGCACTTGCTAGTTTCGGTGTCTTTGCCGAGATTCCAGACAACCATCAGAACATGCATCTCGAGTTTGGCAACTTGGCCCCATCCTTGATGAAATAACTTTGTGGCAGCAAGCAGGAGCGGTGAAAATGGAGGTTTTTGTCAGGAGTTAGTGGTTTAGGCGTTTAGGAGGGGGTGTGAATTTTTGAGGCGTTGTATGCAACGACTCAAAACTTCTTCCAAATTATTTGCTGCCTAATATAAAATATGGAATGTCTTTGGCGCACTCTCGATTTTTTTTTGTTATATTGGTCTAAAGCCCATGCGACTTCAACACAAAAGGCATTTGATTTGGGGAGCTAGAGATCGATGCTACTGGCAACTAGCGTTGATTTTCCATCATAATTACGGTTCTACCAAAAAATGTTGAAGGATCATGGTAACTGATTGGTTACGATCCTACTCAATTAAGGCCCTGTTTGGAATGGCTCCGCTCCCGGAGTGGGCGGAGCTGTAGTCGAAAATCAGGGAGCTGCACTTTCCTCGCTTCGCAGATTCCTGGAGTGGGTGGATTGCCGAACAGGGCCTAAGTTCCTCCTACATTTCTAATTGCCACACCATAGCTCTCCAAAAAAACAGTAGCGCGTTCCCTTTGCATTTGGTTTTTGAACTGAAGTTCTAAAACTATAATTTGAACTGTTGTCCTGTTGCGAACTGCATAGAAAACCTGTCGTGCATTTTCAACTAACAATTGTAATGCGAAATATCCTATCTTTTGCAGAATGAGGTATGATTGCAATTAGCCACCGATCCAATTCAAGTCATGAATTTGGCAACCAGGAAACTGTATGAAGAGCACTCGCGTGCTGCAAGGAGCCTCACGCGCGTCAGGAAGCCCATCATCATGTCTCATCTCACCATATACTCCGGCACACAATCTCAACTTCGTACACACAGAGTACTCCCGCACTGATCTCATGCCTGCAATGTCCAACAGTTTTGATACGCACTATCTTGAGAAATTAGTGTTGGATAAGTGCCCCCAACAACCATATATACTAGTGTAGTGTGTGTGTGTGTGTGTGTGTATGTGATCATGGTGTTCCCGTTCTGAATCTTAAGATTGATATTGCTACATCAGAACGTGTTATAAATGTAAGAATAGGAGGCATCGGGATAAAAGCTTGATCAAATCACTTCCATACTCCCGTACACTGGGTTATTTTCTTTTGGCAAATACGCAAAGATTGCGCTTTCATTGATAGAAGGAGTAGAGAACCAATTACAGGAGGAGGCGGCTGGGAATCACCAGCACGAACACGAGAGCGGCGTGAGATGATTCTCAGAGCAGGTGGGAATGGGGTTGCTCAGCCCCAACTTAGTCTACAAACTAGTATTAGTATATTACAGGTAATACGCAGGCCCTTCCAATGGCGCCGGCGCGTGCCCAAGTGGACGCTTCTTCTTTGATGGCGGAGACCAGCTGGGAGACGGATGGTGTCTGATTGTTGAAGATGGCCTCTTTCCTGTGCTTCCAGAGGCACCAGGCGCAGAGCATAGAGGTTGAGGCAAAGCCCTTCTGAAGAGTTGCCGGCGTCGCTGAGTATGAAGACCGCCACCATTCCCTGAAGCCAGAAGTAGGACTGGGAGGGGGCGTAGTGGAGCGGCACCAAGACAGGACCTCGTGCCATACCTGTCGCGAGAAAGAGCAGCCCGCAAGCAGGTGCTCCATGCACTCCGGCACCTGGTCACAGAGCACGCACATATCGGCATGAGGCAGTCCGCCGCGCGCCAAGCGATCCGCTGTCCAGCATCTACCCAAGAGGGGTATACTGGGTTATTATGTGTGGATGAGGTGTGGTTTGAATTACATGTGCCGTTTGAAATACTAGATGGAACGAGCTTGGCCGTAGCTGCACACCCTAACATTGCATTGTTTATTTACCATATATATAGCATAATTATCTGAACTATGATTAGCAGCTAGGTCTGCTAGATAAGCTCCCTGACGATGCAGTGCATGTATAAATTATACTGGGTAAGCTGCACATTACTGACACAAAAGAGTTCATTTCTCTCTGTCATTCGCAAATTCTTCTCGAACACTTGGTCCCTCAGGTGTTTTTGAATTTTTGTCCCTCAGGTGTTTGAAAATAAGGAATAAGTCCTTTAATTAGACTTCACTTTTGAAGCATACATTAAGCTATTTTTCTGATTATACACCAATACTACTATGATTTTGCCGTATACTTTGTATTGATTGACCAGGCTGACTGAGTACACAGAGTACTCCCACACCGATCTCATGCCTGCAATGTCCACCAGTTCTGATACACAGTATCTCGAGAAACTATTGCTGGATAAGTTTCCCCAACAACCACATATACTGGAGTAGTATATACATGCGAGCACATTGTTTCTGTTCTGATATTTTAAGATTGAAAACACTAGCTTGATGCTCACCCTGATCTAACATTTCTACTGTGCTAGCTAGAAGATGGCAAAAACAAATGGATCAAGGATGTTACATGAGAGAAGGACCTCAAGGTGTCAAAAATGTTAAGAATAGGAGGCATCGGAATCAAGGCTAGATCAAATCGCTTCCATACTCTCATACACTGGGTTTTCACGTGTGGGTGAGGTGTGTTTTGAATTACATACATCAACCAGAGGACTAGATGGAGCTTACTCACTTGTAGCTAGCCATCGGATTGTTTCATTACCATTTGTGGCATTATTGTCTCGACTGTGATTAGCAGGTAGGTCTGCCAGATATGCTACTTGCTTATCCAGTGCGTTCTCACAAAAGCTCCTGTATACTGGACCATGATCTGGACCTGCTGTACAACTTACATCTGAATCAATTGCAGCCAACACATAAGAATCGTTTCTATTTCCTCTTATATTTGGAAAGCTGCACATTACTGGCACAAAAGAGTTGATTCTTTCTCTGTCGTTTGTGAATTCTGCTTGGACAGTCGGTCCTTGGGTGGGTGTAAGTAATGAATAACTCCTTTTGGACATTGCTTTTGAAGCATATATTAAGCTTTTTCTGACCTTACACCAAAATTACTACTCCCTCCGTTCACTTTTGTAAGACGTTTTAGATATTTAAGACAACACCTAAAACAGTTCAATTTCAGTTGTCTAAAACGTCTTACAAAAGTGAACAGAGGGAGTAATATTTTTTACATAAGCATGTTCAGACGTTTTTTTGACATATCTGAAGGTATTCAAAGGCCCAAGAGAGGCAATCCTAAATAGTTTTGTTTTTAATAAACCCACGCTGGTTTTTATTGAGAATAAAGATTATATATCCTTTAAAGTCTATTTGTAAGCAGTTTTGTGATTATTTTGATGGGCATACTCAGAAGGGAGATAGGACTAAATTCAGAAGGACATTCAGGATTGGCTTTCTTAGGGATAGGGGCAATAAATGCATTGTGGTCACTCTGGAGGTTCACTCTGCTATCATAGAAATCAAAGCATAGCTTGTAAAACTGTTCATTGATGATGTGCAGGCATTTTTTCATGAAGAGATCATCAAATCCATCAAGTCCAGGGGATTCATCATTGGGCATGTTCCTGATAATTTCATAAAATTTTCTCATTGGCGAATGGGTTTTCTAGATGACTTAAACCATAGTCTCTGGATAGGTGGTTGATATTAAATTGCATAGAGACATCATTAGAAGTACCTGATCCGTCTTTGAAAGAATGCCAAAGGATGACAACTTTCTAGTCATGATCATTAGCAGATAAACCATCATCACAATTTGAAGAGGATATGTATGCTTGTAATTCTAAGATGCACTAGTATGAAAAATGTGTTTTCATCTCCTAATTTTGCCATCTAGTATTTGCCTTTTTTTCCTCCTCCAATATAATCTCTTTGCCTCAACCAGTTTTGCGGTGTGCTCAATAAGGGCCTTTCTAAAATTACCTTCTTGTATGTAAAATGGCCTTTGATCTTCAAGACCATCCAATAGGGCAAGAACATGGAAGTATTGTTCAATTAGTTTCTTGACGGTTGGAAAGTTTTTGCTCCATGTTTTAAGTCCTCTAAGAATAGATCTAAATCTTTTGACAAGATCTTATTCGGAGTTGCTATAGAAAGCAACATTATTCCAGTTGTTCTGTACAATGTCTTAGAAGCCCTCAAATTCCAACCAGTATTCCTCAAATCTGAAGATTCGACCCTTTGGACTATTATTATGAAATACTTAGACATGATCATTTGTGGTTCTAGCCAAGGGGATTGCTATAGTGTCAAGGTATGAAGATGTGTATTTAGGGGATGTAAATACCCAGTCAAGTTTTCCTAGAAAAGGGTAGTCATACATGTTAATTACTCCAAGTAAAAGCCCCTAGCCTTGAGAGGTATTTTTTCCAGGTCCAAACCTTGAATGATACTCCTGAAAGCAACGTTGTGATGAGTGCTGCTACACACACGACATTGTGATGAGGTCTAAGATATGAAGTACTGGATAGAACATAAACAAACTTGATGCAACACATAGGCAGGTAGAATTGAGCCTAGATACAACTCCGTCCTTGTCCATATCACGAACTATCATGGGAGTTCTCCATGTTGAGTGCATTTTCAGACACCAAATTATTTGGCATCTGACAAGGACATGTTCCAATGGCTTGTGAGGGCGGGGACTGGAAGGTGTGGTGGAGGAGGTGCATTCTTATCAGTAGCAAGTACTCCCTCCGTTCCAAATTACTCGTCATGATTTTAGTTCAAATTTGAACTAAAACCACGACGAGTAATTTGGAACGGAGGGAGTAGCAACAACATTAAGCTGAGCTCCCAAATTCAGCACAGACCTCAGGCATAAACCTCACGAAAAGCGTTGGCCTTTGTTGTAGTCTCACGATGACTGTATCACATGCTCAGATACGCGATGAAGGCCATCATCTCCCATCTCGTATATTTGTAGTAATTGACCAGGCTGATTGAGTACCGACATTCGATCTTCATCACACACACATATAATCTCAACTTTGTACACACACGAAGTACTCCCACACCGGCCTCACGCATGTAATGTCCAGCAATTCTGATCCGCGCTATCTGAAGAAATTAGTGTGTGATAAGTGCCCTCAACAACCATATATGCTAGAGTAGTATATATATGCGAGCACATTGTTTGGGTTCTGATATCATAGGATAGAAAATGCTAGCTTGCTGCTCGTGCCTGATTTGGTATGTCTACCGTGCTAGAAATTCGCAAAAACAAATCGATCAAGATTGGTACATCAAAGAAGGATCTGAAGGTGTTGAAAATGTTGAGAATAAGAGACATCGGGATTAAAGATAGGTCAATTTGCTTCCATACTCTCCTACACTAGGTTTTCATGTGTGGATGAGGTGTGGTTTGAATCGCGGGTAGAAATTGATTTACTAGAGACAGTGAGCTGACAGGTACTGAGCCACTGAATTGTTTCATTATCATACATACCATAATTATCTCAACTATGATTAGCAGGTAGGTCTGCTAGATGTGCTCCTGGAAAATCCAGTGCTTTCTCATAAAAAGGCCTTCCTACATTGGGTTATGATCAAACAACACTCTACAACTTGCATGCTTCCAATTCATCATTTGCAGCCGATGCATGTGATTGTTTTTGTCCTTTTATTTTTGGTAGGCTGCACAAGAGTTCAACTTTTTCTCTACCCTTCGCCAATTCTTCTCAGACACTCAGGTCCTTGGGTGCCTGAAAGTAACAAATAAGTCCTTTAACTGGACTTCATTTTTGAAGCTTAGATTAAGCTATTTCTGACTCTATACACCAATAGTACTAAGGGGCTATTTGGTTTCTAGCCACATCTTGCCACACTTTGCCACACCTTACATTAGACAAGTTTGACCAAGTTATGTGGGTATTTGGTTCTAGCCACACCTAAGGCAAGATTTTTTTTATAAGAAGTGAACCCCACATGTCATAGACACAAAAAGTGTGGCAAGATTCCCTTAGGTAAGCCAAAGTGTGGCTAACAATCTGAGCAACTCAAGTTAGACAAGTGTGGCAAAAAATAATGTGGCAATATATGGCAAACATAGTCACAATCCAAACAGCCCCTAAGCTTTTCTACATAAGCATATTCAAGCGTCTTTTCTGCATAGAGTTTTGCACGCGTGCTTACATATGTAATAATAATAAGCATTATAAAATATGTAGCACTTCTGCTTCGGTACACCCTCTAAGCACATCAACAATCGAGATCGGTCCTTACCCCTTCACAATTAAGGGCATGATGAGCATTAACGATGATTAAGTCTAAGTCTAACCCTATTGAAACATGTATGTTTTCTAGGGCGGTGTATGGAAGCAGGTCTCATTATGTAGAGTTATTGCAGTACGGTTCTTGTTGTGGCATTTATTGTGAACATCAATAGGGTCCTCACTCTAGTCAGTAGATACTAGGCTGGAAACCTTGACGATTGGTGAAGTAGTAATCATTTTGAGTATTCAACCAGGATGCCTAGCATCACATCACCACCTCATCACTAGTTCTATATATAAACATCTCCAAGTGCATCGGACATCAACTCAACAACATAACAACCAGGCTCTCGTACGATCTCTAGTATAATGTTTGTAGGAGAACATGATAGGAGAGCTAAATGGTATCCATGAGCAATAAAGAGTATGCTTGAGCTCGAGTAGGAAAGAGAGGCATCAGGATTTCATGCCCCTCTCAACCGCTCGAAGGAAGGGTGTTGCATGGGCCAGTGTATATGTGGTCATCATAAGCACTAGCAGCTATGGGCAATGCACTTGCTCAGTATGTTGAGATAAGGCATTGCAAACGGGCAGTGATCTCTTGTCTTTGTAGTTTGTCACAAGGATGCAGGTTGCATTTGGTGGATATTGATCATGACGCATGACTTCGAGATCTCAAGTAAGGAAGACATAACCATCTCAAGCTTGACAACCACTCTCTTGAAGGTGCATGTCGCAGCACGATTGAGGCTATGGTGCAGCTTGAGGTATAAGCCGGAATGGCATGTTCTTCCATCCCCTGTGGCCGCGGATTGAAGCTGTCGCTCAAAACATTGCCGCCGTGTCTTCATCTGGCACTAGCTCTTCTCTTGATCCATTTGTAAATATATTCTTGAGGCATGGGTTCAAAGCTTCACAACCTCTTTTGTATTTTTGCACATGTAGCCCTCTCCTCACTCCCACCCCTCTCTAAAACACCTTGTAATGATACACTGTTGGTCGTGTTAGCGATATAATGAAATCCATCGATATAAAGAAATTCATCGAGGTGGGCAAACAATCCCATGGACTTTTCTAAAAAAAATTAAGATGGTGCATTTGATTAAAGAAGAGTCAAAGATGGAATTGTTGGGGAACGTAGCAGAAATTTCAAATTTTCTACGTATCACCAAGATCAATCTATGGAGTCATCTAGCAACGAGAGAGAGGGGAGTGCATCTACATACCCTTGTAGATCGCGCGCGGAAGCGTTCAAGAGAACGGGGTTGATGGAGTCGTACTCGTCGTGATCCAAATCACCGATGATCCTAGCGCCGAACGGACGGCACCTCCGCGTTCAACACACGTACGGAGCGGGGACGTCTCCTCCTTCTTGATCCAGCAAGGGGGGAGGAGAAGTTGATGGAGATCCAGCAGCACGACGGCGTGGTGGTGGAAGTAGCGGGATCCCGGCAGGGCTTCGCCAAGCGCAAGCGGGGAGGAAGAGGTGTCACGGGAGGGAGGGAGGCGCCAGGGCTTGGGTGCTGCTCCCATGCGCCTCCCCACTATATATAGGGGTGGAGGGGGCTGGTTTCTTGCCCTCCAAGTCCATTGGGGCGTTGACAAAGGTGGGGGAAAGAAATCCCATCATTTCCCTTCCCCACCGATTGTTATCCCCCTTTTTAGGGATCTTGATCTTATCCCTTCGGGATATGATCTTATTCCTTCTAAGGTGGGATCTTGGTGCCTTGACCAGGGGTGTGGGGCCTTGCCCCCACTACCCACGTTCATGTGGTCCCCCCATGCAGGTGGACCCCACTTCGGAACCTTCTAGAACCTTCTCGATACAATACCGAAAAATTCCGAACATTTTCCGGTGGCCAAAATAGGACTTCCCATATATAAATCTTTACCTCCGGACCATTCCGGAACTCCTCGTGACGTCCGGGATCTCATTTGGGACTCCGAACAACTTTCGGTTAACCGCATACTAATATCTCTACAACTCTAGCGTCACCGAACCTTAAGTGTGTAGACCCTACGGGTTCGGGAGACATGCAGACATGACCGAGACGACTCTCCGGTCAATAACCAACAACGGGATCTGGATACCCATGTTGGCTCCCACATGTTCCACGATGATCTCATCGGATGAACCACGATGTCGAGGATTCAATCAATCCCGTATACAATTCCCTTTGTCAATCGGTACGTTACTTGCCCGAGATTCGATCGTCGGTATCCCAATACCTTGTTCAATCTCGTTACCGGCAAGTCACTTTACTCGTACCGTAACGCATGATCCCGTGGCTAACTCCTTAGTCACATTGAGCTCATCATGATGATGCATTACCGAGTGGGCCCAGAGATACCTCTCCATTATACGGAGTGACAAATCCCAGTCTCGATTCGTGCCAACCCAACAGACACTTTCGGAGATACCTGTAGTGCACCTTTATAGCCACCCAGTTACGTTGTGACGTTTGGTACACCCAAAGCATTCCTACGGTATCCGGGAGTTGCACAATCTCATGGTCTAAGGAAATGATACTTGACATTAGAAAAGCTCTAGCAAACGAACTACACGATTTTGTGCTATGCTTAGGATTGGGTCTTGTCCATCACATCATTCTCCTAATGATGTGATCCCGTTATCAATGACATCCAATGTCCATGGTCAGGAAACCATAACCATCTATTGATCAACGAGCTAGTCAACTAGAGGCTTACTAGGGACATGTTGTGGTCTATGTATTCACACATGTATTACGGTTTCCAGTTAATACAATTATAGCATGAACAACAGACAATTATCATGAACAAGGAAATACAATAATAACCATTTTATTATTGCCTCTAGGGCATATTTCCAACAGTCTCCCACTTGCACTAAAGTCAATAATCTAGTTCACATCACCATGTGATTAACACTCAAAGTTCACATCGCCATGTGACTAATACCCAAGAGTTTACTAGAGTCAATAATCTAGTTACATCACCATGTGATTAACACTCAATGAGTTCTAGGGTTTGATCATGTTATGCTTACGAGAGAGGTCTTAGTCAACGGGTCTGCAACATTCAGATCCGTGTGTGCTTTACAAATCTCTATGTCATCTTGTAGATGCAGCTACCACGCGCTACTTGGAGCTATTCCAAATAACTGCTCTACTATACGAATCCGGTTCACTACTCAGAGTCATCCGGATTAGTGTCAAAGTTTGCATCGACGTAACCCTTTACGACGAACCCCCTTTCCACCTCCATAATCGAGAAAATTCCTTAGTCCACTAGATACTAAGGATAAGTTCGACCGCTGTCATGTGATCCCTTCCTGGATCACTATTGTACCCCTTGACTAACTCATGGCAAGGCACACTTCAGGTGCGGTATGAAGGAAATATGCCCTAGAGGCAATAATAAAGTTATTATTTATTTCCTTATATCATGATAAATGTTTATTATTCATGCTAGAATTGTATTAACCGGAAACATAATACATGTGTGAATGCATAGACAAACAGAGTGTCACTAGTATGCCTCTACTTGACTAGCTCGTTGATCAAAGATGGTTATGTTTCCTAGCCATAGACATGAGTTGTCATTTGATTAACGGGATCACATCATTAGGAGAATGATGTGATTGACTTGACCCATTCCGTTAGCTTAGCACTCGATCGTTTAGTATGTTGCTATTGCTTTCTTCATGACTTATACATGTTCCTATAACTATGAGATTATGCAACTCCCGTTTACCGGAGGAACACTTTGTGTGCTACCAAACGTCACAACGTAACTGGGTGATTATAAAGGTGCTCTACAGGTGTCTCCAAAGGTACTTGTTGGGTTTGCGTATTTCGAGATTAGGATTTGTCACTCTGATTGTCGGAGAGGTATCTCTGGGCCCACTCAGTAATACACATCACTATAAGCCTTGCAAGCATTGTAACTAATGAGTTAGTTGCGGGATGATGTATTACGGAACGAGTAAAGAGACTTGCCGGTAACGAGATTGAACCGACGATCGAATCTCGGGCAAGTAACATACCGATGACAAAGGGAACAACGTATGTTGTTATGCGGTCTGACCGATAAAGATCTTCGTAGAATATGTGGGAACCAATATGAGCATCCAGGTTCCGCTATTGGTTATTGACCGGAGAGGTGTCTCGGTCATGTCTACATAGTTCTCGAACCCGTAGGGTCCGCACGCTTAACGTTACGATGACAGTTATATTATGAGTTTATATGTTTTGATGTACCGAAGGTTGTTCGGAGTCCTGGATGTGATCACGGACATGACGAGGAGTCTCGAAATGGTCGAGACATAAAGATTGATATATTGGAAGCCTATGTTTGGACATCGGAAGTGTTCCGGGTGAAATCGGGATTTTTCCGGAGTACCGGGAGGTTACCGGAACCCCCCGGTAACTTAATGGGCCTTAGTGGGCCTAGGTGGAAGAGAGGAGAGGAGGCCAGGGCATGGCCACGCGCCCCTCCCCCCCAGTCCGAATAGGACAAGGAGAAGGGGGCGGCGCCCCCCCTTCCTTCCTCCCCTCCACCTCTTCCCCCTTTCTCTCCTAGTCCAAC
The DNA here is from genome assembly GCF_002575655.3 of Aegilops tauschii subsp. strangulata. Taxonomy (NCBI): domain Eukaryota; kingdom Viridiplantae; phylum Streptophyta; class Magnoliopsida; order Poales; family Poaceae; genus Aegilops; species Aegilops tauschii. The sequence continues at coordinate 433,935,242 of NC_053041.3, read as the reverse complement.
ATGGAAAAGGGGGGAGTCCTACTCCCGGTAGGAGTAGGACTCCTCCTGGCGCGCCTCTCCTCTAGGCCGGCCGAACCCCCCTTGCTCCTTTATAAACGGGGGCAGGGGGGCACCTCTAGACACACAATTGATCATTGATCTCTTAGCCGTGTGCGGTGCCCCCCTCCACCATATTACACCTCGATAATATTGTAGCGGTGCTTAGGCGAAGCCCTGCGTCGGTAGAACATCAACATTGTCACCACGCCGTCGTGCTGACGAAACTCTCCCTCAACACTCGGCTGGATCGGAGTTCGAGGGATGTCATCGAGCTGAACGTGTGCTGAACTCGGAGGTGCCGTGCGTTCGGTACTTGATCAGTCGGATCGTGAAGACGTACGACTACATCAACCGCGTTGTGTTAAACGCTTCCGCTATCGGTCTACAAGGGTACGTGGACAACACTCTCCCCTCTCGTTGCTATGCATCAGCATGATCTTGCGTGTGCGTAGAATTTTTTTGAAATTACTACGTTCCCCTACAGTGGCATCCGAGCCTGGTTTTATGCGTTGATGTTATATGCACGAGTAGAACACAAGTGAGTTGTGGGCGATATAAGTCATACTGCTTACCAGCATGTCATATTTTGGTTCAGCGGTATTGTGAGATGAAGCGGCCCGGACCGACATTACTCGTACGCTTACGCGAGACTGGTTTCACTGTTGCGAGCACTCGTTGCTTAAAGGTGACTGGCAGGTGTCTGTCTCTCTCACTTTAGTTGAACCGAGTATGGCTACGCCCGGTCCTTGCGAAGGTTAAAACAGCACCAACTTGACAAACTATCGTTGTGGTTTTGATGCGTAGGTAAGAATGGTTCTTGCTAAGCCCGTAGCAGCCACGTAAAACTTGCAACAACAAAGTAGAGGACGTCTAACTTGTTTTTGCAGGGCATGTTGTGATGTGATATGGTCAAGACGTGATGCTATATTTTATTGTATGAGATGATCATGTTTTGTAACCGAGTTATCGGCAACTGGCAGGAGCCATATGGTTGTCGCTTTATTGTATGCAATGCAATCGCCATGTAATTGTTTTACTTTATCACTAAGCGGTAGCGATAGTCGTAAAAGCAATAGTTGGCGAAACGACAATGATGCTACGATGGAGATCAAGGTGTCGCCCCGGTGACGATGGTGATCATGACGGTGCTTCGGAGATGGAGATCACAAGCACAAGATGATGATGGCCATATCATATCACTTATATTGATTGCATGTGATGTTTATCTTTTATGCATCTTATCTTGCTTTGATTGACGGTAGCATTATAAGATGATCTCTCACTAAAATTTCAAGATAAAAGTGTTCTCCCTGAGTATGCACCGTTGCGAAAGTTCTTCGTGCTGAGACACCACGTGATGATCGGGTGTGATAGGCTCTACGTTCAAATACAACGGGTGCAAAACAGTTGCACATGCGGAATACTCAGGTTAAACTTGACGAGCCTAGCATATGCAGATATGGCCTCGGAACACTGAGACCGAAAGGTCGAGCGTGAATCATATAGTAGATATGATCAACATAGTGATGTTCACCATTGAAAACTACTCCATTTCACGTGATGATCGGTTATGGTTTAGTTGATTTGGATCACGTAATCACTTAGATGATTAGAGGGATGTCTATCTAAGTGGGAGTTCTTAAGTAATATGATTAATAGAACTTAAATTTATCATGAACTTAGTGTTGGAAATATGCCCTAGAGGCAATAATAAATGGTTATTATTATATTTCTTTGTTCATGGTAATTGTCTATTATTCATGCTATAATTGTATTGTCCGGAAATCGTAATACATGTGTGAATACATAGACCACAACGTGTCCCTAGTAAGCCTCTAGTTGACTAGCTCGTTGATCAACAGATAGTCATGGTTTCCTGACTATGGACATTGGATGTCATTGATAACGGGATCACATCATTAGGAGAATGATGTGATGGACAAGACCCAATCCTAAGCATAGCATAAAAGATCGTGTAGTTTCGTTTGCTAGAGCTTTTCCAATGTCAAGTATCTTTTCCTTAGACCATGAGATCGTGCAACTCCCGGATACCGTAGGAGTGCTTTGGGTGTGCCAAACGTCACAACGTAACTGGGTGACTATAAAGGTGCACTACGGGTATCTCCGAAAGTGTCTGTTGGGTTGGCACGGATCGAGACTGGGATTTGTCACTCCGTGTGACGGAGAGGTATCTCTGGGCCCACTCGGTAATGCATCATCCTAATGAGCTCTATGTGACTAAGGCGTTAGTCACGGGATCATGCATTGCGGTACGAGTAAAGAGACTTGCCGGTAACGAGATTGAACAAGGTATTGGGATACCGACGATCGAATCTCGGGCAAGTAACATACCGATTGACAAAGGGAATTGCATACGGGATTGATTGAATCCTCGACACCGTGGTTCATCCGATGAGATCATCGTGGAACATGTGGGAGCCAACATGGGTATCCAGATCCCGCTGTTGGTTATTGACCGGAGAGGCGTCTCGGTCATGTCTGCATGTCTCCCGAACCCGTAGGGTCTACACACTTAAGGTTCGGTGACGCTAGGGTTGTAGAGATATGTGTATGCGGAAACCCGAAAGTTGTTCGGAGTCCCGGATGAGATCCCGGACGTCACGAGAGGTTCCGGAATGGTCCGGAGGTGAAGAATTATATATAGGAAGTCAAGTTTCGGCCACCAGGAAAGTTTCGGGGGTTACCGGTATTGTACCGGGACCACCGGAAGGGTCCCGGGGGTCCACCGGGTGGGGCCACCTATCCCGAAGGGCCCCGTGGGCTGAAGTGGGAAGGGAGCCAGCCCCTAGTGGGCTGGGCGCCCCCCCATGGGCCTTTCCCCCTGCGCCTAGGGTTGCAAACCCTAGGGTGGGGGGGTTTCCCACTTGCCTTGGGGGGCAAGGAACCCCCCTGGCCGCCGCCCCTTGCCCTAGATGGGCTTTGGCCGCCGCCCCCCCCTCCCAGGGGGCCTATATAAAGGGGGGGAGGGAGGGCAGCAACCTACAGCCTTGGGCGCCTCCCTCCTCCCCTGCAACACCTCTCTCTCTCTCGCAGAAGCTCGGCGAAGCCCTGCCGGAGACCCGCTACATCCACCACCACGCCGTCGTGCTGCTGGATCTCCATCAACCTCTCCTTCCCCCTTGCTGGATCAAGAAGGAGGAGACGTCGCTGCACCGTACGTGTGTTGAACGCGGAGGTGCCGTCCGTTCGGCACTCGGTCATCGGTGATTTGGATCACGGCGAGTACGACTCCGTCATCCACGTTCATTGGAACGCTTCCGCTCGCGATCTACAAGGGTATGTAGATGCACTCCCTTCCCCTCGTTGCTAGTATACTCCATAGATGCATCTTGGTGAGCGTAGGAAAATTTTAAATTATGCTACGATTCCCAACACTTAGTACCTGATAGTATCTTGCTTGTCTATGTTAATTGTAGATAGATGGCCCGTGTTGTTGTTCCGTTGAATTTTAATGCGTTCCTTGAGAAAGCAAAGTTAAAAGATGATGGTAGCAATTACACGGACTGGGTCCGTAACTTGAGGATTATCCTCATTGCTGCACAGAAGAATTACGTCCTGGAAGCACCGCTGGGTGCCAGGCCTGCTGCTAGAGCAACACCAGAAGTTATGAATGTCTGGCAGAGCAAAGCTGATGACTACTCGATAGTTCAGTGTGCCATGCTTTACGGCTTAGAACCGGGTCTTCAACGACGTTTTGAACGTCATGGAGCATATGAGATGTTCCAGGAGTTGAAGTTAATATTTCAAGCAAATGCCTGGATTGAGAGATATGAAGTCTCCAATAAGTTCTACAGCTGCAAGATGGAAGAGAATAGTTCTGTCAGTGAGCATATACTCAAAATGTCTGGGTATAATAATCACTTGATTCAACTGGGAGTTAATCTTCCGGATGATAGCGTCATTGACAGAATTTTTCAATCACTGCCACCAAGCTACAAGAGCTTCGTGATGAACTATAACATGCAAGGGATGAATAAGACAATTCCCGAGCTCTTCGCAATGCTAAAGGCAGCGGAGGTAGAAATCAAAAAGGAGCATCAAGTGTTGATGGTCAATAAGACCACTAGTTTCAAGAAAAAGGGCAAAGGGAAGAAGAAGGGGAACTTCAAGAAGAACAACAAGCAAGTTGTTGTTCAGGAGAAGAAACCCAAGTCTGGACCTAAGCCTGAGACTGAGTGCTTCTACTGCAAGCAGACTGGTCACTAGAAGCGGAACTGCCCCAAGTATTTGGCGGATAAGAAGGATGGCAAGGTGAACAAAGGTATATGTGATATAAATGTTATTGATGTGTACCTTACTAATGCTCGCAGTAGCACCTGGGTATTTGATACTGGTTCTGTTGCTAATATTTGCAACTCGAAACAGGGGCTACGGATTAAGCAAAGATTGGTTAAGGACGAGGTGACGATGCGCGTGGGAAATGGTTCCAAAGTCGATGTGATCGCCGTCGGCACGCTACCTCTACATCTACCTTCGGGATTAGTATTAGACCTAAATAATTGTTATTTGGTGCCAGCGTTGAGCATGAACATTATATCTGGATCTTGTTTGATGCGAGACGGTTATTCATTTAAATCAGAGAATAATGGTTGTTCTATTTATATGAGTAATATCTTTTATGGTCATGCACCCTTGAAGAGTGGTCTATTTTTAATGAATCTCGGTAGTAGTGACACACATATTCATAATGTCGAAGCCAAAAGATGCAGAGTTGATAATGATAGTGCAACTTATTTGTGGCACTGCCGTTTAGGTCATATCGGTGTAAAGCGCATGAAGAAACTCCATAATGATGGACTTTTGGAATCACTTGGTACTTGCGAACCGTGTCTCATGGGCAAGATGACTAAAACACCGTTCTCCGGAACTATGGAGAGAGCAACTGATTTGTTGGAAATCATACATACAGATGTATGTGGTCCGATGAATATTGAGGCTCGTGGCGGATATTTTTATTTTCTCACCTTCACAGATGATTTGAGCAGATATGGGTATATCTACTTAATGAAACATAAGTCTGAAACATTTGAAAAGTTCAAAGAATTTCAGAGCGAAGTTGAAAATCATCGTAACAAGAAAATAAAGTTTCTACGATCAGATCATGGAGGAGAATATTTGAGTTACGAGTTTGGCCTACATTTGAAACAATGCGGAATAGTTTCGCAACTCACGCCACCCGGAACACCACAACGTAATGGTGTGTCCGAACATCGTAATCGTACTTTACTAGATATGGTGCGATCTATGCTGTCTCTTACTGATTTACCGCTATCGTTTTGGGGTTATGCTTTAGAGACGACTGCATTCACTCTAAATAGGACACCATCGAAATCCGTTGAGACGACGCCTTATGAACTATGGTTTGGCAAGAAACCAAAGTTGTCGTATCTTAAAGTTTGGGGTTGCGATGCTTATGTGAAGAAACTTCAACCTGATAAGCTCGAACCTAAATCGGAGAAATGTGTCTTCATAGGATACCCAAAGGAGACTGTTGGGTACACCTTCTATCACAGATCCGAAGGCAATACATTTGTTGCTAAGAATGGATCCTTTCTAGAGAAGGAGTTTCTCTCGAAAGAAGTGAGTGGGAGGAAAGTAGAACTTGATGAGGTAACTGTACCTGCTCCCTTATTGGGAAGTAGATCATCACAGAAACCAGTTTCTGCGACACCTACACCAATTAGTGAGGAAGTTAATGATAATGATCATGAAACTTCAGATCAAGTTATTACTGAACCTCGTAGGTCAACCAGATTAAGATCCGCACCAGAGTGGTACGGTAATCCTGTTCTGGAGGTTATGTTGCTAGACCATGATGAACCTACGAACTATGAAGAAGCGATGGTGAGCCCAGATTCCGCAAAATGGCTAGAGGCCATGAAATCCGAGATGGGATCCATGTATGAGAACAAAGTATGGACTTTGGTTGACTTGCCCGATGATCGGCAAGCCATTGAAAATAAATGGATCTTCAAGAAGAAGACTGACGCTGACGGTAATGTTACTGTCTATAAAGCTCGACTTGTTGCGAAAGGTTTTCGACAAGTTCAAGGGATTGACTACAATGAGACCTTCTCACCCGTAGCGATGCTTAAGTCTGTCCGAATCATGTTAGCAATTGCCGCATTTTATGATTATGAAATTTGGCAAATGGATGTCAAAACTGCATTCCTGAATGGATTTCTGGAAGAAGAATTGTATATGATGCAACTGGAAGGTTTTGTCGATCCAAAGGGAGCTAACAAAGTGTGCAAGCTCCAGCATTTATGGACTGGTGCAAGCCTCTCGGAGTTGGAATAAACGCTTTGATAGTGTGATCAAAGCATTTGGTTTTATACAGACTTTTGGAGAAGCCTGTATTTACAAAAAAGTGAGTGGGAGCTCAGTAGCATTTCTGATATTATATGTGGATGACATATTGCTGATTGGAAATGATATATAATTTCTGGATAGCATAAAGGGATACTTGAATAAGAGTTTTTCAATGAAAGACCTCGGTGAAGCTGCATATATATTGGGCATCAAGATCTATAGAGATAGATCAAGACGCTTAATTGGACTTTCACAAAGCACATGCCTTGACAAAGTTTTGAAGAAGTTCAAAATGGATCAAGCAAAGAAAGGGTTCTTGCCTGTATTACAAGGTGTGAGATTGAGTAAGACTCAATGCCCGACCACTGCAGAAGATAGAGAGAAGATGAAAGATGTTCCCTATGCTTCAGCCATAGGCTCTATCATGTATGCAATGTTGTGTACCAGACCTGATGTGTGCCTTGCTATAAGTTTAGCAGGGAGGTACCAAAGTAATCCAGGAGTGGATCACTGGACAACGGTCAAGAACATCCTAAAATACCTGAAAAGGACTAAGGATATGTTTCTCGTTTATGGAGGTGACAAAGAGCTCATCGTAAATGGTTACGTTGATGCAAGCTTTGACACTGATCCGGACGATTCTAAATCACAAACCGGATACGTGTTTACATTGAACGGTGGAGCTGTCAGTTGGTGCAGTTCTAAGCAAAGTGTCGTGGCGGGATCTACGTGTGAAGCGGAGTACATAGCTGCTTCGGAAGCAGCAAATGAAGGAGTCTGGATGAAGGAGTTCATATCCGATCTAGGTGTTATACCTAGTGCATCGGGACCAATGAAAATCTTTTGTGACAATACTGGTGCAATTGCCTTAGCAAAGGAATCCAGATTTCACAAGAGAACCAAGCACATCAAAAGACGCTTCAATTCCATCCGGGATTTAGTCCAGGTGGGAGACATAGAAATTTGCAAGATACATACGGATCTGAATGTTGCAGACCCGTTGACTAAGCCTCTTCCACGAGCAAAACATGATCAGCACCAAGACTCCATGGGTGTAAGAATCATTACTGTGTAATCTAGATTATTAACTCTAGTGCAAGTGGGAGACTCAAGGAAATATGCCCTAGAGGCAATAATAAAGTTATTATTTATTTCCTTATATCATGATAAATGTTTATTATTCATGCTAGAATTGTATTAACCGGAAACATAATACATGTGTGAATGCATAGACAAACAGAGTGTCACTAGTATGCCTCTACTTGACTAGCTCGTTGATCAAAGATGGTTATGTTTCCTAGCCATAGACATGAGTTGTCATTTGATTAACGGGATCACATCATTAGGAGAATGATGTGATTGACTTGACCCATTCCGTTAGCTTAGCACTCGATCGTTTAGTATGTTGCTATTGCTTTCTTCAGGACTTATACATGTTCCTATGACTATGAGATTATGCAACTCCCGTTTACCGGAGGAACACTTTGTGTGCTACCAAACATCACAACGTAACTGGGTGATTATAAAGGTGCTCTACAGGTGTCTCCAAAGGTACTTGTTGGGTTGGCGTATTTCGAGATTAGGATTTGTCACTCCGATTGTCGGAGAGGTATCTCTGGGCCCACTCAGTAATACACATCACTATAAGCCTTACAAGCATTGTAACTAATGAGTTAGTTGCGGGATGATGTATTACGGAACGAGTAAAGAGACTTGCCGGTAACGAGATTGAACTAGGTATCGAGATACCGACGATCGAATCTCGGGCAAGTAACATACCGATGACAAAGGGAACAACGTATGTTGTTATGCGGTCTGACCGATAAAGATCTTCGTAGAATATGTGGGAACCAATATGAGCATCCAGGTTCCTCTATTGGTTATTGACCGGAGAGGTGTCTCGGTCATGTCTACATAGTTCTCGAACCCGTAGGGTCCGCACGCTTAACGTTACGATGACAGTTATATTATGAGTTTATATGTTTTGATGTACCGAAGGTTGTTCGGAGTCCTGGATGTGATCACGGACATGACGAGGAGTCTTGAAATGGTCGAGACATAAAGATTGATATATTGGAAGCCTATGTTTGGACATCGGAAGTGTTCCGGTGAAATCGGGATTTTTCCGGAGTACCGGGTGGTTACCGGAACCCCCCGGTAACTTAATGGGCCTTAGTGGGCCTAGGTGGAAGAGAGGAGAGGAGGCTAGGACAGGGCCACGCGCCCCTCCCCCCCAGTCCGAATAGGACAAGGAGAAGGGGGCGGCGCCCCCCTTCCTTCCTCCCCTCCACCTCTTCCCCCTTTCTCTCCTAGTCCAACATGGAAAAGGGGGGAGTCCTACTCCCGGTAGGAGTAGGACTCCTCCTGGCGCGCCTCTCCTCTAGGCCGGCCGAACCCCCCTTGCTCCTTTATAAACGGGGGCAGGGAGGCACCTCTAGACACACAATTGATCATTGATCTCTTAGCCGCGTGCGGTGCCCCCCTCCACCATATTACACCTCGATAATATCGTAGCGGTGCTTAGGCGAAGCCCTGCGTCGGTAGAACATCAACATTGTCACCATGCCGTTGTGCTGACGAAACTCTCCCTCAACACTCGGTTGGATCGGAGTTCGAGGGACGTCATCGAGCTGAACGTGTGCTGAACTCGGAGGTGCCGTGCGTTCGGTACTTGATCAGTCGGATCGTGAAGATGTACGACTACATCAACCGCGTTGTGTTAAATGCTTCCGCTATCGGTCTACGAGGGTACGTGGACAACACTCTCCCCTCTCGTTGCTATGCATCACCATGATCTTGCGTGTGCGTAGAATTTTTTTGAAATTACTACGTTCCCCTACACGGTACACAACATAGCATATTGTAGAGCCTACGTCTAAAGCATAGGGGACGACCTTCGTCCTTTCTCTTTCTTCTGCCGTGGTCAGGTCTTGAGTCTTACTCAATACTCACACCTTGTAACACAGCCAAGAACTCCTTCTTTGTCGATCTATTTTGAACTCCTTCAAAATCTTGTCACGGTATGTATTCATTTGAAAGTACTATTAAGCGTTTTGATCTATCCTTATAGATCTTGATGCTCAATGTTCAAGTAGCTTAATCCAGGTTTTCCATTAAAAACACTTTTCTAATAACCCTGGATGCTTTCCAGAAATTCCACATCATTTCTGATCAACAATATGTTAACAACATATACTCATCAAAAATTCTATAGTGCTCCCACTCACTTCTTTGGAAATACAAGTTTCTCATGAACTTTGTATAAACCCAAAATCTTTGATCATCTCATCAGAGCATTCATTCCTACTCCGAGATGCTTACTCCAATCCTTAGAAGGATTGCTGGAGCTTTGCATACTTGTTAGCATCTTTCAGGATTGACAAAACCTTCTGGTTGTATCACATACAACCTTTCCTCAAGAAAATCGTCGAGGAAACAATGTTTTGACATCCTATCTGCAAGATTTCATAAATAATGCAGTAACTGCTAATATAATTCTAACAGACTCTTAGCATCGCTACGAGTGAGAAAGTCTCATCGCAGTCAACTCCTTGAACTTGCCGGAAAACATCTTAACGACAAGTCAAGCTTTCTTAATGGTGACACTTACCATCATTGTCTGTCTTCCCTTTAAAATCCATCTGTACCCAATAGCCTTACGACCATCAAGTAGTTCTTTCAAAGTCTATACTTTGTTTTCATACATGGATCCTCTCGGATTTTATGGCCTCGAGCCATTCGTCGGAATCCAGGCCCACCATCGCTTCTCCATAGCTCGTAGGTTCATTGTTGTCTAGCAACATGACTTCCAAGACAGGATTACGTACCACTCTGAAGTAGTACGCATCCTTGTCGTCCTATGAGGTTTGGTAGTGACTTGATCTGAAGTTTCATGATCACTATCATAAGCTTCCACTTCAATTGGTGTAGGTGCCACAGGAACAACTTCCTGTGCCCTGCTACACATTAGTTGAAGTGATGGTTCAATGACCTCATCAAGTCTCCACCATCCTCCCACTCAATTCTTTCGAGAGAAACTTTTCCTCGAGAAAGGACCCGTTTCTAGAAACAATCACTTTTGCTTCCAGATCTGAAATAGGAGGTATACCCAACTGTTTTGGGTATTCTATGAAGATGCATTTATCCGCTTTGGGTTCGAGCTTATCAGCCTGAAACTTTTTCACATAAGCGTCGCAGCCCCAAACTTTTAAGAAACGACAGCTTAGGTTTCTCTAAACCATAGTTCATACGGTGTTAAGCGTCGCAGCCCCAAACTTTTAAGAAATGACAGCTTAGGTTTCTCTAAACCATAGTTCATACGGTGTCGTCTCAACGGAATTGCGTGGTGCCCTATTTAAAGTGAATGCGGTTGTCTCTAATGCCTAACCCATAAACGATAGTTGTAATTCGATAAGAGACATCATGGTATGCACCATATCCAATAGGGTGCAGTTATGATGTTCGGACACACCATCATAATATGGTGTTCCAGACGGTATTAGTCGTGAAACAATTTCCACAATTCTTAATTGTGTGCCAAACTCGTAACTCAGATATTCATCTCTATGATCATATCACAGACATTTTATCCTCTTGTCACAACGATCTTCAACTTCACTCTGAAATTACTTGAACCTTTCAATAATTCAGACTTGTGTTTCATCAAGTAAATATTCTCATCATCTACTCAAATCATCTATGAAGTAAGAACATAACGATATCCACTGCGTGCGTCAGCACTCATTGGACTGCACACATCAAATGTATTACTTCCAACAAGTTGCTCTCTTGTTCCATCTTACTGAAAACGAGGCCTTTCAGTCATCTTGCCCATGTGGTATGATTTGCATGTCTCAAGTGATTCAAAATCAAGTGAGTCCAAATGATCCATCTGTATGGACTTTCTTCATGCATATATACTAATAGACATGGTTCGCATGTCTTAATCTTTTCAAAAACGAGTGAGTCCAAAGATCCATCAACATGGAGCTTCTTCATGCGTTTTATACCAATATGACTCAAGTGGCAGTGCCACAAGTTTTGGCATGAACATGTGTATCACTACGATCGAGATTCAATAAACCATTCATTTTAGGTGCAAGACCATTGAAGGTATTTATTCAAATAGACAGAGTAACCATTATTCTCCTTTAATGAATAACCGTATTGCGATAAACATAATCCAATCATGTCTATGCTCAACGCAAACACCAAATAATTATTATTCATGTTTAACCCCAATCTCGATGGTAGAGGGAGCATGCAATGCATGATCACACCAACCTTGGAAACACTTCCAACACATATCGTCATCTCACCTTTAGCTAGTCTCCGTTTATTCCGCAGCTTTTATTTCGAGTTACTAACACTTAGCAACCGAACCGGTATCTAATACCCTGGTGCTACTAGGAGTACTAGTAAAGTACACATTAATATAATGTATATCCAATATACTTCTGTCGACCTTGCCAGCCTTCTCATCTACGAAGTATCTAGGGTAGTTCTGCTTCAGTGACCGTTCCCCTCATTTCAGAAGCACTTAGTCTCGGGTTTGGGTTCAGCCTTGGGTTTCTTCACTAGAGCAGCAACTGATTTGCCGTTTCATGAAGTATCTCTTCTTGCCCTTGCCCTTGCCCTTCTAGAAACTAGTGGTTTTACTAACCATCAACAATTGATGCTCCTTCTTGATTTCTACTTTCGCGGTGTCAAACATCGCGAGTTGGTCAAGGATCATCATGTCTGTCCCTGATATGTTATAGTTCATCACGAAGCTCTAATAGCTTGGTGGCAGTGACTATGGAGAACCATCACTATCTCATCTGGAAGATTAACTCCCACTCGATTCAATTGATTGTAGTACTCAGACAATCTGAGCACATGCTCAACGATTGAGCTTTTCTCCCTTAGTTTGCAGGCTTAAGAAACTTGTCAGAGGTCTCATACCTCTTGACGTGGGCATTAGTCTGAAATCCCAATTTTAGTCTTTGGAACATCTCATATGTTCTGCGATGTTTCAAAACCGTCTTTGGTGCCACAATTTTAAACCGTTAGCATCGCACACTGAACTATCACGTAGTCATCAAAACGTGTATGTCAGATGTTTCGTAACATCTACAAACGACGCTCGAGGTTCAGCACACCGAGCGGTGCATTAAGGACATAAGCCTTCTGTGCAGCAATGAGGACAATCCTCAGTTTATGGACCCAGTCCGCATAATTGCTACTATCAACTTTCAACTAAATTTTCTCTAGGAACATATCTTAGTAGAACTAAAGCGTAAGCTACGACATTATTTGCAAAGACCTTTTGACTATGTTCATGATAATTAAGTTCATCTGATTATTTAATGAACTCCCACTTAGATAGACATCCCTCTAGTCATCTAAGTGATACATGATCCGAATCGACTAGGCCGTGTCCGATCATCACGTGAGACGGACTAGTCATCATCGGTGAACATCTCCATGTTGATCGTATCTACTATACGACTCATGTTTGACCTTTCGGTCTCTTGTGTTCCGAGGCCATGTCTGTACATGCTAGGCTCGTCATGTCAACCTAAGTGTTTTGCTTGTGTTCCGAGGCCATGTCTGTACATGCTAGGCTCGTCAACACCCGTTGTATGCGAACATTAGAATCTATCACACCCGATCATCACGTGGTGCTTCGAAACAACGAACCTTCGCAACGGTGCATAGTTAGGGGGAACACATCTCTTGAAATTTTAGTGAGGGATCATCTTATTTATGCTACCGTCGTTCTAAGCAAATAAGATGTAAACATGACAAACATCACATGCAAATCATAAAGTGACATGATATGGCCAATATCATCTTGCGCCTTTTGATCTCCATCTTCGAGGCGCGGCATGATCACCTTCGTCACCGGCATGACACCATGATCTCCATCATCATGATCTCCATCATCATGATCTCCATCATCGTGTCTTCATGAAGTTGTCTCGCCAACTATTACTTCTACTACTATGGCTAACGATTAGCAATAAAGTAAAGTAATTACATGGCATTTTTCATTGACACGCAGGTCATACAATAAATTAAGACAACTCCTATGGCTCCTGCCGGTTGTCATACTCATCGACATGCAAGTCGTGATTCCTATTACAAGAACATGATCAATCTCATGCATCACATATATCATTCATCACATCCTTTTGGCCATATTACATCACATAGCATACCCTGCAAAAACAAGTTAGACGTCCTCTAATTGTTGTTGCATGTTTTACGTGGCTGCTATGGGTTTCTAGCAAGAACGTTTCTTACCTACGCAAAAGCCACAACGGTGATAAGCCAATTGCTATTTACCCTTCATAAGGACCCTTTTCATCGAACCCGATCCGACTAAAGTGGGAGAGACAGACACCCGCTAGCCACCTTATGCATCAAGTGCATGTCAGTCGGTGGAACCTGTCTCACGTAAGAGTACGTGTAAGGTCGGTCCGGGCCGCTTCATCCCACAATGCCACTGAATCAAGATAAGACTAGTAACGGTAAGCAAATTGAACAAATCGTCGCCCACAACTACTTTGTGTTCTACTCGTGCATAGAATCTACGCATAAACCTGGCTCATGATGCCACTGTTGGGGAACGTAGCAGAAATTTCAAATTTTCTACGTATCACCAAGATCAATCTATGGAGTCATCTAGCAACGAGAGAGAGGGGAGTGCATCTACATACCCTTGTAGATCGCGCGCGGAAGCGTTCAAGAGAACGGGGTTGATGGAGTCGTACTCGTCGTGATCCAAATCACCGATGATCCTAGCGCCGAACGGACGGCACCTCCGCGTTCAACACACGTACAGAGCGGGGACGTCTCCTCCTTCTTGATCCAGCAAGGGGGGAGGAGAAGTTGATGGAGATCCAGCAGCACGACGGCGTGGTGGTGGAAGTAGCGGGATCCCGGCAGGGCTTCGCCAAGCGCAAGCGGGGAGGAAGAGGTGTCACGGGAGGGAGGCGCCAGGGCTTGGGTGCTGCTCCCATGCGCCTCCCCACTATATATAGGGGTGGAGGGGGCTGGTTTCTTGCCCTCCAAGTCCATTGGGGCGTTGACAAAGGTGGGGGAAAGAAATCCCATCATTTTCCTTCCCCACCGATTGTTATCCCCCTTTTTAGGGATCTTGATCTTATCCCTTCGGGATATGATCTTATTCCTTCTAAGGTGGGATCTTGGTGCGCCTTGACCAGGGATGTGGGGCCTTGCCCCCACTACCCACGTTCATGTGGGTCCCCCATGCAGGTGGGCCCCACTTCGGAACATTCTAGAACCTTCCCGGTACAATACCGAAAAATCCCGAACATTTTCCGGTGGCCAAAATAGGACTTCCCATATATAAATCTTTACCTCCGGACCATTCCGGAACTCCTCGTGACGTCCGGGGTCTCATCCGGGACTCCGAACAACTTTCGGTTAACCGCATACTAATATCTCTACAACTCTAGCGTCACCGAACCTTAAGTGTGTAGACCCTACGGGTTCGGGAGACATGCAGACATGACCGAGACGACTCTCCGGTCAATAACCAACAGCGGGATCTGGATACCCATGTTGGCTCCCACATGTTCCACGATGATCTCATCGGATGAACCACGATGTCGAGGATTCAATCAATCCCGTATACAATTCCCTTTGTCAATCGGTACGTTACTTGCCCGAGATTCGATCGTCGGTATCCCAATACCTTGTTCAATCTCGTTACCGGCAAGTCACTTTACTCGTACCGTAACGCATGATCCCGTGGCTAACTCCTTAGTCACATTGAGCTCATTATGATGATGCATTACCGAGTGGGCCCAGAGATACCTCTCCGTCATACGGAGTGACAAATCCCAGTCTCCATTCGTGCCAACCCAACAGACACTTTCGGAGATACCTGTAGTGCACCTTTATAGCCACCCAGTTCCGTTGTGACGTTTGGTACACCCAAAGCATTCCTACGGTATCCGGGAGTTGCACAATCTCATGGTCTAAGGAAATGATACTTGACATTAGAAAAGCTCTAGCAAACGAACTACACGATCTTGTGCTATGCTTAGGATTGGGTCTTGTCAATCACATCATTCTCCTAATGATGTGATCCCGTTATCAATGACATCCAATGTCCATGGTCAGGAAACCATAACCATCTATTGATCAACGAGCTTGTCAACTAGAGGCTTACTAGGGACATGTTGTGGTCTATGTATTCACACATGTATTACGGTTTCCAGTTAATACAATTATAGCATGAACAACAGACAATTATCATGAACAAGGAAATACAATAATAACCATTTTATTATTGCCCCTAGGGCATATTTCCAACAGGAATATCCCTAGTTGGAAAATTGGCATGGAGGGTTTAAGATTACCAATATAAATTGATAAAAGTTTTATAGGAGTTATCGTTTGAGAAAGACAAGACTAGCATACCTCAAATTTCTGAGGGAAATGGTTGGAATGTATCCCATGCACATCATGATTTTGTATTTAAATTGTTCTTTTTATTATGTACAAAAAAGCAAACAAAAAAGAGGGTTATGGGTTTGGACCAACTCAAACGTGTTAAGTTAAGATAAGATTTTTGGATGTCCGTGCGGATAGGAAAGGAAAGCTCCTCTATGAAAATCTTCTATTGGCAAGGTGTGAGGTATGTTGTTCTTGATAATCTAGGCATAGCGAGTAATGCAGAAGGAGTAAATTGCGTTGGTGGTCCCAATACTTATCCCGTACGTTGGGAATATGCTCCACTGGTCTTCAAATTTTCTGGAGCATGCATTCATGCTCATGATCAATCCATGTCAAACCAGATCATGATGATGAGACTGTAATTGTTGCAGTCCCATTATATTGTCCATGTGCCCATTCGCATGCTCTTCGAAGAAATGCTTCCGCTATCGCACGTTAATGAAATGCTATGGCTTTGCATCTTTGAGTCAAAACTCATAAATATAACCCCATCATGAAGTTCCCCATCTCCTTGCCCCTCATCATCTTCTTCTCAACAACCACCCCACGTACAATGCTCCATTCACCCCCCCCCCCCCCCCCCCACCCCCAACTCAGATTCACGTTTGATGGAGTAGATAGAAAAAATCGGACGCGGTGTTTTGGCTCCTAAGTGCATATGCACCCATTGTCTAAATACATATTTTGAAAAGTTAAAAAAATCGGGACAAAAATACTGCGGGTATATCCGGACATTCTATGTGCGTGCACAAAGTTTCGGTGAAAAACGATGTTTTTTGTTGCTTGTGTAAAAAAGATAAAGAAATGCCTGGTGAATAGTTATAATAAAGTATCAGAAATTGTCTTTTTTACACAAGCCATAAAAAACCTTGGCTTTCACCGAAAACTTTGTGCACGCATATAGAATGTCCGGATATACATGCCGAATTTTGTTCGGAATTTTTCAACTTTTTAAAATATGTATTTAAACAATGGGTGCATATGCGCCTAGGACCCATAGCCAATTTCCAGAAAAAATCTTCACAAGATTTTTCTTCCGTGGGTGTCCACATGCCTATAACCCTGCCCAAGTTTTGCATAAAGCATGATGGCCCACTCGCTGGCATCAACGACAAATATTAGAGTAGGTGAGGTGTGTGACACCGGCAACGGCAACCAACACCAGTTTAATATCAAAGAGTGTTCTTAACTCAAATATGAACGAACCTTTTGTCGTGTTATATCACTATGTGCATGTATTCTTTCAAGATTATGTCTATCCTTTTCGAGGGCGTAAAAGGGAAACTAAGTTACATGCTTAATTAGGCAATCGGTTATAAAAAAAATGTGCATGGCCTACGACACGGCCAGCATCGCCGAAAGAAATATAGATGTTCACTCGATGCTTCAAAATGGATCATCCACACCAGCATTAGGTAGCAACTGATTGGACAGTTCTTCAATGTTACAACATACTCCCTCCGTTTTTCTAAATCTAAGTCTTTTTAGACATTTCAAATGGCAACAACGTACAGATGTATGTAGACATATTTTAGAGTGTAGATTCACTCATTTTGCTATGTATGTAGTCATTTGTTAGAATCAGTAGAAAGACTTATATTTAGGAACGGAGGGAGTACTTACTAGTACTTTCAGTCCATAGGATGGTGCAAACAATTGAGGGAAAACTAGTTTATTGTTTCAAACAGGTTGTTTTTAAGGGAAAATTGTTTCAAACAGGTGTCAGAACTAGCCGATAGGGCCTGCAGCCAAAGCCCAACAAGAAGAGAAGCTCATCAAACATCGAGATGATAACTGCGTTCTTTAACCGGCCCAAACACAGCCTAACATTTCGGCCCACTAGACAATTATAACAGCAGCATCAGACGGCCTACGATATCGCCACCGAACAACGACGACCGTCCGATCTTCCCAGCCCTAACCGTATTTATAAGAGACCTCCGCCCGCGTCCGAGAAACCCTATCGACTCAGGCGCAGCCACCACCGAAGCAGACTCCGGAGAGCAGGCAAGGCGAGGACCGAGATGGCGCGCGGCGTGGCGGCGGCTACCAAGGGCGGCGCGGGCGCCGGGAAGAAGAAGGGGTCGGTCTCCTTCGTGATCGACTGCACCAAGCCCGTCGACGACAAGATCATGGAGATCGCGTCGCTCGAGAAGTTCCTGCAGGAGCGCATCAAGGTCGCCGGGGGCAAGGCCGGCAACCTCGGGGACTCCGTCACCGTCGCCCGCGACAAGAGCAAGGTCACCGTCACCTCCGACGGAGCCTTCTCGAAGAGGTACGGACATGCCGCCGCTCCCTCCCTCCCTCCCCAGATCCACGCACAAGAGCAGTCCTGGTCGGGCGTGGTTGCCGGGTAGCACTTTTTGAATCCTAGGGCGGATGCATCGTAGGTTGTCAATCTGCTAGTGGATCGCGATTAGGAATTCGTTCTCCATTTGTGATGGCTGGGTGATGTGGAGCGCTTGAAGTAGTCTGTCGACGCATTCTAATTTAGTTTAGTTTTTACCATGATATCTTTCAATGTCAGTCCAGTATTAGAAATTGAGATGGCAACTGTATTAGTCGCTCCATCAGTAGCAGATTTGCTGATTGCACGCTGTTAGATAGTGGAAACGGTTGTCATAAGCCATGTCGCCTATGGTGTCGACCTAATTTAGCCCCCTCTGTGTTGGAGGTCCAGAATTCTGGATACAAGTCATGCTTCAAATCTTTATTATCCATTTTAGTAGTAAATGCTTCAAATACAGTTTCACAAGTCCTGCTTAAAAATGAGTATTGCTTCTGTTATCCAGTTTAGTAGTCCATACGACGCATTTGTTATGCTGCTTTTGTTCATTGTGTATCATGCTCTCCTCTTATGTTGAATCTCATATGTTCTCATTTTCGCAGGTACTTGAAGTACTTGACGAAGAAGTACCTGAAGAAGCACAATGTGCGTGACTGGCTTCGGGTGATTTCATCCAACAAGGACCGCAGCGTCTACGAGCTCCGGTACTTCAACATTGCTGAGAACGAGGGCGAGGAGGAGGACTAATATGCACTGCCATGCTTCTGTGTCGTGTGAAACTTTGAACTTGTTGGAGCACTCCTGCAGTAGAGTTTTGATGTTTATTTTTTTCACCCATGTTTTGAATTGTGGCCAGGACGACATGTGATGGATGCTTAGATAACCAAGCTGAAGAATTGTCCGTTCTTGTTCTTGTGGTTTGTAGAAATGTTGGTGAGAGCATGCGGGGCCTAGAAATATTCCAACACGTACGCTTTCCTTCTCAAGTCCAATGCCTTAATCAAGTATCAACCCATTTCCTCCAGCGTACAAATTAAATCCAATAAACAGCGTCCTCGATTGCCTCTTCAGGGTCCTCTTCCTGCTGGATTAGAGTTTGATTGCATGACAGAAAAACAAGGAATTTTCGTTTGATTGAATCACAGGAGTCCAATAAACGGCGTACTCGATTGCCTCTTCAGGGTCCTCTTCCTATTGAGTTTGTAGGTGTACCTTTTTTTAGGCGACTTTTACTTTACTGTTGGTACAAAATCGAAGTAAAAGGAGACGGACTGGTATGTTTTGCGAATAAAACAAAACTGATTATATTAACCTTACTTTTAAAAACTTTCACTTGTTTTTTACTGTTCTCTAAATTTTTTTTTGCCTAAATGGGTGCGCCTAGGCCCAGGTTCCAAAAATCCATACCTTTTTTTATATCAGATATAGAATGTCTCTTCAAAAAGAGATTTTCTATTGGATATAGTACAAATGATTATTCAGGGGGAATATCATATAGGATCCAATCCTACAAATCAAACAAACAATGTAAATAAGGATTTAAATCCTCCAAAAAGAATTGTATAGTCGAAGAGGCCCCCAAATGCTTGGGAGCATATTTCCCCCCTAATCATATAGCCTTGCATTTGTCACTGTAGGTATTGCTTCCCGGAATACCTTTCTATCAGCAGCGCAATTACCATTTCAAAAAAGGAGTGCAATTACCAAAATGGAGCTCTGCTATACCAAAAAAGAAGTGCAATTACCATTTCAAGGAACTCAAATCAGATAAGGCAGATTGCGTTTTTCTTTCATCCAGCTGACGAACACTTAAGATTTTTAGATTTGAAATCCAAATTTTCGCACATCCCAAAGTAAAAAATTTCACACAATGGATAATCAATGCACCAATCAAAAGCTGGCATTATATCAGTTCAACTTGTTGCCACAAGCGAATCTATTCACTCCTATTATATTCAACTGCAAGGAAGAAAGTGAAGGAAGCATCTAGGATTTTTTTTTACGATACCATTCAAGTCTTACAAAAAATGTCGACAGATACAAGGATCTCTTCCGAGATCAAATTGGTCCAAAATGCAGGAACAGCTTACTTGGGGCGTCATTTTCAGGCAACATTTATTGGGACAAAATTCACTCCATTGAAAGGTTGCATGAGTTGGTCACAACCAAAAACCAGCAGCTGACTCTCTGCTTGGCTAACTACGTGCATACTCAAGCAAACGCAGGGGCGGGTGTGCAACCAGTGGCCGGTGCAACTTCGGACGTCTTCTGTGCAGAGCTGTACTTCTTTGTGACGAACCTAACATGTTTCATTTGTCAGTTAATGGTCATCAGCTAAATCATACTGCAGAAGCTATCTGCTGTTTAGTGTTTACACACTGATGATTAAAGCGACTAAACATCTTCGATGCAATATTTTTTTGGAAGGCTATCATAAAAGGACAGACCCAGTGCATAGAAGCTCCCACACAAGGTGGGGTCTGGGGAGGGATTATAGGAACCTAGTCTTACCCCTGCAAAGTGCAATGCAGAGAGGCTGGTTCGAACCCAGGACCTCTTGGCACAAGTGGGGAGGACTTCACCACTGCGCCAGGCCTGCCCTCGAAGGCTATCATAAAAGGAAGCTAACAATATTATACTGCCATTTGTGTTCTCTTGATAAAACAACAAACTTCACTTTAACACAGGCATGCAATTTACCGGATATCACAAGTGTAGTACATGATATTATCATAAGAACTGAGGTTTATAAACAATAGATACCTGAAGAAATCTCTCCATAGCAATTCAAACATTAACCAATTTGTCCCAGCATCGGATGTTCCGTCACCATCCTTGGATGGAATTGCTCTAGAAGAAAGAGAAAATTGCCAATTATGCAAAAAAGAAATAAGACCATAGCATAATGACGAGACAGAGTACGTTACTACTTTCTCCATATACTTCTGTTAGGGTTCACAGTAACACCACATACCTAATGGCATGCTTCTTCAACTCCTCATACATGAAACGTGGAGAGAGACAACCAGTAGCAAGCCATGGTGAAATTTTGCAGGAGAAATTAGCACCATATATGCTATTCTGAGTACTATCTTTCACAGCTTTATTCGGCTGCATACAACATTCTGCAGCAAATTTCTTCAGCCTTTCCAGGGCTTCTGCCTCACCACCAATGAGATTTGAACCAGCAGCAGATTTTGAGTCCTGAGTTAACAAGGTGAAACTTGAAGTTCAGAAAAACATAGCATTCAGGATGTCAGACATGTTGAACTGAATGTGTGTAGGGAATTGTTGATGACAGGAGCATAAGCACATCATTAATTTAAACATAAAAAGCCATTATGCTAGGTAAACAAACATTACAGAATGATATGGACTATAGCTCAAATAAATTGATCCTATCCTATAGTTGTTGTCACTAACACAAAACTAAGCATCTGGTGTCAGGCTGTCAGCACCAATGTCGCAGTCCACATTTTACACATACACTCAAGAGGAGCTCGGGTTATAGGTGTAAGGCGTCCTTAAATTAGTGGGACAACAGAGAAGCATATCATGGTTGTACAAAAGCAAAAGACAAAACCATATTTGTTTTTCATGTGGTACAATCTTGTTACATTTTTTTTATGAATTTATAACAAAAAGAAAAGAAAAATGGCCGTGTTCTCATTTTGTCGCCTTGCTCTGAAATGTTACAACATGCTCGATCAAACAAGAAGCAAAGCATGCAAACCCTAGCACTAACTTCATTAATATGGCCAATAGGCAGCAATTATGTCGTGCGAACCTAAATGCACGAACGAGCAACCTTTCAACTCAATTCCCATTCCTGACCGTCAAAGATCCGTTGACCGAACCTACTAACAAAATCGCCTAAGAATATAATCTTTTACAACAATTCACTAGCTAAATTGTCAACATTATCAAGCATGCTACAGTTGGCTACACCATCCACTTCTATTTTGCATAATTCAGCGCGAGGATTATCGAACTCATAAACTTTCACCACACAAGTGTGAGCATTGACTTATATCTTGGCTAGAAGCTGAATGTAGTTAGAGAGTCAAATGTGTTTCGCAAGAATGAGTGTCTCTGAAAACTTTTACCTGTGCCATGGCCGGTGGTGCAGAGAGTCCAAGCTCACCAAGCGTGGGGATGTCACCAGGCTCCAGCACATTCTTCATAGGCACACACTTGACCTCTTCTGGCGCGTCCAGCACCTTCCTAACCTCCAACCCCTTGACGGCCTCCCTGAATCCGCCATAGTTGGATGGCATGTCATTGAGCCTGAAGGGCAGATCGTCCAAGTGGTACAGCGTGCTGCCCCAGAAGTACTTGACCTCGACGCCTTCCTTCTCTATGGCCTTGCTGACCTTCTCCTCCGCGCGGCACTCGTCCCGCGACACCTCCCCGTGCGCGTAGACGGCCTCTGCTCCGGCTGCACGCGCGAGCTCGGGGATCACCACCTCGGGCCTCCCAACCCGCACAACGAGGTCGCCGCCGCGCGCGCGGAGACTCCGGCGCAGGTCGGCGACGGAGTCCAACAGGAAGCTAGCGCGGTAGGGCCCGGTGCGGTCGAAACCCGAGGGCGACTTGCCGAAGTCGCGTGGGTCGAAGACAAAGACGGGGAGGAGGGAGGAGGACGCGCCGACGGCGGCGTGGAGAGGCTCGTGGTCGTGGAGGCGCAGGTCGGCGCGGAACCAGACGAGCGTGCGGCGGCGGCCGGCGGCGCCGGGGGCGCCGGAGGGGAAGGAGCGGGAGAGGCCGGGCGACGAGGCGGTGAGCGGGGAGAGGAGGGAGGCCGCGGCGGCGTTGATGCGGGTGGCGCGGCGCGGGGAGGAGGAGGCGGCGGAGGGGTGGAGGCAGGCGGCGAGGGTGGAGATTTGGGTGGGTAGGCGGACGGCGGAGGGGACGGAGGCGAGGGTGGCGGCGGGGGCGGTGGGCGTGCGGAGCGAGAGGGAGAGGGAGAAGGAGGCGAAGGGGAGGTTGGGGTCGTCCCGCGGGTGCGCGGCGGGGTCGGAGTCGGAGGCGGCGGCAGCCATGGATGGCGGTGGGGTGGCGGTTGTTGAGATGCGGGAGTGGGTTTGGTTCGGATGAGGCGCGAGGGGAGGAGGGAGGTGAGGTGAGGCGAGGCGAGGTGGGTCGGGGTAGGCGACGCGGGGAAGGTGGTGGAGAATTTCTTTTCTTTTCTTTTCGATCCCACCAACCATTTTCGTGTAATGGTTCACCCGATTTCGCCATTTTCTTCCACCACACCAACCCCCGTGTCCGTTGACACGTGAGGTTTTCCAGGAGAAGGTTCTCTCTGCAATTTTACTAATTCATTCATCATCTCGTCAAGATTTTTTTTTCTGCGAGATATCTCGTGAAGAAAATCAACTCCTACTGTACTCACCAACGCGGATTATCAAACGGGCACGCTCAAATGTGGTGCATACGCGACATCCGGTCGACCGCCGGTCATCCATCTACATTTCCAATAATTTCTTCCATTTCAAACACGAATTTCAGACAAAATTTAACCGAGTTCATATATTACATGCAAACTACTCCAAAGGAAACTAAACTAAACTAAACTAAATATAAAACAAAATAAAACCTCGTAGGCATAGCCTCCGAGGCCACTCGGGCCACCTTCGTCGTTGTCGTCCCGTTTGGCCACCGGTTGAAGCCCAGCTAGGCGCCACGACATTTGTCACCGACAGCGGCGAAGCACTCGCGCTGCAGCCGCCGCATATCTGTCGCCTCCTTGCGGGAGGCCCGCTGATTGTTGTAATCTGCGTTGGTATTTCCTCGAAGAGGAGAGGATGATGCAGCACGGCGGAGGTAAGTATTTTCCTCAGTTATGAAATCAAGATTATCAATCCAGTAGGAGAATCAAGCAACACTATATAAACAACACCTGCACACAAACAACAAATACTTGCAACCCAACGCGTAAGAGCGGTTGTCGATCCCTCAACGGTATTGAGATAGATTAAATAGTATAGGTTTTGCTAAATAGATCTAACAAAAATACGAAGTAAAACAAATAAAGAAAAATTGCAGCAAAGTATTTTTGATTTAATATATGATAGGAAATAGACCCGGGGGCATAGTTTTCATTAGAGGCTTCTCTCAAGAAAATAGCATACGGTGGGTAAACAAATTACTGTTGGGCAATTGATAGAAAATCGAATAATCATGACGATATCCAAGGCAATGATCATGTATATATGCATCACGTCCCAGATTAGTAGACCGACTCCTGCCTGAATCTACTACTATTACTTCACACATCGACTATTATCCAGCATGCATCTAGTGTATTAAGTTCATTGAAAAACGGAATAATGCAATAGGAAAGATGACATGATGTAGACAAGATAAACTCACGTATGAATCAACCCTATCTTGTTACCCTTAATACCAACGATACGTGTGTGTCACGTCTCTTTATGTCACTGAGATTGAGCACCGCAAGATCGAACCCATCACAAAGCACCTCTTCCCATGGCAAGATAAATCAATCTAGTTGGCCAAACCAAACCAATGAACCGGAGAAGAAATACGAGGCTATAACAATCATGCATAAAAGAGTTCAGCAAAGACTCAAATAATTTTCATGGATAGAACTGATCATAAACTCACAATCAATCGGATCCCAACAAAACAGGCGGCAAAAAAGAGTTACACCAAATAGATCTCCAAGAACACCGAGGAGAACATTGTATTGAAGATCAAAAAGAGAGAAGAATCCATCTAGTTACTAACTACGGACCCGCGGGTATGTGGTAAACTACTCACGCATCATCGAAGGGGCAACAAGGATGATGAAGAACCCATCCGTGATCGTTGCCCCCTCCGGCAGAGTGCCGGAAAAGGCCCCTAAATTGGATCTCGTGGTTCTGAAACTTGCGGTGGCGGAAAAAGTATTTCGTCGACTCCCTTAGGGTTTTTGGGATTTTAAAGTATTTATAAAGGCGGAGGTAGGTCAAGGGGGTGCCCGTGGGCCCTGTTGGAAATATGCCCTAGAGGCAATAATAAAATGGTTATTATTATATTTCCTTGTTCATGATAATTGTCTATTGTTCATGCTATAATTGTATTAACCTGAAACTGTAATACATGTGTGAATACATAGACCATAACATGTCCCTAGTGAGCCTCTAGTTGACTAGCTCGTTGATCAATAGATGGTTATGGTTTCCTGACCATGGACATTGGATGTCATTGATAACGGGATCACATCATTAGGAGAATGATGTGATGGACAAGACCCAATCCTAAGCATAGCACAAGATCGTGTAGTTCGTTTGCTAATGCTTTTCTAATGTCAAGTATCATTTCCTTAGACCATGAGATTGTGCAACTCCCGGATGCCGTAGGAATGCTTTGGGTGTGCCAAATGTCACAACGTAACTGGGTGGCTATAAAGGCACACTACGGGTATCTCCGAAAGTGTCTGTTGGGTTGGCACGAATCGAGGCTGGGATTTGTCACTCCGTATGACGAAGAGGTATCTCTGGGCCCACTCGGTAATGCATCATCATAATGAGCTCAATGTGACTAATGAGTTAGCCACGGGATCATGCGTTACGGAACGAGTAAAGAGACTTGCCGGTAACGAGATTGAACGAGGTATTGGGATACCTACGATCGAATCTCGGGCAAGTAACATACCGATAGACAAAGGGAATTGTATACGGGATTGATTGAATCCCCGACATCGTGGTTCATCCGATGAGATCATCGTGGAACATGTGGGAGCCAATATGGGTATCCAGATCCCGCCATTGGTTATTGGCCGGAGAGGTGTCTCGGTCATGTCTGCATGGTTCCCGAACCCGTAGGGTCTACACACTTAAGGTTTGGTGACGCTAGAGTTGTTATGGGAAATAGTATGTGGTTACCGAAGGTTGTTCGGAGTCCCGGATGAGATCCCGGACGTGACGAGGAACTCCAGAGTGGTCCGGAGGTGAAGATCGATATATTGGACGAAGGGTATTGGAGTCCGGAATTGTTCTGGGAGTACCGGGTGACGACCAGCGTGATCGAAAGGTGTTTCGGAGGCCCCGGCAAGCGTTGGAGGGCCTTATGGGCCAAGGGGAGGGGGCACACCAGCCCACTAAGGGGCTGTGCGCCCCTCCCAACCCCTCTCACGTAACGTGGAGAGGTGGGGCGCCTCCCCGAGGGCAGCCACCCCTCCCGGCTTGGGGGGCAAGTTTCCTAGGGGTGGGGGCGCCCAAACCCATCTAGGGTTTCCCCTGTGGTCGCCGCCCCTCCCCTAGGGAACCCTAGGGCGCCTCCTCCACCCCCTTCCCCCTATATATAGTGAGGGAGAGAGAGGGCAGCCGCACCCCTGGCCTGGCGCAGCCCTCTCCTCCTCCAACTCCTCCTCCTCCGTAGTGCTTAGCGAAACTCTGCCGGAGAACCACGAGCTCCATCGCCACCACGCCGTCGTGCTGCTGGAGTTCTCCCTCAACTTCTCCTCTCCCCTTGCTGGATCAAGAAGGAGGAGACGTCCCCGGGCTGTACGTGTGTTGAACGCGGAGGCGCCGTCCGTTCGGCGCTAGATCGGATCTTTCGCGATTTGAATCGCCGCGAGTACGACTCCATCAACCGCGTTCTTGTAACGCTTCCGCTTAGCGATCTTCAAGGGTATGAAGATGCACTCCCTCTCTCTCGTTGCTAGCATCTCCTAGATTGATCTTGGTGACGCATAGGAATTTTTTGAATTATTGCTACGTTCCCCAACAGTGGCATGATAAGCTAGGTCTATGCGTAGATTCTATGCACGAGTAGAACACAAAGTAGTTGTGGGCGATAATTTGTTCAATTTGCTTGCCGTTACTAGTCTTATCTTGATTCGGCGGCATTGTGGGATGAAGCGGCCCGGACCGACCTTACACGTACACTTACGTGAGACAGGTTCCACCGACTGACATGCACTTGATGCATAAGGTGGCTAGCGGGTGTCTGTCTCTCCCACTTTAGTTGGATCGGATTCGATGAAAAGGGTCCTTATGAAGGGTAAATAGCAATTGGCATATCACCGTTGTGGTTTTTGCGTAGGTAAGAAGCGTTCTTGCTAGAAACCCATAGCAGCCACGTAAAACATGCAACAACAATTAGAGGACGTCTAACTTGTTTTTGCAGGGTATGCTATGTGATGTGATATGGCCAAAAAGATGTGATGAATGATATATGTGATGTATGAGATTGATCATGTTCTTGTAATAGGAATCACGACTTGCATGTCGATGAGTATGACAACCGGCAAGAGCCATAGGAGTTGTCTTAATTTATTGTATGACCTGCGTGTCAATGAAAACGCCATGTAATTACTTTACTTTATTGCTAACCGTTAGCCATAGTAGTAGAAGTAATAGTTGGCGAGACAACTTCATGAAGACACGATGATGGAGATCATGGTGTCATGCCGGTGACGAAGGTGATCATGCCACGCCTCGAAGATGGGGATCAAAAGGCGCAAGATGATATTGGCCATATCATGCCACTTTATGATTTGCATGTGTTGTCTATCATGTTTACATCTTATTAGCTTAGAACGACGGTAGCATAAATAAGATGATCCCTCTCTAAGATTTCAAGAATGTGTTCCCCCTAACTGCGCACCTTGCGAAGGATCGTTGTTTCGAAGCACCACGTGATGATCGGGTGTGATAGGTTCTAACGTTCGCATACAACGGGTGTAAACCAGATTTACACATGCGAAACACTTAGGTTGACTTGACGAGCCTAGCATGTACAGACATGGCCTCGGAACACAAGAGACCGAAAGGTCGAACATGAGTCGTATAGCAGATACGATCAACATGAAGATGTTCACGATGATGACTAGTCCGTCTCACGTGATGATCGGACACGGCCTAGTTGACTCGGATCATGTATCACTTAGATGACTAGAGGGATGTCTATCTAAGTGGGAGTTCATTAAATAATTAGATGAACTTAATTATCATGAACATAGTCAAAAGGTCTTTGCAAATTATGTCGTAGCTTACGCTTTAGTTCTACTGTTTAAGATATGTTCCTAGAGAAAATTTAGTTGAAAGTTGATAGTAGCAATTATGCGGACTGGGTCCGTAAACTGAGGATTATCCTCATTGCTGCGCAGAAGGCTTATGTCCTTAATGCACCGCTCGGTGTGCTGAACCTCGAGCGTCGTCTGTGGATATTGCGAACATCTGACATACACGTTTTGATGACTATGTGATAGTTCAGTGCGTAATGCTAACGGTTTAGAATTGAGGCGCCGAAGACGTTTTTTGAAACATCGCAGAACATGTGAGATGTTCCAAAGACTGAAATTGGGATTTCAGACTAGTGCCCACGTCAAGAGGTATGAGACCTCTGACAAGTTTCTTGAGCCTGCAAACTAAGGGAGAAAAGCTCAATCGTTGAGCATGTGATCAGATTGTCTGAGTACTACAATCGCTTGAATCGAGTGAGAGTTAATCTTCCAGATGAGATAGTGATGGTTCTCCAAAGTCACTGCCACCAAGCTACTAGAGCTTTGTGATGAACTATAACATATCAGGGATAGATATGATGATCCTTGAGCTATTCGCGATGTTTGACACCGCGAAAGTAGAAATCAAGTAGGAGCATCAATTGTTGATGGTTAGTAAAACCACTAATTTCAAGAAGGGCAAGGGCAAGAAGGGATACTTCATGAAACGGCAAATCAGTTGCTGCTCTAGTGAAGAAACCCAAGGTTGAACCCAAACCCGAGACTAAGTGCTTCTGAAATGAGGGGAACGGTCACTGAAGCAGAACTACCCTAGATACTTCATAGATGAGAAGGCTGGCAAGGCCGACAGAAGTATATTGGATATACATTATATTAATGTGTACTTTACTAGTACTCCTAGTAGCACCAGGGTATTAGATACCGGTTCGGTTGCTAAGTGTTAGTAACTCGAAATAAAAGGCTACGGAATACGGAGACTAGCCAAAGGTGAGATGACGATATGTGTTGGAAGTGTTTCCAAGGTTGATGTGATCAAACATCGTACGCTCCCTCTATCATCGGGATTGGTGCTAAACCTAAATAATTGTTATTTGATGTTTTCGTTGAGCATAGACATGATTGGATTATGTTTATCGCAATACGGTTATTCATTTAAGGAGAATAATGGTTACTCTGTTTATTTGAATAATACCTTCAATGGTCTTGCACCTAAAATGAATGGTTTATTGAATCTCGACCGTAGTGATACACATGTTCATGCCAAAAGATATAAGATAGTAATGATAGTACCACCTACTTGTGGCACTGCCATTTGAGTCATATTGGTATAAAAACGCATGAAGAAGCTCCATATTGATGGATATTTGGACTCACTCGTTTTTGAAAAGTTTGAGACATGCGAACCATGTCTATTGGTATATACGCATGAAGAAACTCCATGTAGATGGATCGTTTGGACTCACTTGATTTTGAATCACTTGAGACATGCAAATCGTACCACATAGGCAAGATGACTGAAAGGCCTCGTTTTCAGTGAGATGGAACAAGAAAGCAACTTGTTGGAAGTAATACATTTTGATGTGTGCAGTCCAATGAGTGTTGAGGCACGCAGTGGATATCGTTATGTTCTTACTTCATAAATGATTTGAGTAGATGTTGAGTATATTTACTTGATGAAACACAATTCTGAATTATTGAAAGGTTCAAGTAATTTCAGAGTGAAGTAGAAGATCATCGTGACAAGAGGATAAAATGTCTATGATATGATCATAGAGATGAATATCTGAGTTACGAGTTTGGCACACAATTAAAACATTGTGGAAATTGTTTCACAACTAATACCGCCTGGAACACCATAGTGTGATGGTGTGTCCGCACATCATAACTGCACCCTATTGGATATTGTGCATACCATGATGTCTCTTATCGAATTACCACTATCGTTTACGGGTTAGGCATTAGAGACAACCGCATTCACTTTAAATAGGGCACCACGCAATTCCGTTGAGACGACACCGTATGAACTATGGTTTAGAGAAAGCTAAGTTGTCGTTTCTTAAAAGTTTGGGGCTGCGACGCTTATGTGAAAAAGTTTTAGGCTGATAAGCTCGAACCCAAAACGGATAAATGCATCTTCATAGAATACCCAAAACAGTTGGGTATAGCTCCTATTTCAGATCCGGAAGCAAAAGTGATCGTTTTCTAGAAACATGTCCTTTCTCGAGGAAAAGTTTCTCTCGAAAGAATTGAGTGGGAGGATGGTGGAGACTTGATGAGGTTATTGAACCGTCACTTCAACTAGTGTGCAGCAGGGCACAGGAAGTTGTTCCTATGGAGCCTACACCAATTGAAGTGGAAGTTGATGATAGTGATCATGAAACTTCAGATCAAGTCACTACCAAACCTCGTAGGTTGACAAGGATGCGTACTACGTCATAGTGGTACGGTAATCATGTCTTGGAAGTCATGTTGGTAGACAAAAATGAACCTACGAACTATGGAGAAGCGATGGTGGGCCCGGATTCCGACGAATGGCTCGAGGCCATAAAATCCGAGAGGATCCATGTATGAAAACAAAGTATAGACTTTGGAAGAACTACTTGATGGTCGTAAGGCTGTTGGGTACAGATGGATTTTAAAAGGGAAAACGGACAATGATGGTAAGTATCACCATTAAGAAAGCTCGACTTGTCGTTAAGATGTTTTCTGACAAGTTCAAGGAGTTGACTACGATGAGACTTTCTCACTCGTAGCGATGCTAAGAGTCTGTTGGAATTATATTAGCAGTTACTGCATCATTTATGAAATCTTGGAGATAGGATGTCAAAACATTGTTTCCTCGAAGATTTTCTTGAGGAAAGGTTGTATGTGATACAACCAGAAGTTTTTGTCAATCCTGAAAGATGCTAACAAGTATGCAAAGCTCCAGCGATCCTTCTAAGGACTGGAGTAAGCATCTCGGAGTTGGAATATGCGCTTTGATGAGATGATCAAAGATTTTGGGTTTATACAAAGTTTATGAGAAACTTGTATTTCCAAAGAAGTGAGTGGGAGCACTATAGAATTTCTGATGAGTATATGTTGTTGACATATTGTTGATCGGAAATGATGTAGAATTTCTGGAAAGCATATAGGGTTGTTTGAAAAGTGTTTTTCAATGGAAAACCTGTATTAAGCTACTTGAACATTGAGCATCAAGATCTATAAGGATAGATCAAGGCGCTTAATAGTACTTTCAAATGAATACATACCGTGACAAGATTTTGAAGGAGTTCAAAATAGATCGACAAAGAAGGAGTTCTTGGCTGTGTTATAAGGTGTGAGTATTGAGTAAGACTCAATACCTGACCATGGCAGAGAAGAGAGAAAGGACGAAGGTCGTCCCCTATGCTTTAGACGTAGCTCTACAGTATGCTATGATGTGTACCGCACCTGAAGTGTGCCTTGCCATGAGTCAGTCAAGGGGTACAAGAGTGATCCAGGAATGGATCATAGGATAGCGGTCAAGGTTATCCTTAGTAACTAGTGGACTAAGGAAATTTTCTCGATTATGGAGGTGGTAAAAGAGTTCGTCGTAAAGGGTTACGTCAATGCAAACTTTGACACCTATCCGGATGACTCTGAGTAGCAAACCAGATACGTATAGTGGAGCAACCATTTGGGATAGCTCCCAGTGGAGTGTGGAAGCAGCATCTATGATAGGACATAGAGATTTGCGAAGTACATACGGATCTGAATGTTGCAGAACCGTTGACTAAAACCTCTCTCACAAGCATAACATGATCAATCCCCAGAACTCATTGAGTCTTAATCACATGTGATGTGAACTATATTATTGACTCTAGTAAACTCTTTGGGTGTTAGTCACATGGCGATGTGAACTATGAGTGTTAATCACATGGCAATGTGAACTAGATTATTGACTCTAGTGCAAGTGGGAGACTGTTGGAAATATGCCCTAGAGGCAATAATAAAATGGTTATTATTATATTTCCTTGTTCATGATAATTGTCTATTGTTCATGCTATAATTGTATTAACCTGAAACCGTAATACATGTGTGAATACATAGACCACAACATGTCCCTAGTGAGCCTCTAGTTGACTAGCTCGTTGATCAATAGATGGTTATGGTTTCCTGACCATGGACATTGGATGTCATTGATAACGGGATCACATCATTAGGAGAATGATGTGATGGACAAGACCCAACCCTAAGCATAGCACAAGATCGTGTAGTTCGTTTGCTAAAGCTTTTCTAATGTCAAGTATCATTTCCTTAGACCATGAGATTGTGCAACTCCCGGATGCCGTAGGAATGCTTTGGGTGTGCCAAACGTCACAACGTAACTGGGTGGCTATAAAGGCACACTACGGGTATCTCCGAAAGTGTCTGTTGGGTTGGCACGAATCGAGACTGGGATTTGTCACTCCGTATGACGGAGAGGTATCTCTGGGCCCACTCGGTAATGCATCATCATAATGAGCTCAATGTGACTAATGAGTTATCCACGGGATCATGTGTTACGGAACGAGTAAAGAGACTTGCCGGTAAGGAGATTGAACAAGGTATTGGGATACCGACGATCGAATCTCGGGCAAGTAACATACCGATAGACAAAGGGAATTGTATACGGGATTGATTGAATCCCCGACATCGTGGTTCATCCGATGAGATCATCGTGGAACATGTGGGAGCCAATATGGGTATCCAGATCCCGCCATTGGTTATTGGCCGGAGAGGTGTCTCGGTCATGTCTGCATGGTTCCCGAACCCGTAGGGTCTACACACTTAAGGTTCGGTGACGCTAGAGTTGTTATGGGAAATAGTATGTGGTTACCGAAGGTTGTTCGGAGTCCCGGATGAGATCCCGGACGTGACGAGGAACTCCGGAGTGGTCCGGAGGTGAAGATCGATATATTGGACGAAGGGTATTGGAGTCCGGAATTATTCTGGGAGTACCGGGTGACGACCAGCGTGACCGAAAGGTGTTTCGGAGGCCCCGCCAAGCGTTGGGGGGCCTTATGGGCCAAGGGAAGGGGGCACACCAGCCCACTAAGGGGCTGTGCGCCCCTCCCAACCCCTCTCACGTAACGTGGACAGGTGGGGGCGCCTCCCCTAGGGCAGCCACCCCTCCCGGCTTGGGGGGCAAGTTTCCCAGGGGTGGGGGCGCCCAAACCCATCTAGGGTTTCCCCTGTGGCCGCCGCCCCTCCCCTAGGGAACCCTAGGGCGCCTCCTCCACCCCCTTCCCCTATACATAGTGAGGGAGAGAGAGGGCAGCCGCACCCCTGGCCTGGCGCAGCCCTCTCCTCCTCCAACTCCTCCTCCTCCTCCTCCGTAGTGCTTAGCGAAGCTCTGCCGGAGAACCACGAGCTCCATCGCCACCACGTCGTCGTGCTGCTGGAGTTCTCCCTCAACTTCTCCTCTCCCCTTGCTGGATCAAGAAGGAGGAGACGTCCCCGGGCTGTATGTGTGTTGAACGCGGAGGCGCCGTCCGTTCGACGCTAGATCGGATCTTCCGCGATTTGAATCGCCGCGAGTACGACTCCATCAACCACGTTCTTGTAACGCTTCCGCTTAGCGATCTTCAAGGGTATGAAGATGCACTCCCTCTCTCTCGTTGCTAGCATCTCCTAGATTGATCTTGGTGACATGTAGGAAAATTTTGAATTATTGCTACGTTCCCCCACAGGCCCCACTACCCACCAGGGCGCGCCTGAGGCCCCTGGCACGTCCTGGTGCCTAGTGGGCCCCATGAGTGTCCCCTCGTGCCCTCTAGAAGCTTCCTAGGTGTCTTCCTGCCATAAAAAAATCTCCACAAAGTTTCGTGGCATTTGGACTTCGTTTCGTATTGATATTTTGTAAAGTAAAAAAGCAAGCAAAAACAGCAACTGGCACTGGGCACTATGTCAATAGGTTAGTCCCAGAAAATGATATAAAGTTTTTTTTGACTGGACAAAATGATATAAAGTTGCTAGTAAATGTATAAAAAACATCCAAATTTGATAATATAACAACATGGAACAATAAAAAAATTATAGATACATTAGAGACGTATCACCTGCTCAGACTTGACGACGTCGAGGTAGAGGAGGTCCTTGCTGATCTAGGACCGGTCCAAGGCCCACGTCGCCGCGAGCACCTCGTCGGCGAGGACACATGCCACCACCACCTAGGTCTTGGCAAACTAGGCTGAGTGGCGCTGTCGGCTCAGCTCCGCCTCGATGAGGGCTTTCTAGCCCCTAGACGAAGAGGAGGTCGCGTCGTGTAACCCGCTGCCTTTGAGGTAGTACACGAGGAGGGTGTGCAGGTGTGGCGGCGACATGATGGGAAGGGCCGCTGCTTCTGCTTGACGGCGGCCAGGTGCCACTAGGTGTCGGGCTGGCGGCGCAGTGGGGGCGACTGCTCCTTCTTCACGCGACGTTCGATCTGGATGCCCCAGTTGTGGCGAGGATGGTTGCGGTTGCACCGGCTCATCGAGGAGGGACGTGACAAGCCCGACCACCAGCAAAAGCTGCTCCTCCTCCTTTGATGTCCGAGGCGACCGGGGCAGCGGCGCCTCCTCGCCCGATGACCTCGCCGCCACATCCCAATTGACGTCATCGTCGTCAGAGGCGGGCTCCTACATCACGATGAAGAAAGGCTTGACGTCATGTGCCAGCGAGGCACATTACTCGAAGCGGGATGCGCCGACGATTTGTCTTGCCGCAAGCCCGAGTTGCCTTTGCTACCAAATTCGTCATTGTGCCGACACGTTGGAGAGGTGCCCGCTTGAGGTACAACATCATTGGCTTCACAAGGCCTTCTCCAACGTCTTCTTCTTTCCCATGCGGGGAGGTGGTCGATAGCAGTGTGGTGGGCGGTTGATGACCTCGTCACCGCTGCCTCCCAATCGATGTCATCGGAGGTCGGAGGAGGGCTCCCACTTCATGATGGAGGAAGACGGGCACGACGTCATGCGCCGGCGAGGCACATTAGTCAGGATGGAATGTGGCGATGATGTGTCTCGCCACGAGCCCGAGCTACCTGGCGAGGTGGCAACACGCTGGAGGGGTACCCACATCATCGGATTCAAGCCTCCTTCAGCATCTTCTTCTTTCCCATGCAGGGAGACGATCTTCTTCTTTCCCATGCAGGGAGACGGTCAAAAGCGGTGTGGTGAGAACGTCTTTAGGAGGGGAGAGAAGTGCTTAAGCATAAGGTTTAGGGGGTACGTCGGGCGGCTTTGGTATCCACAATAGGCTCCTCACAACACGACACTAGGCGGTGGCTAACGTACGTCCAATCTGGCCTAAATGGGTTGCCGCGTTGAGGCCTAAAAGTGTTTCGGACCGAACATAAGACTAGGTTTGATGAACCACATTGAAGCCAATTTAACAAATGTGAGACTTTGATTTCTCTAATTTGAAGTTTATACATGAATAGCTCAGAATTGATAAATTAAAGGTAGAAAATATCGGTATTCAAACTTTTAAGATTTGAGAATACCTACCACGGAAGACTTGTTGAATCTAGGAGCAGACGAGACGAGAAGCAACCGGTGCTCTTTAATTTTGTGCTACATATAGATACCACGTAGAAAAAAAACACTACACTAACTTGCGACTTTCCGTGTACAAACATATTTCGGCCCTGGTGCAGGAACCAGCTGCAAAATTTCAAATCACAATACAGCACAGGTGTGTGAACAATGGCACCCCAAAAACCCCGCTTCCAATAGCAAAACCAAAGCTGTCGTTTGACTGCATGAGAAGAATCTTTGTATACTTCTCAAGTGTTTGGAAATAGCCATGGCAAGAAAACCCAGGTCCGCATTCTGTTATGCGCATCTCTCACCAACTGGGTATGTATTGACTACTGTCTCATCAGTTCCTCCGATGTGAAGCTGTCCTCTTCGCTTGTTTCGCAGAGGCCTTCTTTATGTTCGGGTTCGGTTTTACTCTCTGAATGACCCGCTTGAGCTCATCAGGCTTCTCATGCGGATCAATCTCCCCGTACTGTATTGGCTTAATAACAACACCAGGCTTCTTCACAATCTGAAAGGTAGGACAGAAAACAGGAATTAGAACCATAGAAGCATGTCTTAATCAACTGCTGCCGCACAAGGGGTTGACAAAAAGTTAAATGTATTGGTCATTATTGCTTCAAGAAAATTGTCCACAGCCTCAGATTCTTATTTCAAATAACTGTATCAAGGGAATCAAGGGTATAGTTGTTTGTGAAGTTTCCACTTTTGTGGCGATAACCCACATGCCACTATGCCAGGCCCAACCTGGCCCTAGATTCATTTGTTATCTGTTATCTAACTTAAAATAATTTATTTGATTAATTAGAAATAAGATACCCCTTAGCTTGAGCTTAAGACAATTTTCTCAAAATATCACTTAGAGATGAGATCTATATAGTTCATTTGTTAGGGCCAGGAGACCAGCTCTATTCTCATCAAGCAAGAATAGTTTGATATCTCCCGTCTACTTCGTCCTCAAATCCCCAAGTCAACCCCCCTCATAGATCGGCCATACTGCCCGGCCATCCTTCTGGTGCTATTTAACCTCACGAACCCTAGTTCATGACAGATCCATACCCGTAACAAATGCTTCAGGAGAGGATAAGTGGATGCAGCTAGTATGTCATCTAATAGGGGTATGAATGGTCATTTCTTAGAATTGGTGCTTTCTCAGTCTGCGTGTCTGGTGGGTTGTCGACAATTATAGTGAAACATAGCTAAGTACAAAATTAGAGCCTGGGGACTTAAGACGCTGTACAAGATTTCCAAGTCAGAGTGTTTTACTATTCTGGTAAGAGAAGTATTATAATCAAGAAAAACATTATCATCAAATATGGTTTACTATTCACAGAAAAGAAGTCTTATCGTCAAGAGAGATTAATCGTCAAATATATGTACTCCCTCCATTCCTAAATATGTGTCTTTTTAGAGATTTCAATATGGACTACATACGGATGTATGTAGACATATTTTAGCGTGTAGATTCACTTATTTTGCTCCGTATGTAGTTCATATTGGAATCTCTAAAAAGACTTATATTTAGGAACGGAGGGAGTACATAGCATTCTCTATCCAGAATGTTTTTAATAAACAAAATGAAAATCCTAAACAAGCATTATAAACAAACACCTTGGTTGCATATGCACAAGAAATAAACTTTCACTGTACATGCAGTAGGATGAATAGTTGTAACTTCCAAAGTGCAGCTTTGGATCACTCCACACAACCATTAATAATCTTAAATGCTTAAAAGCTTCATGCATCAGCTAGATTTAGATGTACTCACCGCAGGTCGGTTAAGAGCAGACAGTGATATTGCTGGGTTGAAATCAGGTCCAAGAGGCATACGCATGCTATTTTCATACACATCATTTGAGGTGTACGGGAAAGGAAGATTCGCTGCTAAAAGTTTTTCAGCCTGCAAACAGCATAGTACTCCAAATTATTGCTTAATAGCAACAGTTCATGGTCAAGTAACATCCCAGAAACAAATATGATATATAAAAAGGCACATATTTTACCTTCTTGTCAACATGTTCAGAAATAATAACGTGTTTTAGCTTTGCATCCTTCCTACTCTTTAAGGTTTCTTCCCTCTTCCTTTTGGCATCTTCATGTTCTTTCACCATCCATGAAGGAAGTCCTCTTTTCTGTTGTACATGAGTCCACTGCCCCCAACCAGGAACAAGTGCAGGTTCTTCAGGTTCAGGATTCTCTTCATTTAAAGCTTTAAATTTCTCATCCTCAAACTCAGCTTCAACATCATCACCAGCAAAGGCTTGACGTATAAGATCAGCTTGCGATGGAAGTTCATAAGTTTCCTTTTCATCAGAGACAGTCAAGAAACCGTCAACCATCTCTTCCTCAGAATCTGAATCAGAATTTTGAGGCTGCTATCCCCCCAAAAAAGCAATGAGTAACAGTAATCAACTTGATTAGAAAGTAGGAACCAACGTCATGCTGAAGGCAAACCTTAGGGTTTGAATCCACAGAAGGGATCTGCACTTTGGATTTATTGCCACTCTCTTTAATATTGTTACCACCATTTGTTTTGCTATTTTTCACCTGGTCAGTAACAAAAGTTACAGATATGGAAGAGAAATATGGCAAGGAATCAAAGAGCTTTCAACACAAGGTGCCAGTACAAGTACCTTCTTCCACGAATTATCGGCTAACATTCGAACTTCAATGTCTGTCTTTGGGCCTTGGCTTTTTCTAGTACCATCAAAGCTCTACATGGGATTATAAATAAGATTTCTATGATAAAAATCATATGATACTGCAAAAGTGTAAAGGTTAGAACATCTTACAACGTATAGATCATTCTGTTGTTCGTTGTCGAGCAGTGCAGTCCCAAGTTGGACATCATCTGCCTTGTTATTTGCATATTCTGCCTTCTTATTTACTTCATTGCTGTCGAAATGTTGACCAGAGTCAGAGTCATACTCACTGTCACTGTTCTTGTCAGCATCACCTAATTTTGGCCTCTTGTTTGCCTCTTCATGTGCCCTTTTCACAGGCCCAAAAGTTCTTTTCCCTGTCACCTTCATTGAATCTACATTCTCCTCGGTGTTGTCATCCTCCAATTTCCTTAAGGATTCCTCCAATTCTTCATAATCTAGCCGTGTTTCCTCATAAGTTGCATCTGCACGCTTTTTCATAGCACGCTCCTGCAGATAAGAAAATAATTATGATGATGGGTTGTGATGCAACAGCAGCAACGCAAGCAAAATTATATTTAGTAAACATATGCACAAACAGGAACACGATGTAAAACTGAAAGCGCACCATGAAAGGCAATGAAAAAACTCCAGACTTTGGAATCTCATTATCTTCTACAATCACTTTACGAATCTTTTCTTTCCCTCTGTTCAGAAGCTTTGCTTCTAATTTGCTTTCATCTTCGTCTTCATCATCATTGTCGTCATCAGAACTTTCATCACTACTACTAGATCCATCTTTTATGGAATTCATTTTTCTAGTAAGAAGAGCATGCTGTTGGAGTTGTGCTGTAATAGCATCTCGAGTGCCATCGTCTTGAACAGACAAGCCACGCTTCAAGATTCGCTTTGCCCATTTCGAATTATTCTTGTGCTTCAGTGTCATCCTTTCCTGATAGATAGATTAGCAAAGTTAACAGGGAGATATACAAGGGAATTGTCAAAATAAACTATGAATTACCTCCGCACGCTTAAATTCTAGTTTCTTAGCAGAGTCTTTTGCAGCTTCAGGATCTGCCTCCAAGTCTGCTGCCTTCAGTTTGTCCTTCTTCATCAACCGGTGGTAAGTCCTGGACTTAATCTTCTTCACACGTTTTGCTTTCATTTCATGACGAAACAGAAGGCTGCGCATTTTAGCAAGACAATTTTGACGCTCTCTCACATCCTCCACCTCCATCTACACAAATTCATGAACCTATTAGCATAGGAACCTCTGAACTCTGAAGCTTGAAAATTACATATTATCACTAAATATGCCCAGTCAGCAAACCAATAAGCATTAACACTCATAAAGTACCTAACTGGTCTAGTGAAGTGAGATAAAGCGACATACCTTGTTAAGTTCCAAGATTTTAGCACCATCATTCTTGTGTGCTTCCATAATTTCTGTGTTGTTAAACACACCAGCCATCTGCTTCTCAAATGATGACCTTGGTTCAAATTTGCTAGCAATTGCCCCAACAGTATCGACACCTAAGTTCAAATCATTTTCAAAGCGAAGCGTGGCAGCTTCCCGGTTGTCCTTCACTATCCGCTCCCACTTGCCGATTTCCTTCTTGGATAGGACGTATGCCACACTACGGTCCATCTTGTCCCTCTGCCCTTTTGGAAGTGGGGGCTGCACGACCATTGGCTTTTTCTCCTGCTGCTGGACCATCTTACGTATCTTGCTATACCCAGGCTTATCCTGGATATTATCCAAGAGATCATGAATTGTTACCGGACCATCTCCAGGCTGCAAAAGCAGCTCCTGTGCCTGTTTCTTCTCCTTCTTCTTCCTATTGCCTATTTAAGAATGACACAAATGGGTTAAATCTTTATCATAATCTTTAGAATGTCATGACAAGGACCAAACTTTCATGCATGGCATTTTTTAGTTCAACATCTTTTGTTAAAAACCCTACAATAATGTGTAGGGGCTAGCAACTGTTACGAAACACAGAGAAATTCAGCATAAGTGACCCAATTTTGTTCCATGTTAGGTATAGCAATCTCCTAGGAGTATTTAACTATCTAACTAATATGTCCCAAATGTATTACCATCGAAGGCTTCTCTAGGCATTCCTGTCGTTTCCTGGAGTATTCTTATCTGCTTCTCCTCGTCCACATCTCCGTCATCATCTTCTTCCATATCCTCGCCTTCATCCGAAGGCACATCCTCGTCCTAAAATATAAGCACAAATGTTTACTACAGCTTTGCTTCCAAATATGCATGTAGTTTAACACCGAGATCTCTTTACTGGTAGAAACCACCTCGCCATTTTCTTCTACAATGCACACCAAGAGTCGAAGACCCGCAAAGTTGCATCTTTACCGCTAAATCAGAAGCTAAATTCACGCGCACAGGGGAGAATTGGCACGTACCGCGTTGGAGCCGTCGCTGTCGAAGTCGTACTCGTACTTGGCGACGGCGTCGTAGCGGTCGTTCTTGCGCGCCTCCTCCTCGGGCACCCCCTCCTCGTACTCGTACACGTCCTCGCCCACCACGTCATCCTCGTCGTCGTCGTCGTCGTCGGAGCCCCGGTCGCGGGCAGGTCCCAGCGACTCGAGCTCCCGGCGCAGCTTGTTGGGAAGATGGGGACCGTGGCTGCGCTTCTCCCCGGGCCTCCCCGCCCCGCCCCTGCCCCTGCCCCTGCCACGGCCCCTCCCGGTGCCGCGTGATCCCCTGGCGGCCAGGCTATTGGTTCTCGCCTTCGGGTTGGGCTTCGTTCCGCCCATGACGTCGGTGGTGGCTGGGATGCGTGCTCGATGGGCGGCTACAGCGGCGCAGCCAAGCGCAAGGCGGCTGCGGCGGCGGAAGGTTTAGGAATCGGGAGGAGGGGAGAAGAGGGTAATGCCACGGCGGGCTGGGAGGGGCGCCCAGTTAAGGACGCTACGCCGCTGCTACTGGGCCAGGCCCATTTTCTGCTTTTGCGTGGCTGTTCGCTGCGGGTTTTCTGGTTTCTGTTCCGATTTTGCCAGTTTTTCTTTTCTGTTTACTTCTTTCCTTCACGGTTTTTTCTTTTCTGTTTTTATTTTTTTACTTTTACGGCTTTCCTGTTTTCTTGTAATTTCTTTAAAAAATTTCCCATTTCTAAGGCCGACGAGGAAGTTTGGATCGGGCATGGTGATAGGGTTTGGCTAGAAGAGTAGGGAAGCTTGGTCATGGAACGGAAGAAGCACAACAAGTAGGGTGGACAAGACGATGGAGAATGGGTTTGGAGGTGGTGGTGGAAGGGAAGGCGAGAAGGAGAAGATGAGAGGCAGGTCGCAGGAGCGGATAAGAAGAGAGGCTCTGCCAGTCACCTTAAGAAGAAATCGAGATCACATCCGTGGAAAGCGCGAGCACACACACACACACACACATCTGGGGATTGAATCCATTTTTAAATTCTCAATACTAGGGGGGCTTCTCCGATTGATTGCTTTCACTACTATTCCCCATATTGGCGAAATGACATTTCGTCTTGCTTCCGTAAAATAATGAAATGTGCTTTCGCCGGAATAAGAGAAAAGAAGATATCTTAGCAAATGGCATTCAAGTGAAGTCAAGAAAGAGACCTTGCTTTCGCATAGAAAGGAAAGAATTTACTCAAGTAAGTCATAACAACTGGTACACCATAGGTTAACCCAACCCAATCCTCTCGTACTAAGGTTGGCTCCTCACAGTTCTCCCTTTAACACCAACGACAGGTAGGAACGGAACTGTCTCATGACGTTCTAAACCCAACTCACGTACCACTTTCATGAGTGAACAACCGGACCCTTAGGACCTTCTTCAACCTCAAGATGTGATGATTCGACATCGAGGTGCCAGACGACTCCGTCGATAATAGCTCTTGGGAGTCATCAACCTGTTATCCTCGGCATACCTTTTATACGTTGAGCGAGAGCCCTTCCATACGGGACCCCCGGATCACTATGACCACTTTCGTCTCTGTTCGACCAGTCGGTCTCACAGCCAGGCAGGTTTATACGAAAAAAAATCAAACCAATGATTATTCATGATTCCATCCATATTGGATAAATTCTCTATACCACTTTGCAATGAAAATAGGAATGTTTGTTATGGTAAAACTTCAGTTAAAACGATATGGAGTTTGACAGCAAGCTAACCTTCCTAGTAATGTCTACTCATTTCAGTCATTCTCATTCAAATCTAATTCTAAGGCATGTGAAGTACCTGTTGTGGACAAATCCCTGCATAGTATCAACTTGAGATTCTTATTTCACCCTCTAGGAGTTCGGTTCCTACCGATTGATCAGATTAGCCAACTAAGGGCTCATTCACTTCTATAGAAAAATAGGTGTACCGCACGAAAGCTTCTCTTTATGAAAACCCCTCTCAGTCGCCTATAGACGCCAAATCCCTTTTGATTCTTTTGTTAGTGGTGCCTTTCAATTTTGACCTTGAAACTGCATTTCATAGATACATTCGCTATTACAGTAACACAATTCTCCACTAGGGGAGGAATTGTGGCTCTCATGCCCGACACGAACGACCGATCACTAGATGCATACGAGCTGAGGCCTCGTTCGGTTTGGAGGAAATCAAAACGTAGGAATTAAGAGTAGTATAGGAATTTGATAGGATGGCACTTGCCATCCTAAGAAAATGTCTTGTCTCGTTCCTACGCACAAAATGAGCTTTGAGTGGATGTGTAGATTTCTCCAAAAACATAGGAAATGAATAGTATTCCTATGAAATTCCCGTACGCGTTTCCTACAAACCGAATGCAATCTATAGGAATTTTTCCTATGGAATCCTTATTCCTACGTTTACCCTATAGAAATCCTCAAACCGAATAAGCCCTGAGTGGAGAGGGGCACGGCACGTGAAGCTCAAGGAATACCCCTACTCAAGAGCCTAACCCACGAACAAAAGCACCACAACCCCTCTCTCGCTTACAAACCAGACCACAAGGACGAAGTGTTGTCCCTAACACATGGGGTGGAGAAAAGAAACTGAGGAGTAGATCCACACTAAGACAAGGAGGAGGGAGAGAGAGGCTAGGGTAATGAGAAAATGAGTGGCAATGAATGGTCAGGATCCAAATTACGAACGAACTGAATGACCACCATTCCAATGGCCCTGAGAACCCGTCTTATTCAACATGTATTAAATCACCGCATAGCTAGCGTGGGGTTTATAGCGAATGCATTTACCAAACTATTCTTGTAAAAGGATTGCCACGTGTGATGATTTATGCTAACACCAGATGGTTACATCATCTCCAATAGGCCCCATAGGAAATAACACTAAAAGTGGTTTTGCTGCGTGCTCGTTCAATTCAGGGGAGGTTCATAGGGGGTTGTTTTAGTAGGCCCCATCAACATTTTCCTCTAAAATTTGTATTTTCCCTATTTCTCCATAAAGTAATGTACAAATAGTCATGGCGTGGTCGCGGTGGACAGTGGTTGGAGATGGCGGCATGGCGGTCGACAGTCATGCGATGGAATCCGAGGGTGGCACACTGACGCGACATTTTAGGGGAATATTTATGAGAAAGATCATCTTCCCCTAGATGAAGGGGGAGTTGGGCAGATTATAGGAGTTCCTCTAAAAAAATCGCGTTTACAAGATCTGTTGGAGCATGTTTCATTGGCCAGCTTCCACTAAACCAGATTTTTTAGGGATACATGATCTTTTGGAGATGCACTATGTAGTTAAGTACTCGCTTGGAGAAGTTATGGGATGCCGTCGACATGGGGTTTATTACTAATTACCACTAAGATGTGGTGACACTCTTACCTAAGGCTAGCCATGGGTGGGAGTAACTTAGCTAGTAACATAACGCACCCCAAAGCAAATTTGTTTATGTGGCAAATAGTTAATGCGGAGAGAGATGTTTGTGCTAACATAATATGCTGCCGTAACATAACACACCCCAAGAAAAAACGAGTCTACATCTAAATAAATGAAGGTTTGCATGATACTACACATATGTTACTGTTGGGGAACGTAGTAATTTCAAAAATTTCATACGCACATGCAAGATCATGGTGATGCATAGCAACGAGAGGGGAGAGTGTT
This sequence comes from Aegilops tauschii subsp. strangulata, assembly GCF_002575655.3. NCBI lineage: Eukaryota > Viridiplantae > Streptophyta > Magnoliopsida > Poales > Poaceae > Aegilops > Aegilops tauschii. Next base: position 433,890,895 of record NC_053041.3, on the reverse strand, counting down.
GTCTACGTACCCTTGTAGACCGTAAGCAGAAGCGTTATGACAACGCGGTTGATGTAGTCGTATGTCTTCACGATCGACCAATCCTAGCACCAAAGGTACGACACCTTCGCGATCTGCACACGTTCAGCTCGGTGACGTCTCACGAACTCACGATCCAGCAGAGTGTCGAGGAAGAGCTTCGTCAGCACGACGGCGTGATGACGGTGATGATGAAGCTACCGACGCAGGGCTTCGCCTAAGCACTGCAACGATATGACCAAGGTGGATTATGGTGGAGGGGGCACCGCACACGGCTAAGAGATCAAGGATCAACTTGTGTGTCTATGGGGTGCCCCCTCCCCGTATATAAAGGAGTGGAGGAGGGGGAGGGCCGACCCTCTACTATGGCGCGCCCTGGGGAGTCCTACTCCCACCGGGAGTAGGATTCCTCCTTTTCCAAGTAGTAGGAGTAGGAGAGAAGGAAAGGGAAGAGAGAAGAGAAGGAAGGAGGGGGCGCCGCCCCTCCCCTAGTCCAATTCGGACTAGGCCTTGGGGGGCGCGTGGCCTGCCATAGGCAGCCCCTCTCTCTCTCTCCTAAAGCCCAATAAGGCTCATATACTCCCCGGCGAATTCCCGTAACTCTCCAGTACTCCGATAAATACCCGAACCACTCAGAACCTTTCCGGTGTCCGAATATAGCCTTCCAATATATCGATCTTTACGTCTCGAACATTTCGAGACTCCTCGTCATGTCCCTGGTCTCATCCGGGACTCTGAACAACCTTCGGTACGTCAAAACACATAAACTCATAATATCGATCGTCACCGAACGTTAAGCGTGCGGACCCTACGGGTTCGAGAACTATGTAGACATGACCGAGACTCATCTCCAGTCAATAACCAACAGTGGAACCTGGATGCTCATATTGGCTCCTACATATTCTATGAAGATCTTTATCGGTCAAACCGCATAACAACATACGTTGTTCCCTTTGTCATCGGTATGTTACTTGCCCGAGATTTGATCGTCGGTATCTCAATACCTAGTTCAATCTCGTTACCGGCAAGTCTCTTTACTCGTTCTGTAATGCATCATCCCGCAACTAACTCATTAGTTACATTGCTTGCAAGGCTTATAGTGATGTGCATTACCGAGAGGGCCCAGAGATACCTCTCCGACAATCGGAGTGACAAATCCTAATCTTGATCTATGCCAACTCAACAAGTACCATCGGAGACACCTATAAAGCACCTTTATAATCACCCAGTTACGTTGTGACGTTTGGTAGCAGACAAAGTGTTCCTCCGGTATTCGGGAGTTGCATAATCTCATAGTCATATGAACATGTATAAGTCATGAAGAAAGCAATAGCAATATACTAAACGATCAAATGCTAAGCTAACGGAATGGGTTAAGTCCACATCATTATCTAATGATGTGATCCCGTTAATCAAATGACAACTCATGTCTATGGCTAGGAAACTTAACCATCTTTGATTCAACGAGCTAGTCAAGTAGAGGCATACTAGTGACACTATGTTTATCTATGTATCCACGCATGTACTAAGTTTCCGGTTAATACAATTCTAGCATGAATAATAAACATTTATCATGAAATAAGGAAATAAATAATAACTTTATTATTGCCTCTAGGGCATATTTCCTTCAGTCTCCCACTTGCACTAGATTCAATAATCTAGTTCACATCGCCATGTGATTAACACCCATAGTTCATATCTCCATGTGACCAACACTGAAAGGGTTTACTAGAGTCAGTAATCTTAGTTCACATCGCCATGTGATTAACACCCAAAGAGTACTAAGGTGTGATCATGTTTTGCTTGTGAGAGAAGTTTAGTCAACGGGTCTGCCATATTCAGATCCGTATGTATTTTGCAAATTTCTATGTCAACAATGCTCTGCATGGAGCTACTCTGGCTAATTGCTCCCACTTTCAATATGTATCCAGATTGAGACTTAGAGTCATCTGGATCAGTGTCAAAACTTGCATCGACGTAACCCTTTACGACGAACCTTTTGTCACCTCCATAATCGAGAAACATATCCTTATTCCACTAAGGATAATTTTGACCGTTGTCAAGTGATCTACTCCTAGATCACTATTGTACTCCCTTGCCAAACTCAGTGTAGGGTATACAATAGATCTGGTACACAGCATGGCATACTTTATAGAACCTATGGCTGAGGCATAGAGAATGACTTTCATTCTCTTTCTATCTTCTGCCGTTGTCGGGCTTTGAGTCTTACTCAATTTCACACCTTGTAACACAGGCAAGAACTCTTTCTTTGACTGTTCCATTTTGAACTACTTCAAAATCTTGTCAAGGTATGTACTCATTGAAAAAACTTATCAAGCGTCTTGATCTATCTCTATAGATCTTGATGCTCAATATGTAAGCAGCTTCACCGAGGTCTTTCTTTGACAAACTCCTTTCAAACACTCCTTTATGCTTTCTAGAAAAATTCTACATCATTTCCGATCAACAATATGTCATACACATATACTTATCAGAAATGTTGTAGTGCTCCCACTCACTTTCTTGTAAATACAAGCTTCGCCGCAAGTCTGTATAAAACTATATGCTTTGATCAACTCATCAAGGCGTATATTCCAACTCCGAGATGCTTGCACCAGTCCATAGATGGATCGCTGGAGCTTGCACATTTTGTTAGCACCTTTAGGATCGACAAAACCTTATGGTTGCATCATATACAACTCTTCTTTAAGAAATCCATTAAGGAATGTAGTTTTGACATCCATTTGCCAGATTTCATAAAATGTGGCAATTTGCTAACATGATTCGGATAGACTTAAGCATCGCTACGAGTGAGAAAATCTTATCGTAGTCAACACCTTGAACTTGTCGAAAACCTTTTTCGACAATACGAGCTTTGTAGATAGTAACACTACTATCAGCGTCCGTCTTCCTCTTGAAGATCCATTTATTCTCAATGGCTTGCCGATCATCAGGCAAGTCAATCAAAGTCCATACTTTGTTCTCATACATGGATCCCATCTCAGATTTCATGGCCTTAAGCCATTTCGTGGAATCTGGACTCATCATCGCTTCCTCATAGTTCGTAGGTTCGTCATGGTCAAGTAACATGACCTCCAGAACAGGATTATCTTACAACTCCGGTGGGGGTCTTACTCTGGTTGACCTACGAGGTTCGGTAGTAACTTGATCAGAAGTTTCATCATTAGCTTCCTCACTAATTGGTGTAGGAATCACTGGAACCAATTTCTGTGATTAACTACTTTCCAATTCGGGAGAAGGTGCAATTACCTCATCAAGTTCTACTTTCCTCCCACTCACTTCTTTCAAGAGAAACTCCTTCTCTAGAAAGGATCCATTCTTAGCAACGAATATCTTGCCTTCGGATCTGTGATAGAAGGTGTACCCAACAGTCTCCTTTGGGTATCCTATGAAGACACATTTCTTCGATTTGGGTTCGAGCTTATCAGGTTGAAGTTTTTTCACATAAGCATCGCAGCCCCAAACTTTAAGAAACGACAACTTTGGTTTCTTGCCAAACCACAGTTCATATGGTGCCGTCTCAACGGATTCAGATGGTGCCCTATTTAACGTGAATGCAACTGTCTCTAATGCATAACCCCAAAACGATAGTTTTAAATCGGTAAGAGACATCATAGATTGCACCATATCTAATAAAGTACGGTTGTGATGTTCGGACACACCATTACACTGTGGTGTTCCAGGTGGCGCGAGTTGCGAAACTATTCCGCATTGTTTAAAATGAAGACTAAACTCGTAACTCAAATATTCTCCTCCACGATCAGATTGTATAAACTTTATTTTCTTGTTATGATGATTTTCTACTTCACTCTAAAATTATTTGAACTTTTCAAATGTTTCAGATTTATGTTTCATCAAGTAGATATACCCCTATCTGCTCAAATCATCTGTGAAGGTCAGAAAATAACGATACTTGCTGCGAGCCTCAACACTCATCGGACTGCATACATCAGTATGTATTATTTCCAACAAGTCTGTTGCTCACTCCATTGTTCCGGAGAACGGAGTCTTAGTCATCTTGCCCATGAGGCATGGTTCGCAAGCATCAACTGATTCATAATCAAGTGATTCCAAAAGCTCATCAGCATGGATTTTCTTCATGCGCTTTACACCAATATGACCTAAACGGCAGTGCCACAAATAAGTTGCACTATCATTATTAACTTTGCATCTTTTGGCTTCAATATTATGAATATGTGTATCACTACGATCGAGATTCAATAAACCATTCACCTTGGGTGTATGACCATTGAAGGTTTTATTCATGTAAACAGAACAACAATTATTCCGACTTTAAATGAATAACCGTATTGCAATAAACATGATCAAATCATATTCATGCTTAACGCAAACACCAAATAACATTTATTTAGGTTCAACACTAATCCCGAAAGTATAGGGAGTGTGCGATGATGATCATATCAATCTTGGAACCACTTCCAACAGACATCGTCACTTCACCCTTAACTAGTCTTTGTTCATTCTGCAACTCCCGTTTCGAGTTACTAATCTTAGCAACTAAACTAGTATCAAATACTGAGGGGTTGCTATAAACTTTAGTGAAGTACACATCAATAAGAAGTATATCGAATATACCTTTGTTCACTTTGCCATCCTTCTTATCTGCCAAATACTTGGGGCAGTTCCACTTCTAGTGACCAGTCCCTTTGCAGTAGAAGCACTTAGTCTCAGGCTTAGGTCCAGACTTGGGCTTCTTCACTTGAGCAGCAACTTGCTTGCCATTCTTTTTGAAGTTCCCCTTCTTCCCTTTGCCCTTTTCTTGAAACTAGTGGTCTTGTCAACCATCAACACTTCATGCTTTTCTTGATTTCTACCTTCGTCGATTTTAGCATCACGAAGAGCTTGGGAATCATTTTCGTTATCCCTTGCATAGTATAGTTCATCACGAAGTTCTAGTAACTTGGTGATAGTGACTAGAGAACTCTGTCAATCACTATCTTATCTGGAAGATTAACTCCCACTTGATTCAAGTGATTGTAGTACTGAGACATTCTGAGCACATGCTCACTAGCTGAGCTATTCTCCTCCATTTGGTAGGCAAAGTACTTGTCAAAGGTCTCATACCTTTCGACATGGGCATGAGTCTGAAATACTAATTTCAACTCTTGGAACATCTCATATGCTCTGTGGCGTTTCAAAAACGCCTTTGAAGCCCCGATTATAAGCCATAAAGCATGGTGCACTAAACTATCAAGTAGTCATCATATCGAGCTTGCCAAATGTTCATAACATCTGCATCTGCTCCTGCAATCGGTCTGTCACCTAGCGGTGCATCAAGGACATAATTCTTCTGTACAGCAATGAGGATAATCCTCAGATCACGGATCCAATCCGCATCATTGCTACTAACATCTTTCAACTTAGTTTTCTCTAGGAACATATCAAAAATAAAACAGGGGAGCTAAACGCGAGCTATTGATCTACAACATAGATATGCTAATACTACCAGGACTAAGTTCATGATAAATTAAAGTTTAATTAATCATATTACTTAAGAACTCCCACTTAGATAGACATCCCTCTAATCATCTAAGTGATCACGTGATCCATATCAACTAAACCATGTCCGATCATCACGTGATATGGAGTAGTTTTCAATGGTGAACATCACTATGTTAATCATATCTACTATATGATTCACGTTCGACCTTTCGATCTCAGTGTTCCGAGGCCATATCTGCATATGCTAGGCTCGTCAAGTTTAAGCCGAGTATTCTGCGTGTGCAAAACTAGCTTGCACCCATTGTATGTGAACGTAGAGCTTGTCACACTCAATCATCACGTGGTGTCTCGGCACGACGAACTTTCGCAACGGTGCATACTCAGGGACAACACTTATACCTTGAAATTTAGTGAGAGATCATCTTATAATGCTACCGTCGATCTAAGCAATATAAGATGCAAAAAAGATAAACATCACATGCAATCAATATAAGTGATATGATATGGCCATCATCATCTTGTGCCTTTGATCTCCATCTCCAAAGCACCGTCATGGTCACCATCGTCACCGGCGCGACACCTTGATCTCCATAGTAGCATCGTTGTCGTCTTGGCAACTATTGCTTCTACGACTATCGCCACCGCTTAGTGATAAAGTAAAGCAATTACATGGCGATTGCATTTCATACAATAAAGCGACAACCATATGGCTCCTGCCAGTTGCCGATAACTTCGTTACAAAACATGATCATCTCATACAATAAAATTTAGCATCATGTCTTGACCATATCACATCACAGCATGCCCTGCAAAAACAAGTTAGACGACCTCTACTTTGTTGTTGCAAGTTTTACGTGGCTGCTACGGGCTGAGCAAGAACCGTTCTTACCTACGCATCAAAACCACAACGACATTTCGTCAAGTATGTGTTGTTTTAACCTTCACAAGGACCGGGCGTAGACACACTCGATTCAACTAAAGTTGGAGAAACTGACACCCGCCAGCCACTTGTGTGCGAAGCACGTCGGTAGAACCAGTCTCACGTAAGCGTACGCGTAATGTCGGTCCGGGCTGCTTCATCCAACAATACCGCCGAATCAAAGTATGACATGTTGGTAAGCAGTATGACTAGTATCACCCACAACTCACTTGTGTTCTACCCATGCATATAACATCTACGCATAAACCTGGCTCGGATGCCACTGTTGGGGAACGTAGTAATTTCAAAAATTTCCTACGCACACGCAAGATCATGGTGATGCATAGCAACGAGAGGGGAGAGTGTTGTCTACGTACCCTTGTAGACCGTAAGTGGAAGCGTTATGACAACGTGGTTGATGTAGTCGTACGTCTTCACGATCGACCGATCCTAGCACCGAAGGTACGGCACCTCCGCGATCTGCACACGTTCAGCTGGTGACGTCCCACGAACTCACGATCCCGCAGAGTGTCGAGGGAGAGCTTCGTCAGCACGACGGCGTGACGACGGTGATGATGAAGCTACCGGCGCAGGGCTTCGCCTAAGCACTGCAACGATATGATCGAGGTGGATTATGGTGGAGGGGGGCATCACACACGGCTAAGAGATCAAGGATCAACTTGTGTGTCTATGGGGTGCCCCCCTCCCCGTATATAAAGGAGTGGAGGAGGGGGAGGGCCGACCCTCTACTATGGCGCGCCCTGGGGAGTCCTACTCCCATCGGGAGTAGGATTCCTCCCTTTCCAAGTAGTAGGAGTAGGAGAGAAGGAAAGGGAAGAGAGAAGAGAAGGAAGGAGGGGGCGCCGACCCTCCCCCTAGTCCAATTCGGACTAGGCCTTGGGGGGGGGGGCGCGGCTTGCCCTAGGCAGCCCCTCTCTCTCTCCCCTAAAGCCCAATAAGGCCCATATACTCCCCGACGAATTCCCGTAACTCTCCGGTATCCCGAACCACTCAGAACCTTTCCGATGTCCGAATATAGCCTTCCAATATAGCGATCTTTACGTCTTGAACATTTCGAGACTCCTCGTCATGTCCCTGATCTCATTCGGGACTCCGAACAACCTTCGGTACATCAAAACACATAAACTCATAATATCGATCGTCACCTAACGTTAAGCGTGCAGACCCTACGGGTTCGAGAACTATGTAGACATGACCGAGACTCATGTCCGGTTAATAACCAACAGCGGAACCTAGATGCTCATATTGGCTCCTACATATTCTACGAAGATCTTTATCGGTCAAACCGCAGAACAACATACGTTGTTCGCTTTGTCATCGGTATGTTACTTGCCTGAGATTCGATCGTCGGTATCTCAATACCTAGTTCAATCTCGTTACCGGCAAGTGTCTTTACTCGTTCCGTAATGCATCATCCCGCAACTAACTCATTAGTTACATTGCTTGCAAGGCTTATAGTGATGTGCATTACCGAGAGGGCCCAAAGATAGCTCTCCGACAATCGGATTGACAAATCCTAATCTTGATCTATGCCAACTCAACAAGTACCATCGGAGACACCTGTAGAGCACCTTTATAATCACCCAGTTACGTTGTGACGTTTGGTAGCACACAAAGTGTTCCTCCGGTATTCAGGAGTTGTATAATCTCATAGTCATAAGAACATGTATAAGTCATGAAGAAAGCAATAGCAATATACTAAATGATCAAATGCTAAGCTAACGGAATGGGTCAAGTCAATCACATCATTCTCTAATGATGTGATCCCGTTAATCAAATCACAACTCATGTCTATGGCTAGGAAACTTAACCATCATTGATTCAACGAGCTAGTCAAGTAGAGGCATACTAGTGACACTCTGTTTGTCTATGTATCCACACATGTACTAAGTTTCCGATTAATACAATTCTAGCATGAATAATAAACATTTATCATGAAATCAGGAAATAAATAATAACTTTATTATTGCCTCTAGGGCATATTTCCTTCAGTTACTATCCACCATAAAGGTAGTAATATAGTCTGGTGTCATATGCATGACGCTAGCCTAAGTTATTCCCCACTGTGACTAGCCTAATTAGGGTGGCAATAGTTGTCACCATGGTGATATCTTTACTCCTATCAAATTCTCAGTTGGTGATGATGGTGTGTCTGTCATCCATCATTTCTAACCATTAGATCTGAATCTAACGACTTTGAGGTAATTTGTGGTGTTTTTGCAACAGTAGCCCACTTCTCTACTCCAATTTGCAAAAACCCCTTAGTGTATTGAAACCTACCACATCCCTCCCTCACCTCATCAAAACAGCCCGAAGAATATATTTTGAGTGAAACATAATATATTTTTAGCGAACAAGTATTATTCTACTTCGAATCCGTTGCAATGCATGGGCACATTACTAGTACTTATCAAATTGTAAGATTGCTTACCATGCAATTAGAAAATTGTTACCATTGTTGTTGTGTTGTACTAGTTACAACGATGATGATGCACATATCTACCATGTCGTTTGTTCAAAACTATTAGGTGATAGCTTAAGAGAAAGAATAATAGAAAGGTTATTTTTTTCTCCCTCCCTCGTGAACGAGAGGCTAAAAGGGTGGAGAGACAACCCCTCCAATCTTCCTCGGTGAGCCCAAAGTTTGCCTTCCCTATGCCTGCTCGAGTGGCAGGCCGGTGGCGTGGAGGGGATATCTGATATCTCTGTTTTGGCATGTAGATAAGGTAGGGCTAGGTACTCCGGGGGCGTTGCTCAGAGATGGTATTCCGGGCTCTGATGCACGTCAAGCTCTTATATCAGGACAAAGTCGATAGAGATCTAACATTTTTTTTGAGGTAAAGATCTAACATATATAGATGGTGTTCCCTTGGGGCGTTGAGCTTAGGATTATTGACATGCATGCACACCAACAAATCTAGTGTGAGGTGTCATTTCAGGTATGGTGGATTGGATGGACCAACCAAGGGTTTTGGCGGCAGCGACTATGACTCCTGGACACATGCGCAAAGACTTTTAGACTCAGATCGACATGGTCTGGTCGAATCCGGTAGAGGAGCAGCGACAACGATGCATCTTCAGCTCGTTCTAATGGTGGTAGTGATTTTTCGATGATCTAAGGACCTCAATGTAATTTTCATTATGTTAGGGTGATTTATACTTTATAATAAATTAGAGGATACCCTGCGTGTTGCTACAGGAATTAGTTAATAAAAATTTGGGTTGAAATCAAAATTGAAAATAAATACGACTAATTATATTTGATTATGTATAGTTATAACAATATTTATTGAATATAAGTAGAATATAATTGAATGAAAAATATTTTCCCATGCATCGTTGAATGTTGTGGAGTGTCTTGTTCAATGCATGATTACATGTTGAGGTGAGTCTTGTCCAATTCATAATTTTATGGTGAGGTAGCATGCTTGCATGTTGAGATAAATAAATTAGTGGGGATGACTCAAATGGAAAACATTTTTCCCATGCATCGTTGAATGTTGTGGTGTGTATTTTTAATGCATGATTGCATATTGAGGTGGGTCTTGTCCCATTCATAATTGTATGATGAGATGACATGCTTGCATGTTGAGATAAATAAATTAGTGGGGATGACTCTCTCTTAGGTATACATGATTTGGGGTCTTTTCACAAAAAACCCTACTAGGTGATACATTTACCATGATTATTAGTGTTAGTTGCCACCAAGGTTGTGATGTACTTACTGGACAGTTGATAGACCATAGTGAATTGGTGATGTACTCATCATATTCACAATAATTACCACCACTTTTGTAAGATTACATGGCAAATAATCACAAAATAGGATGATATCTAGTATATTACGACGGGGTACCAAAAGATTATGTTTTCTTCCTTGAAACATACTTGGTGGGATATAATTTTGAATCTCTTGTCGATATGAAGGTAATGGTGAAAATGGATTGTCCATGGGATGGAAGAGTTAGGCTACCCAATAGTTGTTCATGTCATTGTGTTTGCCATGTTGGACATTCAAAAACAAGAACATCCATACAATGGGGCCGAGCGCATGTGCGGGAATCGAGAGCGCTCCATGGTCACACTAACGAACTCCACAAGATGCATCACGTTTGGATATGGTTGTAGATCCAATCAAATGTACTCCATCCGTTCCAACATATAAGGTGTATTTATTTTTTCAAAAAATCAGACTTCTTTAATACTGACCAAGTTTATAGACAAAAACATCAACATTTATTTGTTATGAAATCACCACAAAAAAATACACTTCCGTGATGATACGTGTTTGTCATAGTAGGTCGCATTTTTTGTCATGCATGTACATCCATGACAATTTTATGACAGAATCAAGATAGTCATACCTGTGCTGTCGTAGAAGTGTTCCATGACATCACCAAAATTATCATCACGGAAGTGTCCACTTCCATGACGATAAATCGCGCGTCACAAAAGTGCTTTCGTCAAGGGTGACCGACACGTGGCATCCACCGTAACGGAACGACGTCTGTCGGGTCCGGTTTTGGATCCGATAACCCGCTAACAGCCCCGACCAATGGGGATTTTCCACGTGTAAAATCATCATTGGCTGGAGGAAACACCTGTCGGCTCACCGTTGGGACAGATGTCATCCACTCATTGGACAGAAGGCGCCTATGATACGTCGACACGTGGCACAGCCCAACAGAGGCCCATTCCTGTGAAAAGGCCGGCCCATTTGACTTGGTCAAAAGGTGGCTGGCTGGCCCACGGAAAGCCTGTTAACGGCCTATTCGCATATAGCCCATTTACAGCCCGCTAAGCCAGGGCCCGTTACGACCTATCCAAATTAGGCCCAGTAGCGTCATCTGGGCCGTCCAATGTGATTCCAGCCCATTTTAAGTTCCGGCCCATGTATGGCCCATGACGTCTTTCGGCCCAGATGAGGCCCTTTGTAACTCTTGGCCCATTAACGACCCATGGTGAAACTGGCCCGTAATGAACAGTGTATCACTTTATACCATTAACGGCCCATTAATCCATTGGGCCGTTTGCAGCCCATGTTATCTTTCGGCCTTCTCAGGGCCCATTTATTCTTGGGCTCATTTCCAGCATTCGGTTACTTACGGCCCGTTACTGCCATTTTCTGCTTGTGGGCCAAATTCAGCATGTGGTTACAGTCGGCCCGTTTGTGGCCCGTTAATACGTTGGGCCATTTTCATAGCGTCATCAAATACGGCCTATTAACGAAGGCCTGTTATGGTCGGCCCATGAACGGACGACTCCAACTCTAGCCCGTTTACGACCATAATGCGGTCTGTTTTTGGCCCATGTTTGGCCAATCGATCATACGACCCGTCTAAGGCCCATTGATGATACGACCCGTAGAAGGCCCATTGTTTCTACGGACCGTAGAAGGCCCATTATTTCTACGGCCCATAGGAAGCCCAGTGTCACTACAGTAAATATGTAGCCCATGGCCTGTTAAAGGCGGGAAACTACTATAGGTTTAGACCTGCTAATGGCCCAAGATGATTATAGGCCCACGTTTTGGCCCATATGAGTAACGAGGCGGCCTGAAGACCGACAACACTGAGATCCACTAAACCTTCCGGCCTAAATTACAGCATACCGACCAAAGAATAAACCTAGACTATACAACAAAGAAATTATGGCATATTAGGAATCAAAGTTCGCTACCCGGTGATAATAAAGCGCAACATGACCGCGGATTACATACACTGGGCATCAAAGGTCGCCACCAGTGCATATAAACGTGCCGACAAAAGAATATACAAAACTAAGAGCACTTCAGAAGGCACTAGACCTGGCAAGCTCGGGCCCCCGCAAGCAGCCGAACAAGCTGATGAGACCTTAGTTGTGTCAACGATAGATGCTTCATCCCTAGCTGTATGGCACCATAGTGCGCAAGGCAGTCCCCTGACATCTTCATTACATCTTTGACTTCAAGTCGGAGCTGAGCTGAAGCAAGCCTTTCTGCTTTAAGTTGAGACTGAAGAAGTCGAACTGATTGAGGCAGCGACTGCACAGAGGTTGTCTCACACCTGCTGGTGAGTAGCTTCAACTCACTGTCTTCATCAAGACAGGACCTTGGGGTCATCTCGCTGTCCTCAAGATGGTTTGGCTCACTATCTTTCCTAAAGTTCTGCCTGGCATAAGAGATACGACTCTGAAAGAGAAACAAGGAGACACGTAATAGGTTTCAGAATTATATAAGCAAATAAATGGATCTGTTCTGCATAAGGAACATGTTTTTACAACTACAATTTAAAACTGGTAGTTGTTGCAAACATCCAATCATATGTAAACAACAGTGGAGGAAATGATGCCTATCCAAATCTATACTAGAACAAAGTTTGAAGGCTTGAGAAGGATGAACTTACATTACATGTTAACACGGGCTGGACAAAGCCCTTCTCCATGTTGATGGAAAGACAATTCAATAAATTACCCAAAGAAAATTCTTTATAAGCATTGCCATTATTCTACATTTTGCAAAGAGTAAATATAGATCAAATAATATTGGAAGAAATAGAGGATAATGAAGCTCAGGTGCAGACTGATGATACATAATCAAATAGCAATTAATTAAGTACAACATTACAAGGCAAAAGGTACTGACAAGAGGAATGCAGACATCAACGTGTGCAGTGGCATTGGCTTTATTCAACATTTTGGTAAGAGTAAATGTAGATATGATAATTTGGAGAAAGTGGAGGGCAGGGCAGATAAGATGCAGAGTAATGCTAGACAATCAACTATCTCGCGATGCATGTACAGTAATACCACCACCGTCCGTTATTAGTTGTCGCTCAAATGGATGTATCTAGCACTATTAAGTTCTAAATACATCCAATTGATCAACAATTAATTCGATACAGAGGGAGTACATGACAACAGGTACTTACATGAGCAATCCAAAACTTCATAACCATTGTGTTAATTCTACATTTATCTAAGAGTAAATATAGATCTTATAATTTCAAGCAAAGGAAGGATAAAGAAGCTAACATTTACAGTGATGCTACATAATCAAATAGCAATGAGTGTAAGTATGCTGACAAAGGGCAAGAGGTACTGACAAGAGCAATGCAGAGCCTAGTATTGTCGTGAGATCCTATGATCCTTTGAGCAAGGAGATTCATCTGAAATTAGTTTTCATACAAGAGAGAAGGTAAGGCACATGCAGAAATTTAGGAGTTCAAATTTTGAATTGATATCATAGACAGTACCTGACGCTGGGCTGTCAGCAGTTCTAATAGGGGTTTGTCCACTGGAGTAGGGGTAAAGCCTGTTACAGTTGGGCCTGTGTTTTCTGTGGCTGCTGATCTATCTGATTTAACATGTATCACTACCTTTTCCAAATACATAGTTTGTACTCCTTGAGGATCTGCAATCACCCTCTTCCTTTTGGACATCTATTACGAAAGAACAACATTTGACTGGAAAAACATAGTATGACAACACATGGAATAGGTACAGAAAATGGATAGGTATGGCATATACTCATATATGATGCTTAAAAAGCAGATGGTGTAACAAAGTAGAAGTAATGTAAGAGGTCAGATGCAAAATATGTGCGACCAATACAACCTTGCCAAGTTAGAGCATGCACCTTGATGGGTGAATAAGATAGGTCATCCTCCACCATGCCAAGTTTGTTAGCCAGTGGATCGTTCCGCAATATTCCTCTCGTGTGCCCATTCTCATATTCATTTTGATAATGTTCAATACCTGACATGCATGAAAACATAAAAACAAGTGAGATTACCTTTGTAATGCAGAAGTGATTCTAATCTAATACTTCCTCCCTGTAAACCCCTTTGTGCTATCTCTGCAACTTCTATGAGGTGCCATGCATGCTGTAATTTGGTGTGTGCATTAATATAATGTGGCCTAATACTCAAAATATGAGAGCTCCAGAAGTGATGATACTTCGCAGATGACAGCTTCAACATATAGTAAAGAAGAACAAGTCGACCTGACCTGACAGATTCAAAATATACTAAGGGAGAATAACTCGACCTGACTAGTCGACCGCAAGAGAAGAGGATCATCTTAAAGAAGAGCAGAAGAGCAAGCAGATTGAAGATATTACAAGTCTTTCTATACAATGTCGGTTGGCCACCCATGATGATCCAGAGCGCACAGAGAAATACTATTCCTTCCGGTCTCTCCATATGTGGCTCACATGCATTTCGAAACTAAAGTAGGAACATTTAGCTGACCAATTAAACATCTCTCAGTTTTACTAATATCAGCATAATATCATATTTGAATTTGTACAACTAAGCTTGTTTAGCTCGATGGGTGGAGCAGTGCTATTACGACACGAACCACGTAGGCTGATCATGGTCATCATAAAATGGGGAAACCGTAAGCATGATGAGTATAGTGTTGACCGTGGCAATGGGATGGCAAATCTGAAGCTACAAACCGCGCAAAGGGTAGTTAGCAACCGATATTTGCTTTGAAATAACAAATAAGATTTGGTATGAACAAGAAAGTACAGTCAACAAGTGACAAAGAAATGCAATTCTGCTGTCTCTCTATATGTCGCGACATGCATTTGGAAACTCAAGTGGGACCTTTAGCTAACCAATTAAATGTTTCTGTTAACTAATATCAGTATCATATCACAATCATATTTGAACAACTAAGCTTTGGAATTTTGAGTGTTGTGTTGTTTAGCTTGAAGGGTGGAGTAATGCTAGTATGACAGAAAGCACCTACGCAGATCACAGTAGAGTAGATAAAAGGGGAAAACCCTAAGCATCAAGAGTAAAATCAGGAAAGTGGAACCCGCTGGACCAGTGGGTGGCGCACATGCTTTTCGAAACGAATATAGGAACATTAGGTGACCAATTAAACGTTCTCTATTTTAGTAATATGAGCATCATATCGGATTCGTATTTCAACACGTAAGCTTTGGAATTATGAGTGGCATGTTGTTTCGCTTGATGGGTTGAGGTCTTGAGGAGCAGTGCTAGCACGACACGAAGCAGGGAAGCACCTACGATGATGGTAGTGAATATAAAGGGAGGAAACCATAAGCTTTACGAGTATAGTGACCGTGACATGGCGGATATGAAGGTGCAAACCGGACAAAGCTACTTCACAACCAATGTTTGCATTCAACTAGCCACTACGATTTGGTACAGACAAGAAAAGTACAGTAGACAATTTAAGATCTATTTTCCGGGTGAGATCAATAACTTAAGCACATATGGAAGAGTACCACCTCTCTTGCGACGCCGTGTAGGCCCCTGCTGATACGTTGAGGGTGCTGCGGGTGCGATGGCTGTCGGCGGCGGGGAAGAAGACTTTAGATGGCAGACGGCCGGGTTGGGGGATAAATCCTATTGCCGTGGACGAGGCGGTCGTAGGAGTGGCAACGGCAAAGTGGACGACGGCGCCGATGAAGCGAGACAACGCGATGAAAGGATCCTGGTCCGGCGCCGTGGATGAGAGATGTCCATCTCTTGCAGTGGACGACGGGGTAGGGGTAGCGGCTCCGGAAGGTGGAGGATGGGGTGGCGGACGGAGGAGGCTGGCCGCAGTGGGGAGGTTGTCGTGGCGCCGACGGTGTATGAATGGGGAAATGGAGGGGGAGGGGGGATCTCAAACTTTGGGACGCGCTTGTCTGAAATGTGGGAAAGTTACGAACTTATCCCCCATTTAAAATTTCGAACTCACGTCGGTTGGGGATAGGACGGTAATCTCGCATGTCCCAAATATTTGCCGGCAACGATTTCGGGCGAGGAGAGGGTGTTTTGCCGCCCACGGTTGGCGCCCACAGTGTATGAACGGGGCTGACAGGTAGGGCGGTTGTGTCACGTCTGAGGGAAGTTACACATCTGCCCCTATTTAAAATATTAGCCTACATCGATTTCGGACGAGGAGAGTTTGTTTTGCCGCCCACCGTGGATGAATGGGGAAATGGAGGGAGAGACACATGTCTTTCAGACGAGCTTGAATCAAATGTGTTTTGCCGCCCATGTTTGGCGCCCACCGTGTCTGAATGGGCTCAGAGGTCGTCGTGTCACGTCTGATTGAAGTTACTAGTCTACCCCTATCGACAACAGTGTAAATCCGGTCGATAAGGATGCCAAGTGTCAGGGGTAGACATTAATTTCCATCTCGCAAACACTTGCTTCGGGCAGCCCACAAATGATAGTGGGTGTTTAGCCGCTTTGTTCAAAACTTGGGAGAATTAGCATTCACGTTTACCCTGGGCCCTGGCAACTAAATCCAAATCCAATTTTTATTCGATTACGAATATCCACAGATAATTCTACGTTTTGTTATTTATTTCTTCAAAACCACAACAAAGATTTATTCCACCTTTATATATGATTATGATTTAGAAATGCCGTGATCTTCAAATTCAGTAGGTTGGATACACTTTGAGTCAAACAGTTATTTCATCCAATACAATATGCTCACATGAAAAACAGTTCACCTTATGTCAATCATACAAGTACTGAGGATTACCTCGCCTAAAAAATTCGGATCATTACAACACATGGACAACATAGGGGGTCTTACAACATAATCCATTCAGAGACATGACACAACATGCAAGTGCAATAATCTAATGACAATTTCAACTGCTATCTAAAGAAGAACTGGGATTACCCTGGGCTTCAGATAGCAGAAGCAGCAGGACCTCCTCCGTCTTCAAATGCAACATTCTTACTTCCTCCAATTCTTGGGTTGCTTGCATAATGTGTGCAGCTAATTGCATAATTTCCAGCTTCAAGATCGAGATTACCTCATTCATGGCAGCCACACCATCTCTTTCTGCCTCTAGTAGAGCCTCAAGAACTATAATATCTGTGCTCAGACTGCTCTCTGGTGGTGTTGCCTCTGAGCTGCTACCATTTGGTAACATGGATGGCGCACTGCTTCCACAAATAGATTCTGGGGTTGTACATTGTGTCCTAGTGTGAACGGCATCCTGAAAGGTTTTCGCTGGACATAAGTAAGAGATAGTTATCGCATGATCCAGGCAGTAAGCTTACATGGTAAACGACATACGAATTATTGCCGAGCATGGCAAGCTATATTTAAATGGTTCGAAGCAGCATCAGCCGAAAAGAAATTAAAATGGTAAGATGAAACTAGGGATGTAAGTGGCAAATAAACGACATCCGCCAGTCCCATCTAGTTAGTTTTTGCTAGCTCCCTGGTTCATTTTCCTCAAAAAACAAAAACTCTTTTGAACTATCATACCACTAGTGGACTTTAATCGGGATTAAACGGGACCCAGTTGACATCCCTAGTTGAAAGGGAGGGTACCACCGCTATATTTAAGTTGCCAAGGCATCTAAGCAGTTGAAATAATCTGAGAAAGCACTTAACAGTGTGGCCTAATATAAATTATGACAGTCTTGTGATGAAGTTCAGAGGAAAAGTTAAGGACTCAAATGAATTAGGCATGCATTTGTTTACGATAGTACAGCAGGCACTGCTGACATATTGGCCAACTCAGGTATAGCGTAACAAGTAACAAACAAGCATTCGAATCAAGCAATACAGCAAAGCAGACAACTGAACTATTTGTTATTCTGTAGGATTACAGGTTGAGGGCACAAGCCAAGAAAGCATCCCACACGCATTACATTTCACATGTACTAAAACACACTGGCTTACCATATGTTGCTGTGAAGCCTCACTGCTATTGCAATGTTCTTTGAAGATATCGTCAGCATCCCCTGGTTGCAAATCTACTTGTTGTAGTTTATTCTGCACCCTCTATTTAGGTAAAATTAATTTTAATCGCATGCACTGGTTCGAATTGATCATCAATGGTTCATCTAAACTAATGAAAGAAGGGTGTGTGCATACACGACAATATATCTGCTTCCCTCTATTTTTATGCTTGTTCGAGGTGCCAGCCCCAAAAGAACAAATATTTTGCTTGATGGGGTTGGCAGCTCCATAATTAATAGAAGCATCAAATTAGTCATGCAACTTGGGAAGATCAAGAACACACAAAAAAGTAATGAACAGAGGCTCATAGCAGTGATGTAATAGCTAGCATCAGAAAATGTAGGGTAAAACGAACAAAAACCAGCGGAACCACATGCTAGTTTGCTGATGTGTAATTAAGCATAGAGAACATGAAGCAGTCTGATGGAACCAACAGGTGGCATCAGAACAACACCATTGTCATAAATATAGCATGCAAGAAGTAAAATAGTAGGCAGTGATATCTAGGAAGTACAGTAATACTTAGGACAAAACTAAAGCATATTAACTATATGTGCACTGGTATGTAATTTACCACATGTAACATGTTCACTGCCAGAAGTATGTCCCTACAGGTGCAAGCAGAATAACGCATCTCATGAAAAACTGAATGATGCCCTGAAGAAATTCAAAGGTGCGGTGCTTATGATAAGAAAGTGAACGTAGGCGCCGACCATTGGATAATAGTACCTGATTCTCGGCGGCGTATGGGTATCGTTGGCATACTTGATAGCTAAGGATCGTCGATGGTGCTCGTGTTGCGGTTGAGTTTGGGCCGGCTGTCGCCGTCGCTGAAGCGGCTCCAGTGCTACGGTTGCGGCGCCTGTCGACATACAAGAAAGCTCATCTGTGGTAAGTGAACAGTTGCACGATAAAGAGAAAAACCGAAGGAGTACAGATCGAAATAACCTGATGAGGCTACAACATCGGTAAAGCAGGGCCGGTGGAGTTGAATATGGCGTCCGTGGAGCGGGTCCGGTGCAGTGGACGAAGGCTTCGGCGGGCGCGTTGTACAGTGCTTTCGGTGAGGCGGATCTGTTGCGGCGGACGAGGGCTTGTATGAAGGGCCAGTGAAGGGACAGACGAGGGAGTTAGTGAAGGGCCTACACTGTGGTGGACGAGGGCGCCGGTTAAGCATATCCGATGCGGTGGACCATGATGGCGGTCAAGGAGATCTGGAGCAGTGTACAAGCCAGTCGCTGAAGCGGCTCCGGTGAAGTGGTGAGTTGGCAGTTGGGGGTTCCAAGGTGCGGAAGGTAGATCCGTCGGGGTGTGAGGTCCACCGCTGCGGCGGAGGACTAGATTCGGCGGCTTGCCGTGGTTGGGGGGGTCGGGGAGGGGAAGGGGAAGGGCTCTGGGGAAGAATGTTGGGGGCAAAGAGGGGAAAACAATGGAGTTACCAAAGCAGCCCTTTTCCGTTCATGTGGCAGGGGTAAAACAGGAATATCGCAGGGCTAAACTTTCGGGCGTGAGTTATTTCGATGTGAGCGGGAAGTTTGAAAGCTTTTGGCGCCTGAAATTATATTCTGCTCTTGTACGGCCGACTATGATATCATGGTCGAGAATTTGTTTGTATTGCACGCAAAAAAAGTGCAAGTTTTGAAAATCAATGTCTCCAACTGAAAACTTAGATTGTCCATTCAATTCAAATATGGATCATTGAGCTACTACAAGAAAATACCATCATATGGTCCAATTCAAATGAAATTCCAAATGTGTTTATCCTAAATATGATGACAAAAGCAAAAAAGTGTATGTGTATGAATAAAGTGGATGATTATAAAGTTTGAACATGCCCGTATGTGTATATCTCTAGGTTTGATATATGAATTTGAAATCATGAAATCCCGGCTTAAAAATGTACCTCTGTTTAAATGAATTACAAAAGCTAATGATGGAGTCGAATTCCAAAATTCCAATCTTAGGTTTGTAATTCTGGTACATCAAAGTATATCACGCATGTTCAAAAGTATCGTTATCTCATAGTCCAAACTGTGAAACAAATGGATCAACCTTGAGTGCACACACTATTGACCATGTATATCTCAATTACACTAAAGTCCCTCAAATATAGACACCTCATTCTTTATCTGAAGCAAACCCCCCCTCGTCGCCCACCCCCCCCCACACACAGAAGTCGCTCTCTCCCCCAAACACCAACACACGAGCACATTAACACCCCTCTCTCTTCTAAAGTCCGGACCCCAATATAGGTCTCTATCACTTTATCTCTTGGGCATGCACACATCTCTTCCCCCACTCTCTAGCTAGGTCTCCCGGCATCTCTCTTTCCGAAGCACACGCACAATGTAGAGTGTATCTTTCCCATACACACAAAACGTCGCCCCCAAACGTCCATCTCCCTAGTTATGTTGTCACGCCCAAGATGCGACCCTATCCTAAAGGAACTCGAAGGTCCCACCAAGGATAGAAGCGCATCTTGAAGACGCTTTTGCAAGGTGGATATCATTACATCAACATTACATAATATATGGGGATACATACAAGGCATACAAATGCCGCAAGAATACATCAATACATCATGCATAAGATCAACATCCGACTACGGATGAAACACAAACAGAAGCTCAAATGACATCCACCCTGCTAGCCCAGGCTGCCGACCTGGAACCTATCCCCTGATCGAAGAAGAAGCAGAAGAAGAACTCCAAAACAAGTAACATCGCTCTCGCGTCATGATCATTGCAAAACCTGTACCTGCAACTGGTGTTGTAGTAATCTGTGAGCCACGAGGACTCAGCAATCCCATTACCATGGGTATCAAGACTAGCAAAGCTTAAAGGGTATGGAAAAGGATAAGTGGTGAGGTTGCAGCAGCGACTAAGCAATGTATGGTGGCTAACTTACGCAAATAAGAGCGAGAAGAGAAGCAATGGAACGGTCGTGAAACTAGCAATGATCAAGAGGTGATCCTGAACTCCTACTTACGTCAAACATAACCCAGAAACCGTGTTCACTTCCCGGACTCCTCCAAAAAGAGACCATCACGGCTACACACGCGGTTGATGCATTTTAATTAAGTCAAGTGTCAAGTACTCTACAACCGGACATTAGCAAAATCCCATCTGCCACATAACCGCGGGCACGGCTTTCGAAAGATAATACCCTGCAGGGGTGTCCCAACTTAGCCCATTATAAGCTCTCACGGTCAACGAAGGATATTCCTTCTCCCGGGAAGACCCGATCAGTCTCGGAATCCTGGTTTACAAGACATTTCGACAATGGTAAAACAAGACCAGCAAAGCCGCCCGATGTGCCGACAATCCCTATAGGAGCTGCACATATCTCATTCTCAGGGCAACACCGGATGAGACATCCTACGAGTAAAACCAGACCTCGAGTTTCAACGAGGGGGCCCTCCAGTCTACTCAGTTCGGACCAGCACTTAGAGAAGCACTGGCCCGGGGGGTTAAAATAAAGATGACCCTCGGGAGCGCGACTCCCAAGGGAAAAATGCTAGGTGAGGCAAATGTAAAACCAAGGTTGGGCCTTGCTGGAAGAGTTTTATTCAAAGCGAACTGTCAAGGGGGTCCCATAAATCACCCAACCGCGTAAGGAACGTAAAATCAAGGAACATAACACCGGTATGACGGAAACTAGGGCGGCAAGAGTGGAACAAAACACCAGGCATAAGGCCGAGCCTTCCACCCTTTACCAAGTATATAGATGCATTAATAAAATAAGATATATTGTGATATCCCAACATAAACATAATCCAACATGGAGCAATCTTCATCTTCACCTGCAACTAGCAACGCTATAAGAGGGGCTGAGCAAAGCGGTAACATAGCCAAACAATGGTTTGCTAGGAAGGGTGACAAAGGTTAGAGGTTCATGGCAATTTGGGAGGCTTGAAGAGAAAGTGATAGGTGGCGCAGCATAGCGATAGAACGAAGCAACTAGCATAGCAATGATAGTAATGAGATCCAAGGTGACGGTCATCTTGCCTGAAATCCCGCTAGGAAGAAGAACGAGTCCATGAAGAAGATGAAGCCACGAAGACGAACCAAGCGTAGTCGAACGGAACCTCACGAACGCAACGAAACAGGAACTACCGAGAAGAAGCACAACCGGAAAGAAGCAAGCAACAAGGTAAACACACAACACATAAACATGACATGATGCACAACCAAGCACGATGCATGACAAAGGCTATATGATGCTACTCATGGCAAGAGATGATGCATTCAAGAGCAACACATCAAAGCAAGTTTAAATGAGGCCGGAAACAACATATAACAAATCCGGTAAGTCCTCATATGCAAATTTCAAAATTGGTCCAGATCTGAACAAACCTTAAGTTGAAGTGGTTAAACAGCAAGTTAAAATGCACCATGATGATCTACACGAAATTCTAGTCAAGTTACATATAAAGTTCATTTAGTTCGGAGCTACGGCCTAGAAGATATGTGCAAAACAAGTTAAACATGGCAAGAGGTGAAGCATAATAAAACTATCTATTTAGGAAAGTTTAAATGAGGCCGGAACAACAACCAACAATTCCGGAAAATCCTCATGTGCATTTAGCAATTTAAAGCAAACAACAATTTTAAATGTTGTTAACATGATGCGGATGACATATGCAAGTCTTATGCAATTTAAAGAAAATATTGACATAAGCATGTTATGAAGCATTTGTCACCGTGGTGGAAGAAAGGGGTGCCACGGCAACGAATCCGAAAATGATGCCACGGCAACATATCGGTTTCGGTAGCTCATTGAGATATCGGTGCAAAAGAAGCAAGTGAGCGGATGTGCGGAACTTGCTAGAGATGGTGGGGTGATCCCGATTACCGGGTTCCCACGGGTCGACGACATGGCGAACAAGGAGGAACGTGCAATGACAACTCGGACACGATGCAAACATAGGGTGCATCTAATGCATCGCAAACATTCATTTTTGGAAGGTCATCTCGGTGGTTATACCTTTGAAGCGTGCATCTTCGGAACGGGTCAAGTTCGTCGAAGGAAGTAGTGGTCCATGGGCCGTAGTGGAAGTAGTTGTTCTCGCGACGGTAGTCGAAGTAGACGTCCACGGGTCATCATGGGAAGTAATCATACATGGCGACGGTTGTTGTACACGTCTGGAGAGGAACTTGTCGCATCCAAGTCCTTCGGGGCGAAATGCACGTCGACAATAGTCCTTCTAGGTAGGAAACGATAGCTGAACACGGTTCGTAGATGTTCATGTCGCCACAGTCGTTTGGGTCTTGGAATGATGGTAGTCGTTCACTTGACGGCGGTAGACGAACTTGGCGGTCCTCGTCGTCCTGGTACTTGGCGTCCTCTCGGCCTTGACGGTGATGAAACAGAACGAGATGGTCGTGGTACTTGGTGTCTAGTGCAGCAACCTCGCGATGCACAGTTGCAGTGGTGGTCTTGGAGGTTCGTGACCGGGGCGTGGAGAAGGAGTTGCAGGCGGGAGCGACTGGAGATGGCGGATGCAGGGGGCTCGGGGCGAGAGGAGCAGATAGAGGCTCGGGCTCCTCGAGCCATGGGGATGGCCGGAAACAGGCAGCTGCAGGAGGCCAAGGGGAGCGGCGGGGTCGACGGAGTGGCGGACGACAGAGCAGGGCCTTGGCGGCTTGGCTGGAGGATCCTGGCGGTCGGAAGTGATGAAACACGCAGGAGACGGCGAAGCATGGAGCGGCGACGGGGTGGCAACCAGTAGCGGCTCCGGTGGCCGGCGGACTTGGAGCTCCAGGTGAGGGCGGAGAAGCGATGGCACGGGCACGGTGCCATGGCGAGGCGACGATGCCGAAGATGGTGCGACGGGCGGCGGCCGTTGCTAGAGGCGGGGAGGCCGGCTGCTCTGGTGGGACGCGCGATGGAAGGCGCCAGGAGGAAGGAGGGGATCGAGGAGAAGAGCTCTTCTCCTGTGTGTGTGGCGCGGCAAGGGAACGAGAGGGAGAGAGTGGAGAGGACGAGAGATGGGATCGGTCAGGCTAGGGTTAGAGCTGGAGCGCGGCTGGGCCTAGGGATGGGCCTTAGAGGCCGGCCTAGTAGAGAGGGAAGTGGCTAGAGGCCTGGCGGCTGGGCTCTCTCTTCTCTCTCTCTCTCTCTCTCTCTCTTATTTTCTAAGAAACAGAAAATAACAAAGAAGAGAAGGAGAAGAAAGGAGGTGTTGGGGAAGATGTTTGACACGCGGATAATCTTCCTGGATTCGCAAAAATGCGCTTGGTCTGAGAAAATAGAAGTTGGCACGAATGCAAGATTTAAATTCAAACACATTTGAATTTAATTCAAATGGTTTGAACTAGGACAAGGTTTAGGAGTGGCCAAAATGTTGAGATTTTTGGTGGAGCTCCGGAAAGTGAAGAAAGAATTTATGGGAAAAGTTTGAGGTCAAGAATATTGAGATAGAAAAGGCATGGAATTAAATTGCACGTGTATTATGGTGAACTCCAATTAATGGAATATTTTAATATAGCTCCCTAATAATATTGGGAGGATATATGTTATAAAGAGAAATCACCATGTGCATTTCCCTCGATTTAAATGGATCGAAGATCCATGCAATTTACTTAGTCGAGTTTTAAAAAATTAAATGACATGATGGCATGATGACATGATGCAATGCAAAATAAATAGAGCAAGCAAAAAGAAACACACGGTGATCACGAAATATATGGAAGTCTTCTTGAGCATCGGTCTTGGGGCGTCACAACACTCCTCCACTGACAAGAGATCTCGTCCCGAGATCTTAGGACCGAGACGGAAGAGAAAAGGAAGAGGTGAAACAAAACCGCAAGAGAGAAGAAGAACAAGCTCACGAGCACTCGGGTAGAAAAGAGGAACGACGAATATGACTTGAAACAAAATCTCACGGAATAAGATAGACTCTGAAACCACTCCGGTTGGAAGAAGATAGAAAAAGGAATAAGAACGAAAGAATTTTCATAGCACTCCGGCTGAAAAGGGAAGGAATAGAAGAACAACTTCACAAGATGGAATGACACTTGATGAAGACATGTCACAAAACCTCCGGAAAGAATTGAAAGAGTTGAATGAAAAGAACGGAGAAGAAAATGACAACTTGTGCCACAAATGAAATAGAAAGCAACCTTAGAAGAAAGGATTGAACGGAGTTGTTGAGAAAATCAACAACGAAAAGAATAAGCTTGTCGTGGACTTATGGATAACATCTCAAAAATTATGGGGTGATAACCAACCACAAGTGGAAAAAGATTGAATAGCTGAGAGAGAATGAAGAAATGCAAAACTCCACTTCAAAAGAATATGGAGAATTAATTGCACTTTGAGAAGCAAGAAGAAGATACTTGAGCTACGCCTACAAGAATCTTGATGAACACTTGAAGAATGAATAATCATGACGAGCCACCGTGATGAACTCCGGTAACAAAAGAATGACGAGATAAAATTGAAGGATGAAAGGGATAAGATTAGAGTGTTGCGATGATTTAGATGGGGCTTCGCGTCGAGACAAGCGAGAAGCTTGGAACTCCAGAAAAATAAAAGATGAAAACACTTTGAACCGAGAATGTGATAAGATGAACAAACTCCGAAAAGAAGAGATTAATCCACATGAAGAAAGAAGAATAAGAATTATGTTATGCTCATCCTCCACCAATTAAATTGATGAGAAGCAATGGATGGCATAGAACTTATTCACATTGGGAAAAGATTAAGGGGAGATATAGCGCAATACTTGGGAAAAAAACTTCATGAACCATCGGTAGGACTGGAAAGAACGAATGAATTGATACGATAACAACAAAAAAGAAATCTTGAACGAACCACCGTAAGAATTCAAAATTGAATGACGAAGGAGAATGAATCACCAGGAAGAATTAGAAAAGCACAATATACTTGAGGGAATTTAGAGACAAGAGAACGAAGAGATCGCGAACTGATTGAAGAATACTTGGACGAAGCACCGGAAGAATATTGAGAGAACAAAGGGGCATGGATATAGAATAATTGGAGAGTGAATTTGACAACTTAGAACGAAGAAATATTCCGAAAAGATGGCCTCCGGATGATCGAGAGAGAAAGCCACTCCTGAAATACTCCGGATGGATGAAAAGAATTGCACGACTAGAAACAATATGAGTGGATAGCATCAAGCTAGCGACATGAATCTTCGAGAGAACGGACAAGATTTAAGAGAAACTCTTCTTCGATCTTCAAATGTTGAGAATGACGATGAGAAAGAACACCAAAATTGTTGAGATACTCCGGGAGAATGAAAAGCGAAGAGGTAGAGTCAACAATGAAAATAATTTGAAATTGATCTTAGAAAAACGTCTGACTGATGAAATTCATACTTACGTCCACTTAGAAAAGGATTTGAGAATAACTCCGGGAAAATTAGAAGAGTCAGGTAAGATCCTGGGAAAGACCTGTGGGTTAGGGCCCACTAAAAAGAAACACCGTTGAAAAAGGATTGTTGAAGAGATAGATGATACACCGGAACAATTGAAATATTTGAATGAGGTGATAACCTCGAATTAATTCGGACACAGCCGAATCTCCTGAGATGTCTTCATCACTCCGGAGCGATTAAATGATGAGAGGGGAACGAGCAACGGGAAACATTTGAGCCGAGGAAAAAATATAATCGCTACCGAAAATCGGAATTGAATCCACCGGAAAAGGAAATGAGACGAGCAATGATGAACTTGACAAGAATTCACCGGTTGAAATGATTGAGGAAAGACTGAAGAGGCTCCGTACGAATGAAACTAGATGCTCGAATAGAGGCTCAGACTCCGGGAAGAAGAGGGTGGGAGGGCGGGAAAAACAAAGGCAACTTGGAAGGGGGAACCGACGAATAACTTGAAGAGTCGAAATAATTGAGGAAAGAATGCAGAGATTTCGCACGAGTAGGATGGATACTCGATTACGGACTCCGGTTCCGAGAAGCAGAAGGGTGGGAGGGTGGGAAAAAAACAACTGAGGACAGAGAAACAACTTCGTTGAGAGAGAAACTGAGGATTGAACTTGCAAAAACAAAGAGGTCGAATCGACTTGACGAGAAATGCACCGGATGAAAAGAGCTGAGGAACAACGATCGGAAAACCAACTGCGTGATCCTAAAGAAAATTTTGAAGGGGAAGAGAAGTAGTTCAAAACACCTACGTCCGGATTTCTCACCAGAGCGACGAAGGGGCTGAGGAGAAAAAAGAATTCCTACTCTCCGATATAACTAGACTCAGAAAATATTTTCTTCTAGACTCAACAACGGCCAAACTACACGATCAATCAAGGGGGCTCCTAAGGTCGGTCGAGGCTCTGATACCAACTTGTCATGCCCAAGATGCGACCCTATCCTAAAGGAACTCGAAGGTCCCACCAAGGATAGAAGCGCATCTTGAAGACGCTTTTGCAAGGTGGATATCATTACATCAACATTACATAATAGATGGGGATACATACAAGGCATACAAATGCCGCAAGAATACATCAATACATCATGCATAAGATCAACATCCGACTACGAATGAAACAAAAACAGAAGCTCAAACGACATCCACCCTACTAGCCCAGGCTGCCGACCTGGAACCTATCCCCTGATCGAAGAAGAAGCAGAAGAAGAACTCCAAAACAAGTAACATCGCTCTTGCGTCATGATCATCGCAAAACCTGTACCTGCAACTGGTGTTGTAGTAATCTGTGAGCCACGAGGACTCAGCAATCCCATTACCATGGGTATCAAGACTAGCAAAGCTTAAAGGGTATGGAAAAGGATAAGTGGTGAGGTTGCAGCAGCGAGTAAGCAATGTATGGTGGCTAACTTACGCAAATAAGAGCGAGAAGAGAAGCAATGGAACGGTCGTGAAACTAGCAATGATCAAGAGGTGATCCTGAACTCCTACTTACGTCAAACATAACCCAGAAACCGTGTTCACTTCCCGGACTCCGCCGAAAAGAGACCATCACAGCTACACACGCGGTTGATGCGTTTTAATTAAGTCAAGTGTCAAGTACTCTACAACCGGACATTAACAAAATCCCATCTGCCACATAACCACGGGCACGGCTTTCGAAAGATAATACCCTGCAGGGGTGTCCCAACTTAGCCCATTATAAGCTCTCACGGTCAACGAAGGATATTCCTTCTCCCAGGAAGACCCGATCAGTCTCGGAATCCCGGTTTACAAGACATTTCGACAATGGTAAAAGAAGACCAGCAAAGCCGCCTGATGTGCCGACAATCCCGATAGGAGCTGCACATATCTCGTTCTCAGGGCAACACCGGATGAGACATCCTACGAGGAAAACCAGACCTCGAGTTTCCACAAGGGGGCCCCGCAGTCTACTCAGTTCGGACCAACACTTAGAGAAGCATTGGCCCGGGGGGGGTTAAAATAAAGATGACCCTCGGGAGCGCGACTCCCAAGGGAAAAATGCTAGGTGAGGCAAATGTAAAACCAAGGTTGGGCCTTGCTGGAAGAGTTTTATTCAAAGCGAACTGTCAAGGGGGTCCCATAAATCACCCAACCGCGTAAGGAACGTAAAATCAAGGAACATAACACCGGTATGACGGAAACTAGGGCGGCAAGAGTGGAACAAAACACCAGGCATAAGGCCGAGCCTTCCACCCTTTACCAAGTATATAGATGCATTAATAAAATAAGATATATTGTGATATCCCAACATAAACATAATCCAACATGGAGCAATCTTCATCTTCACCTGCAACTAGCAACGCTATAAGAGGGGCTGAGCAAAGCGGTAACATAGCCAAACAATGGTTTGCTAGGAAGGGTGACAAAGGTTAGAGGTTCATGGCAATTTGGGAGGCTTGAAGAGAAAGTGATAGGTGGCGCAGCATAGCGATAGAACGAAGCAACTAGCATAGCAATGATAGTAATGAGATCCAAGGTGACGGTCATCTTGCCTGAAATCCCGCTAGGAAGAAGAACGAGTCCATGAAGAAGATGAAGCCACGAAGACGAACCAAGCGTAGTCGAACGGAACCTCACGAACGCAACGAAACAGGAACTACCGAGAAGAAGCACAACCGGAAAGAAGCAAGCAACAAGGTAAACACACAACACATAAACATGACATGATGCACAACCAAGCACGATGCATGACAAAGGCTATATGATGCTACTCATGGCAAGAGATGATGCATACAAGAGCAACACATCAAAGCAAGTTTAAATGAGGCCGGAAACAACATATAACAAATCCGGTAAGTCCTCATATGCAAATTTCGAAATTGGTCCAGATCTGAACAAACCTTAAGTTGAAGTGGTTAAACAGCAAGTTAAAATGCACCATGATGATCTACACGAAATTCTAGTCAAGTTACATATAAAGTTCATTTAGTTCGGAGCTACGGCCTAGAAGATATGTGCAAAACAAGTTAAACATGGCAAGAGGTGAAGCATAATAAAACTATCTATTTAGGCAAGTTTAAATGAGGCCGGAACAACAACCAACAATTCCGGAAAATCCTCATGTGCATTTAGCAATTTAAAGAAAACAACAATTTTAAATGTTGTTAACATGATGCGGATGACATATGCAAGTCTTATGCAATTTAAAGAAAATATTGACATAAGCATGTTATGAAGCATTTGTCACCGTGGTGGAAGAAAGGGGTGCCACGACAACGAATCCGAAAATGATGCCACAGCAACATATCGGTTCCGGTAGCTCATTGAGATATCGGTGCAAAAGAAGCAAGTGAGCGGATGTGCGGAACTTGCTAGAGATGGTGGGGTCATCCCGATTACCGGGTTCCCACGGGTCGACGGCATGGCGAACAAGGAGGAACGTGCAATGACAACTCGGACACGATGCAAACATAGGGTGCATCTAATGCATCACAAACATTCGTTTTCGGAAGGTCATCTCGGCGGTTATACCTTTGAAGCGTGCATCTCCGGAACGGATCAAGTTCGTCGAAGGAAGTAGTGGTCCATGGGCCGTAGTGGAAGTAGTTGTTCTCGCGACGGTAGTCGAAGTAGACATTCACGGGTCATCATGGGAAGTAATCATACAGGGCGACGGTAGTTGTACACGTCCGGAGAGGAACTTGTCGCATCCAAGTCCTTCGGGGCGAAATGCACGTCGACGATAGTCCTTCTAGGTAGGAAACGATAGCTGAACACGGTTCGTAGATGTTCATGTTGCCACAGTCGTTTGGTCTTGGAATGATGGTAGTCGTTCACTTGACGGCGGTAGACGAACTTGGCGGTCCTCGTCGTCCTGGTACTTGGAGTCCTCTCGGCCTTGACGGTGATGAAACGGAACGAGATGGTCGTGGTACTTGGCGTCTAGTGCAGCAACCTCACGATGCACAGTTGCAGTGGTGGTCTTGGAGGTTCGTGACCGGGGCGTGGAGAAGGAGTTGCAGGCGGGAGCGACTAGAGATGGCGGATGCAGGGGGCTCAGGGCGAGAGGAGCAAATAGAGGCTCGGGCTCCTCGAGCCATGGGGATGGCCGGAAACAGGCAGCTGCAGGAGGCCAAGGGGAGCGGCGGGGTCGACGGAGTGGCGGACGACAGAGCAGGGCCTTGGCGGCTTGGCTGGAGGATCCTGGCGGTCGGAGGTGATGAAACACGCAAGGGACGGCGAAGCATGGAGCGGCGACGGGGCGGCAACCAGTAGCGGCTCCGGTGGCCGGCGGACTTGGAGCTCCAGGCGAGGCGGAGAAGCGATGGCACGGGCACGGTGCCATGGCGAGGCGACGACGCCGAAGATGGCGCGACAGGCGGCTGCCGTTGCCAGAGGCGGGGAGGCCGGCAGCTCTGGTGGGACGCGCGATGGAAGGCGCCAGGAGGAAGGAGGGAATCGAGGAGAAGAGCTCTTCTCCTGTGTGTGTGGCGGCGGCAAGGGAACGAGAGGGAGAGAGTGGAGAGGACGAGAGATGGGATCGGTCGGGCTAGGGTTAGAGCTGGAGCGCGGCTGGGCCTAGGGATGGGCCTTAGAGGCCGGCCCAGTAGAGAGGGAAGTGGCCAGAGGCCTGGCGGCTGGGCTCTCTCTTCTCTCTCTCTCTCTTATTTTCTAAGAAACAGAAAATAACAAAGAAGAGAAGGAGAAGAAAGGAGGTGTTGGGGAAGAAGTTTGACACGCGGATAATCTTCCTGGATTCGCAAAAATGCGCTTGGTCTGAGAAAATAGAAGTTGGCACGAATGCAAGATTTAAATTCAAACACATTTGAATTTAATTCAAATGGTTTGAACTAGGACAAGGTTTAGGAGTGGCCAAAATGTTGAGATTTTTGGTGGAGCTCCGGAAAGTGAAGAAAGAATTTATGGGAAAAGTTTGAGGTCAAGAATATTGAGATAGGAAAGGCATGGAATTAAATTGCACGTGTGTTATGGTGAACTCCAATTAATGGAATATTTTAATATAGCTCCCTAATAATATTGGGAGGATATATGTTATAAAGAGAAATCACCATGTGCATTTCCCTCGATTTAAATGGATCGAAGATCCATGCAATTTACTTAGTTGAGTTTTTTAAAATTAAATGACATGATGGCATGATGACATGATGCAATGCAAAATAAATAGAGCAAGCAAAAAGAAACACACGGTGATCACAAAATATATGGTAGTCTTCTGGAGCATCGGTCTTGGGGCGTCACATATGTGGTTCTCGCACACTCACCTCACACACCACCCCCACTGCAAAACAAGCACACTTTGTCTCCTTGTGCACCACTCTCCTCTTTCTATCTCTCCCACATGCGGACCCGCCCTAGCTCCTCCCTGTATACATATATGTCGTGACTCTTTCCATAGCTCCCTAATGTATCATCGTTCTCGATCTCGCACATTGTTCTCTACACCATCTATTCTAGATATTTCATGAAGTCCCTATCACACACACGATGACTCGCTTCCCTTGAGTCTCCGTACATAGGCCAATTTCAAACAACATCAACATTGTCTCCCTATCTATACGCCATTTATGGACACAAGCGCCCCCTCTCTCGCCCCCTCTCTTCCTCTCTCTCTCTCTCTCTCTCACACCCCTCTCCCACACACAATCGATGTCTCTTCCAAATAGTCTGCTCCCCCCGCCCGCACCCATGCTATCCCGCTACTACACATGTCACACCATTCCCCTTCCCTTATACTAGGTTTACATCATTAGTGGTCTCTCTACTCCACATACACACACTCCCTCTCACACACAAACGCGCGCACAAACACACACAGACACGCACAAACACCCATTAATCTAGATCCTCATCTCTCCCCATGTCCGCATGTGTATCTCGCACACTCACTCTCTAATTATGTATATGTGTCTCCACGTTACACAACACAAAGCCCCATGTACATGTCTCTCTCTATCCTCCACACACATAGACACAAAGAATCTGTTATCATTGCCTCAGTCTCTAGACATATCACACACGCACACTGTCTCTCTCTCTCTCTCTCTCTCGCAAACACACTCAACAAGGGTTTCCCCGTGAATAACTTACCGTCTATTCATCAACAGTCGTGGCAGTACGGCGAACATGAGACGTGAAAAAGAATAAATCTACACGTGCTTAGACCACCTAGTATGACTATTAGGACTAGAGCAAGCCAAAAAGCGCGCCGCCGTCACCCCCTCCTTACCGGCGACGAGAAAACCTTTGTTTTACACAGTCGAGAAGTCATTGTGCTAAGGCCTCACATGCTGAGGCGTTGAATAGAATGTAGATGCTAGTTTACGGAAACAAGTATCGATAATACGTTTGTATCTCCATACTTATATTTCTTATCTTATAAAAAACCGAGTTGGTGATGATGGTACGCGTGCCATCTTGCAATATAGACCGTCCGGTCTATATCTGACTGATGGAAATTAAACTAAAAGATACCCGCACCCCTCTCCATATTTGCAGACAAGGCCTTCCCTCGTTCATCCTTATCTCCAACAACCTCATTCTTGAGCAATTAAGAAAGGAAGCCTCTGGAACAAACTGGCCTGGTGGCCGCTGCCGACGTCATCAATCCCCATGCCTCCGCTCAGTCCGACCACCGATCACCACCACGCCCCACTCCTCTTCACCTTATCTCCTATTTCTCGAGATATCATTAGTTTTTACACATGGGATTACTCCCGCATGGGTCAATCACAACGAGTGTTTTTGTAAAAAATGCATCTTGATGTTCCGTGCAATGCACAGATCTTGCTAGTACTCCTACAGAAGACTAAGTTGGTGATGATGGTGTGTCTGCCATCTGTCGTTTGTGACCATTAGATCTACATCTAACGACTGTGAGGCAAGTTGTTGCCTTTTCTCACAAACATCCCACTTGTCTATCAATTTGCAGAAAAACCCATAATTAGTATCTTAAAACCAACTGCATCCCTCCCTAACCTCACCAAAACAGCCCAAGGAATATATTCTAATTGAAACATAATATACCTCTAGTGATATATGTATATCAAAATTAGAGTGTTTTGTATCAAGTTTGTGAATAAGTATTATTCTAATTATGATTCGTTGCAACGCACATGAACATTGCTAGTATTTCCAACCATGCAATTTTTTTCCCTAGTATTCCATAGTTTCGAGTTTTCCATCAAGATATTAGTCACTCATGGTTGATATTTACTTTCAATCATGTACACATATGCACTATGTAACTAGCCTTGCTTATTGGGTTCCAAAGCTTAACTTTCACTCCTACTTACAATATGTAGAGTATTTAACAAAAAACTACCACTTTCAACCAGCCCTAGGAAGAATCTATTGTACAAAAAATAGCAAAAACATACCCAAAATTTCTTAATCCACGCTAAAAACTACTACCTACCGATTAGGTTAGTTTAAACCCATTTATGACAGGGTTGGCCCACACGTCCGTGCTGATGAGGCAGCTTAAACCAACACATTTTTTTGACCGTTGACACGAGGGACCCACATCTGACCTTCTATCCTGTTATTCCCCCTCAAATCATTATTTTTCCTGAACATTACTTCAAACAGTGCTGATGCATGTTCATCGGTGGCGCCGATGATGAGCGAGTTGGCCGCCGCTCCGCCGGATGGGCCGGACGCCGCGCTGGCCTCCGCACGGGTTGGCAGGCTGGCCCGAGCGTGACTCACGAGCAAGCAAGCCGCCGCGCTGGCCTTCGCTCAAGCCAGATGGCTGGCCTTAGCGCGGCGCGCGCGAGCAAGCCGCCGCGCCGCCGTGCCAATCTAGCTAGCAAACCTTGCAGGCAAACAGCCGGACGGAGCTATCTTGGCTAGCTAGCGGCCGCGAGCGCCGGGCGGAGCTGGCATCCAGGCTGCCGCAAGATGGGCTCCGCACCGCCGGCGGTTTTGACCTCGCCTTTTGCCGGCGGCGGTAGCTGCGTCCCATGGCCGAGGATGACTAGGTGGACGGGCCGGAGGTAGGAGCTCACTCGGGGATTTTTGTGCAGACTGACATGTAGGTCCCACAAGTCATAACGCCCGGTCAAATAGAAGGCGTTGACTTAATGGGCGACACGGGCCCTGTTTGGATACTCTAAGTCAGAGGTTAGATTCTAACCCTGAACTAACTCTAACCAAAGTGGTGTTTGGATGGCATGGTTAGATTGACAACAAATGTATCCAAACAGGGCCATGGGTTGAAACGTGCCTATAACGACACTTTGTAGAGTAGTCGTTTCTTGGTAGGGCTGGTTGGTAAGAGCATGTACAATGGTTGATAAGGTAGTCTTATCTTAAATCTGCCACGTATGCAAGTGGTAGTAGTTTCTTGGCATTATTAGTGGTTTCTTGCATTATTAGGGGGTTTCTTGTAAGGAACAATGTACTACTAGCGACAAAAGGCGATTCTAGGTTGCGTTGTACTCCAACGAGTACTACTAGTGGTCGCGGGAGTGTATACCTCGTTTTGTGGGTTCGATCCCGGTCGAACGCACGGCGGCCTTTTTTAAATAGTAACTTTGCTGCGAGCCAATATTTTACACGGGTAGTTTGAGTTTTGAAGTCAAACGGACGTGCGGCACCACAATCTAGGTGCATTGGATAGCCTAGCCACGTGAATGGGTTTTCCTTCCCAGCATCTCGTGGCTCGCGTGCTCGCCCTAGCCGCACCTCGCTTGCAGCTTCCTCATAAGCTAGTAGCATATTTAAACTAGCGCCTCCCAATTAAGCCCGAGGAGCCGGAAAAGCCTGGCGGGGCATTGGGAACTGTGCAATATGGCTCTGTACGTAAAGTGCTCTACTACTACTCTGTAGCTTGTGGCATTGCACGCATGGACTTCACTCCATTATCGGCTCTACTATAAAAGAAATTCCTCTTGACGTGTTTTTTTGAAACGGAGGCAAAAGCTTTGCTCCATCTCATTCATAAAGAAGGAACTACTAACAAAGTTTGACGAGATCCATTACGCCTCCACAAATGGAAGCGAAAAGCCTAGTCTGGCTGTATCAAATAACTCAA
Source organism: Aegilops tauschii subsp. strangulata (assembly GCF_002575655.3). Classification (NCBI taxonomy): domain Eukaryota; kingdom Viridiplantae; phylum Streptophyta; class Magnoliopsida; order Poales; family Poaceae; genus Aegilops; species Aegilops tauschii. Next base: position 433,855,311 of record NC_053041.3, on the reverse strand, counting down.
ATGTTCTGCCCCCGCAGTAACCGTCGCTGATAAACAGGCTGCTAGTGTGTGCGTGAGAGGAGCGGCCGAGTAGGCCAGCTACGTGAGAGGAGCGGCTGAATAGAGCACCGAGAGTACCCACTAGGCCACTACGCAGGTGTACTTTCCCTGCATTGATAGTACAGCGATGGTTCTAGAGAACAGTAGTACCCTCCACTTCCAACTGTAGCTCCTTGGCCCTGAGATTCAAGAGTTCAAAACTGGTGCACTATACTAGAAGTACAGCACATAGCACTAGTAGTACCCTTGCACTACTAGTTGAGAAAGTAGTACTAGTACTGCTACAGTACGAGTACGTACTCCTCCGTCACATAATGTAAGACATTTTTTGACACTAGTTGGCATGTACAAAAAATAGCAAAAACATACCCAAAATTTCTTAATCCACGCCAAAAACTACTAGCTAGTGCCAAAAATTTCTTACCAGTGCTATTATTTATAGTATAATGCAATCCCATAACGTCCCATAATGCTAGTACTAGTAGTAAATAATAGCCTCACCCCTTCGCTACAGTTGGAAGGAACGATCTACAGTTGGAAGGGACGAGGCCCTGCGGTTACTACGGTCTTATCTCCTCCTCGCCAGTTCCCCTCCCCCTGAAGAGAAGGCAGTTCGTTGCTGCTCCCATGGATTCGCTAGGCGGTTCTCCCCCTCGTCGGGGCTGGGAGACCTTGGACGACGATCCTCTGGGAGAAATCGCACGCCGCTCCGACGTCCTCACTGCCGCAAGACTCGGTGCTTCCTGCACCAACTATTTCAAGACGGTGCTTAAAATGGCTTGGGAAAAGGCCATGCTTGTTGGTCTTCCATGCGTCCTCGAGGAGAAGGTTCTTTTATGGGACAATCCTTCAAACAATCCACCGCTCCCTGGCCATGGTTGCACGTTGACTCCGCTAGAGTTGTCGACGTTGAGAGGTAGTCGGATTTTGTCCGATGAGCAGGTCAGTAATGGAGTTTGATCATGTAGTACTTAGTTATTCCATTTCCATCCCGTAATTTCTCCGCTGCCCACCGTCTTATATATAGGTCTGGGTCGGTGCCAACGAAGATTGGCTTGCATACCTCCGGCCGGATACCACCATCATTTTGCACAACATCCACAGCAGTGCGGCCGTTCCGGTAGACCCCTTCTCCACCATTGGGATTGGCCTTCCGGACTGGCTGGGCTTGAATACATATGATGATGCCTACATGAGATTGAAGAAGATAGCAATTGCAGACCCGCCGACAAAGCGACGCGGCTACGACGATTACTATCTCATCGCGGTGTTCGACATAAGGATTGCCACAATGCAAGAGGCAGTAATGGCAGAGGCTGGCGCATGTTGGCGGCGAAGACGCCGTGCGCCATCTAGGCCGCATCTTCGCGGTGACAAGCCAGGGGACTTGCTTCATCTGGTTGCCATCCTACGGTACGGGAGATTACAAACGGAATGTCAACAATCGACACTACCAGCGTCAGACCGTTAGATGTCAATCTAACGGCAATCGTGCTTCTTCAGTCTCTGATCTTCCTGCCCCAGCCGCCCAAACCAGCGCCGTCGGAACCGCCTACTCCCGCCTCCCGTGGCCGGCTGTGCTGCCGGGCAGGCCTCACGGCCCCATCATATACTCGCATCCCTGGCCTGTCTATCCCTCTACTCACCCACACCTCCTGTTATTTTCCGGCGACGGCAGCCGAACCAGTCAACCCTCGTACTCTCCACCGCATGGGCAGCCACTGCTGTGTCTTTCCTGGCTCCGTGTCGTTCCCTTCGTAGGCCTCGCCGTCGTCCACCGCCCTGGTGCTCTCGGCGCGGCGTGGTCAACGTGGTCAATGAATTACATCCATCAGAAGTGGACTGTACGTGGAGAGGCTGACAGCTGGGTCCACGGCCGCACACAAGGAAATGCCTCCTTATTACGCGCAAAATTATGATTCCTCCACCTGACATCTGGGACCCGCCGGAAGGGCCTCTGTATTTCACGAAAAAAACGTTCCCTCCGCTGAGAGGTCGGACCCACCAACTATATCTTCGCACGCAAGAAAGTGCCTCCTTATTGCGCACAAAAAATGAATACCCCCTGCCAGCTGGGACCCACCATAGTGGGAGGCTGACTTGTGGGCCTACTAAGTTGACGGGGACGGAGGGCTTTGTCAACTTAGTCAATATGAACGATTCTAGCTCCAGTGATCGTACGATGTCCATCCAACGGCCTTACTGCTTCTTCAACCTCTGGTCTTCTTGCTCTAGCCGCCCAAAGCAGCGTCGGTCGTGCCGCATGCTCCTGCCTTCCATGGCCGGCTGTGCTGCCGCGGAGGCCTCACCACCCCCTACTATTCCCACCGCTGGCCAGGCCCTGCGGTGACGACAACCTCACACCGCAGCCGAACCAGTGAACCCTCGTACTCCTCTCCGCGCGGGCTTCCACTGCCGCGTCTTCCCCGGCTCCGCGTCGTCCCCTTCCTAGGCCTCGCCGTCGTCTACCGCCCTGGTGCTCTCGGCGCGGCGTGGTCAACGTGGTCAAGGAACGGCTTCCATCGGACGTGGACTGTACGTGGAGAGGCTGACAGCTGGGTCCACGGCCGCAGCAAGGAAGTGACTCCTTATTACGTGCAAAATAATTATTCCTCCACCTGACAGCGGGGACCCATCGGACGGGCCACCGTATTTCGCGAAAAAAACGTTTCCTCCTGACTGCTGGGACCCACCAGCTACATCTTCGCACGCAAGGAAGTGCGTCCGGGCAAAAAAATGATTCGCCCCCCTGACTGCTGGGACCCACCAGCTACATCTTCGCACGCAAGGAAGTGCCTGACAGTCGGGACCACTTGGTCGAAGCGTATGTAGCGTTGTCATTCTGGTCGCGAACGTGTACGTACATACTGGTCGATGTAGAGGCGCGCACGTGTCGTAGTAGAGGCGCGCACGTAGCATGTACACGTACGTACAACGGCCAATGTGCAAGAAAGAAAATACGGCCACGTACGTACATACGGGTAGGGTCTCGAACGCCTACTCGCGCATACGTACGGCCAGGGCTCGTGTACATGGCTGGGTCAGAACGGAGAAACAGCGTCGTCGTCGTGTTCATGGGGAGCCAACCGGCTGGGTCGGAACGAAATGCGTCGTCGTGTTCATCGGGAGGGCTTGGACGGAACAGCCGATGGAAACGAGGCTTGGCGTACCGCAGAACGGAGGAAACGGCCTTGTGTTCGACCGGCCACGTTCGAAACGGGATCCTGTTCATCGGGAGGGGTCTGGCGTACAACAAAACGGAGAAAACGGACCTCCTACGATCGAAACGGGGTCCTGTTGATCGGGAGGGGTGTGGCGTACCGCACAACGGAGGAAACGGACTTGTGTTGGAGCGCTACGGTCGAAACGGGGGTCCTGTTCATCGGGAGGGGTGTGGCGTACCAAACGGGACTCCACGGGATACTGTTCATCTCCACCGCCGACCCCCTCCAGCCTCCACGAGCTACTGTTCATCCACCGTCGACCTCCTCCAGCCTCCACCTGCGACCGTTCATCCACAGGCTCCTGTTCATCCAGCCTCCACCTCGCGCTACTCCACCGGCTACTGTTCAACCAGCCCTCTCCACGGGCTCCTGTTCAACCACCCCCACGGGCTACTGTTCATCCAACCCTCCACCATCTACTGTTTATCCTGCCCTCCACGAGGTGGTCCTGTTCATCCTGCGCTCCACGGGGTCCTGTTCATCTTGCCCCAACCGGCTCGATCAATCGGGGTCCTGTTCATCCAGAGGTAACACCACGGGGTCCTGTTCATCCACCCCCACCGGAAACTGTTCGTCCAAACCCCCCAGCAACGCTCACTGTTCATCCAGAGACAGCATCGACCGGCTTCAGTTAGTAGCAGTAGCGAAGGAATCGCTCGACCGGGTTCAGTTAATAGCCATCGATCGATCGCTCGGGTTCAGTAACGCGTAGCCTGCAGTGCAATCGCTCGGGTTCAGTAACGCGTAGCCTGCAGTGCAATCGCTCGGGTTCAGTTAGAGCCCAACGCCTCGCACCCACGCGCGTGCGTGTACGAGAGAAACGCGCATCGCTCGGCCCCGACCACCCACCCTAACCGGGAACACCCCGATATTTTCCTCGCCCTCGCTTCTACCACGGTTTTTTCCGTCATGGACGGCCCAAAGAATGTCATGCAGCTGCGTCTCCGACCCGCCCAGGACGAAAAGCCCATTTTCTGTCATGATTTTTTGTCATAGAAGTAGGACCCCACGACATCTATGATGATACCGTGTTTTCTCATAATTAACGTCATAGAAGTGTCATAAGTATGACAGAAAAAAATTTCGTTCGGCCCAAAATGTCACGAATGTCTTTTTTTTAGTGAATACCCCCTCTGTCCCAAAATAAGTGACTCAATTTTATACTATGTTTAGTACAAAGTTAGTACAAACTTGAGTCACTTATTTTGAGAGGAGGGAGTATATTTTCATATTTCATTTTTTGGAGGGAGTTCATATATCATTTATGTAGTACTAGTCATCAACCCGTGCGACTGCACGGGCTAGAAATACGGAAACTATATTTATACTCAATAAATGTTTTTGAAAATTAGTTTTGCTAATTTATTTTGGCAATTGGAAATATGGTAAAAAATAACGTACTACTGAAAATATTTTCTGACATGTAGTATTTCTTTCAATGTAGAGCGACTATCAGTACTGATCATTCAGTATAAGTTCCTAATGATTCCACTATATGTATCATGTAGAAGTCAAGCTCTTTGTGTATGTTATAATTGTGATGTGCCTATTGATAGCTCTAACTATATCAACTAACATAGCCAGTGAAAATTCTGGAAAGTGCAACTTAAATTACATGTTGCTTTGACTACAATCTCTAACTTTACCTCATTAACTTTGAGGTTGGTAAACATATAGGTGAGATAATGATAGTTGATTTGACCATTGTCATAATTGAATTTCCAAGTGAACACTAACAATAACATTTACGTAGACCTTTTAGCGAAGTTGACATGCAAAAATGTCTACCTCAAAAATATAGAAAACAACGCGTGGTGAATTAGACAAATAAAATACTTGTGACACACTTGGAAATATTCCATTCTGGTATCTTATTTGATATATATCTGAAAAAACGTCCCACATTAAGATTATACTGAGATTGAAGGCTAGGGAGCGACACGATCAGGATAGCTGCAACTCGATTGTCATACATAATTTATTGGAGGATATCTGCTAAGTAAACAATTATGGGAAATAAATCACGTACTTAAATATATGTACGTGTAATTTATAGGGAGTAGAGAAATTTAAGAATGCAAAAATACTCCCCTGGTTAGTGGGCGTAGTAGCCACCAGTTTGAAAGTTGAATGTCATGGAGAAATTCGGAACTCTGATGACGATGGGTTTTTTCATTCAATGGTTGGATGTGGGGCTGGGAATTTTCTTTTTTGTACGTGATGGATTTTTCTTGCCAGAACATGGAAGTAGGTGTGGAGAACTCTATTTTTGTACATGTACGTGGTGTATTTTTTTTCCTTCAATGGTTAGACGTAGGTACTGGGGACTTTTGCTTCTGTACGTGATGGTTTTATTTATTATTTTCCTGAAACTTGGAGCGTAGGTGTGGAAGACTCCCTTTTTTACATGTATGTGGTGTGTTTATTTTTTGTTCCATGGTTGTACGTGGGTGCTAGGGACTTGTGTTTCTTTACGTGATGTCTTAATTTATTTATTTTCTGCAACTTGGAGTGTATGTGTGGAGGACTTCTTTTTTCACATGTACATGGTGATTTTCTATATAAATAGATGTGGTTGTTGAGGACTTATCTTTCTGTACGTGATTGATTTCATTTTTTTTCTGGAACTTGGACATGGGTGTAGCAGACTTTTTTTTTGCATGGTAATACGTGTCTCATTCATATCATAAAGATCAAAATATAAGTCACGTAATGACCAACATGACAAAACTGAAAAGATAGCAGAACATCTCTGAGCTTGAAACCAACGCCCATCACCTTCCTCCGGCACCACCACAGCAGCCACCGAAGAAAAGAATGACAGATCACCTCCCCACCTGAGCTCGACGCGGCTCCATCGCTGATATGCAGCTTTGCGTACCTCCAAGGTGGCTCACCAAAAGTGAAGCCATTGCCGTTGAACGAATCAGACTGGGGCAACACCCCGGACACGCCATCGAACTCCAGATGTAGCACCCCACCACGACTAAGACGTCGAAGGAGGAAACCATACCTGCCATCCACAAACCACGAACTCAACACATGTTCCGTCTTCCAGATGTCGTCGATGCAGACCACAATCTACATCCACTCCTGGAGTACCTCCCAAGCTCCGCGCCGACGCTGGAGCAAACGCCGTCGCAACGGCGGAGCACGAGGACACAGGTCCACCACGAGGATGCCGCCATCGCCACGCCATCCTTGCTTGAACAGACTGGTTTCCAAATTCATCTCCAACCATAGGGCCAATGGCCTTGTCAGGGAAGGATCCGAAGAATCTTTATTTAACACTGTCATCGTCGCCGCCGAAGCCAAGACGATGAATAGTCTAAAAAGCTAAACTATGAAGGAGTAAAGACGATCCACCCGCGTGGATCCGGCGACCCCCCTCATCACCGACGACCGAGGTAGCCGACAGAGGGGAGCTGCCGGAGGAAGGCGCTAGAAAATTGGCACCCCTGATGGCGGCTAGTGTTGGAGCCGCCAGGGACGAGAGGAACGACGCAAGGAAAGGATACGAAGATCCCGAGTCGCGTATCGGGAAACGTCGATCTAAGGTGTCATGGGTGTAGCAGACTCCTATGTCATACGTGTAGGCCTATTTCTAGGATACGTGTAGGTCAATTTCCTTTTAATCTATGTACAAATAAAAGGAATTGTGTTCTAATAGATCATAACTGTTGAGCGTACGTTGTCCACTGCATATGTATAGAACTTGGGTTTGTATTTATACTGTTGTATCTCTCTCTCCCCTCGTATATTTGTACATCTTGGAAGACAAGTAGAGGCCGGTCCACCCTGTACCTATATACATGCACCATGCACACGATCAATGATTATCGATTCGTGCAATCTCATTCTTCCTAACTAACATGGTATTAGTTTAGCACGTCGATCCCTTTCCTAGCTTCCGCCCTAGTCCGCCGTTGCCGCCCTACAGCCGCCGCCGCCGCCCCTCTTGCATCGCCGCCGCCGATGTATGCCGCCGCCTCGTCCCCTTCCTCCTCCCAACTGCCGCACTTCGCCTGCCGCCGCTGCCTTCCCTTCTCCTCCTAGCCGCCGCGCCACCCAACCCTAACTCTACCCGAACCCCAAACCCTACCCAGCGCCGCCGTTAGCCAACCCATCCGAGCCGCGCCGCATTCCCTCTGCCGTCGCAGCTCCATGGCCTCTCCCCACTCCAGCAACTCGAACCCGTTCGTCGGACCTGAGCCCGCCGCCGCCGCCGTTCGCGATCTCGACATCCACACCCGCGTCCCCATCAAGCTCGACCAATCCAACTCCTCGTACTACGCCTGGAAGACCTACTTCAACCTTGTCTTCCGCGAGTATCATCTCCTCGAGCACATCGACGGGTCTGTTGATGGCGACATCATGGCGGGCGATCCGGACTGGGCGGCCATTGAGGCCTCTCTCATCCGGTGGTTCTACCTCACCGTCTCGCCGGACATCTTCCACACGGTTGTCTCAGAGAACGACGACGCGTGTGCCGTGTGGACCAAGATCAACGCCCTCTTCACTAACAATAAACTCCAACGTCTTGTGTTTTTGCAGCAGGAATTTTTCGGGTGCCATCAAGATGACTCCTCCATCGACGACTACTGCATGCGCCTCAAGCGACTCGCTGACGAGCTCCGCGACATTGGCGCCAAGGTGTCCGACAACCTCATGCTGAGCACCCTCACCGCCTGCCTCAATGAGGATTTTGGCAACGCGGCTTCGAACCTCACCCTGCTGCCGAACCTGACGTTTCACTCTGTCGAACGACGGATGAAGAAGGTCAAGGCTCGTGTCCACCACACCGCCCTCACCGCTGAGACTTCTCGCGGGGCGCCTCCGCCGGCCCCGCCTCACCCGCGCCCGCCCGCGCCACCGGGGTGTTGGGGAACACAGTAATTTCAAAAAAATTTCCCACGCACACGCAAGATCATGGTGATGCATAGCAACGAGAGGGGAGAGTGTAGACCACGTACCCTCGTAGACCGTAAGCGGAAGCGTTTTATCAACGCAGTTGATGTAGTCGTACGTTTTCATGATCCGACCGATCCTAGCACCGAACGTACGGCACCTTCGTGTTCAGCACACGTTCAGCTCGATGACATCTGATAACCCACAAGTATAGGGGATCGCAACAGTTTTCGAGGGTAGAGTATTCAACCCAAATTTATTGATTCGACACAAGGGGAGCCAAAGAATATTCTCAAGTATTAGCAGTTGAGTTGTCAATTCAACCACACCTGAATAACTTAATATCTGCAGCAAAGTATTTAGTAGCAAAGTAATATGATAGTAGTGGTAACGGTAATGGTAACAAAGGTAACAATAGCAAAAGTAAATAAGTGAAGAACAATATGTGAAAAGCTCGTAGGCATTGGATCGGTGATGGAGAATTATGCTGGATGCAGTTCATCATGTAACAATCATAACATAGGGTGACACAGAACTAGCTCCAATTCATCAATGTAATGTAGGCATGTATTCCGAATATAGTCATACGTGCTTATGGAAAAGAACTTGCATGACATCTTTTGTCCTACCCTCTCGTGGCAGCGGGGTCTTAATGGAAACTAAGGGATATTAAGGCCTCCTTTTAATAGAGTACCAGGCCAAAGCATTAACACATTGTGAATACATGAACTCCTCAAACTACGGTCATCACCGGGAGTGGTCCCGATTATTGTCACTTCGGGGTTGCCGGATCATAACACATAGTAGGTGACTATAGACTTGCAAGATAGGATCAAGAACTCACATATATTCATGAAAACATAATAGGTTCAAATCTGAAATCATGGCACTCGGGCCCTAGTGACAAGCATTAAGCATAGCAAAGTCATAGCAACATCAATCTCAAAACATAGTGGATACTAGGGATCAAACCCTAACAAAACTAACTCGATTACATGATAGATCTCATCCAACCCATCACCGTCCAGCAAGCCTACGATGGAATTACTCACGCACGGCGGTGAGCATCATGAAATTGGTGATAGAGGATGGTTGATGATGACGACGGTCACGAATCCCCCTCTCCGGAGCCCCGAACGGACTCCAGATCAGCCCTCCCGAGAGGTTTTAGGGCTTGGCGGCGGCTCCGTATCGTAAAATGCGATGAGTCCTTCTCTCTGATTTTTTCTCCCCGAAAGTGAATATATGGAGTTGGAGTTGAGGTTGGTGGAGCGTCAGGGGGCCCACGAGGTAGGGGGCGCGCCCTAGGGGGGCAGGCGCGCCCCCACCCTCGTGGCTAGGGTGTGGGGCCCCTGGTCTTCATCTTTTGCAAGGATTTTTTATTATTTCCAAATAGACGTTCCGTGGAGTTTCAGGTCATTCCGAGAACTTTTGTTTCTGCACATAAATAACACCATGGAAAGTCTGCTGAAAACAGCGTCAGTCCGGGTTAGTTCCATTCAAATCATGCAAGTTAGAGCCCAAAACAAGGGCAAAAGTGTTTGGAAAAGTAGATACGACGGAGACGTATCAACTCCCCCAAGCTTAAACCTTTGCTTGTCCTCAAGCAATTCAGTTGATAAACTAAAAGTGATAAAGAAAAACCTTTACAAACTCTGTTTGCTCTTGTTGTTGCAAATATGTAAAGCCAGCATTCAAGTTTTCAGCAAAGATTATGACTAACCACATTCACAATAACTCTTAGGTCTCATGTTTACTCATATCAATGACATAATCAACTAGCGAGCCATAATAATAAATCTCGGATGACAACACTTTCTCAAAACAATCATAATATGATATAACAAGATGGTATCTCGCTAGCCCTTTCTGGGACCGCAAAACATAAATGCAGAGCACCTTTAAAGATCAAGGACTGACTAGACATTGTAATTCATGGTAAAAGATATCCAATCATAGTCATACCCAATATAAATTAATAGTAATGAATGCAAATGACAGCTGCGCTCTCCAGCTAGCGCTTTTTAATAAGAGGGCGATGACTCAACATAAAAGTAAATAGATAGGCCCTTCGCAGAGGGAAGCAGGGATTTGTAGAGGTGCCAGAGCTCGGTTTTGAAATAGAGATAAATAATATTTTGAGCGGCATACTTTCATTGTCAACATAACAACCAAGAGATGGCGATATCTTCCATGCTACACACATTATAGGCGGTTCCCAAACAGAATGGTAAAGTTTATACTCCCCCTCCACCAACAAGCATCAATCCATGGCTTGCTCGAAACAACGAGTGCCTCCAACAAGCAACAGTCCCAGGGGGAGTTTTGTTTGCAATTATTTTGATTTAGTTTGCATAAAGCATGGGACTGGGCATCCCGGTGACCAGCCATTTTCTCGTGAGTGAGGAGCGGAGTCCACTCCTCTTGAGAATATCCCGCATAGCATGGAAGATAAGGGCAGCCCTAGTTGATACATGGGCTATTCGAGCATACAAAACAGAATGTTTATTTGAAGGTTTAGAGTTTGGCACATACAAATTTACTTGGAACGGCAGGTAGATACCGCATATATGAAGGTATAGTGGACTCATATGGAATAACTTTGGGGTTTAAGGGATTGGATGCACAAGCAGTATTCCCGCTTAGTACAAGTGAAGGCTAGCAAAAGACTGGGAAGCAACCAACTAGAGAGCGACAACAGTCATGAACATGCATTAAAATTAATAAACATTGAGTGCAAGCATGAGTAGGATATAATCCACCATGAACATGAATATTGTGAAGGCTATGTTGATTTTGTTTCAACTACATGTGTGAACATGTGCCAAGTCGAGTCACTTAAATCATTCAAAGGAGGATACCACCCCACTATACCACATCACAACCATTTTAATAGCATGTTGGCACGCAAGGTAAACCATTATAACTCCTAGCTAATCAAGCATGGCACGAGCAACTATGATCTCTAATTGTCATTGTAAACATGTTTATTCAAATAGGCTGAATCAGGAACGATGAACTCATCATATTCACAAAAACAAGAGAGGTCGAGTTCATACCAGCTTTTCTCATCTCAGCCAGTCCATCATATATCGTCATAATTGCCTTTCACTTGCACGACCGAACGATGTGAAAATAATAAGAGTGAACGTGCATTGGACTAAGCTGGAATCTGCGAGCATTCAATAAACAGGAGAAGAGAAGGCAATATGGGCTCTTGGTTAAATCAACAATAATACATATAAGAGCCACTTCAACAATTTAATCGTGGTCTTCTCCTATCGACCCCCAAAGAAAAGAAAATAAATAAAACTATTTACACGGGAAAGCTCCCAACAAGCAAAAGAAGAACGGGAAATATTTTTGGGTTTTCTTTTAATTATTACTACTACAGCATGAAAAGTGAACTAACTAAAAGCTACACTAATTTTTTTGGTTTTTTCTTAAGGTTTATCAAACACACAAGAAGAAAGCAAGAAAAAGAAAATAAACTAGCATAGATATTACAGTGAAAAAGTATGAGCACCGACATCTAGCAATGAGTGTGTGAACATAAATGTAATGTCGGTGAGAGATACGTACTCCCCCAAGCTTAGGCTTTTGGCCTAAGTTGGTTTATTGCCACGGATGGCCTGGCGGATGTCCATAGTTGTAGCCAGGGTCGTACTGAGCTGCGGCAGTTATTGCCTCCTGAGCTGCAGCGTGGCGGCGAGCTGCCTCCGCCCTCCTATCGTACTCATCTGCCTCCTCTCTGGTAATAACATATCTTCCTTTTGCCTGATAATCAAAGAAGGCAGGAGCAGGGAGAGTAATACGGACAACACGACGTTTGTCAAAGATTAAGCGATACCGGAGAGGTGATTCATTCCTCTCGATAAACTGGTGGTGGACCATAGCATTGTAGTCTAAATAAGTAGGAGGCAACTCAATATCATCCTCACGAATGTCCACACCGAAAATCAGCTAAGCGGGTTGCATAAATTCCTCCAAAGAAATCTCCATTAAATCTATTATGGTGCAACCTACGTGCAACAATGGCTCCCAAGTTATAAGTTTTGTCTCCTAACACAGCACTCCTAAGAATACTGAGATCAGGGACACACATGTGACATGCTTCATCTTTACCATTTATGCACCTACCTATGAAGAGAGCAAAATAATGTATAGCAGGAAAATGGATGCTCCCTATGGTAGCTTGTGCTATATCTCTAGATTCCCCCACAATTATACTAGCAAGAAAATTTCTAAATTCAGATTTGCGAGGTTCACTAGCACTACCCCATTGTGGAAGTTTGCAAGCAGCGGTAAAATCCTCTAAGTCCATGGTATAAGATTTTTCATAAAGATCAAACAGGACAGTTGGAGAATTACGTGAAGATGAAAATTCAAACCTCCTCACAAATGTACTAGTGAGATAGTGGTATTGGCGGCACTTCTCTGCCTCGAAGCTCACAAGATCAGCGTTACACAAATATGCGTTAAATTCTTCCTTGATTCCCGCTCGATCCATAAAGTTTTCTGAAGGCCACTCACAAGCACGCACTGGAGCGTCCCTTGGTGGCTCATCGTCAGCATCACACATTGCAAGCCTGGGTCCTTGCTTCCTCGAAGAACCACCTTCGAACATTTTCCTAAGCATATTTCTTCCTCTGAAAAATTTCTGAAATTTTTAGTAACTTCAAATAAAAGTGAACCAAACTCAACAAAATTGATAGCAACTACTCCTACAAGTGCCTAGAGCCTATATCAAGCATTAGAACTACTTGGAACCATATAAATTTGACATGCAAGCTCAAGAACATGGTCACCTAGGCAGCACAAATTTGCAATGAATAAAGCACTAGAACAAAAACTAATTGGACCAATGGAGGAGTCACATACCAAGGAACAATCTCCCCAAGCAGTTTTGTGAGAGGTGCTTTGAGCAAGGAGATCGAAAATCGCAGCAAAATGAGCTAGAACTCGTGCTTGAGCTGGATATTGGTGTTTGTGGGAGGAAGAAGGAGTGTGTGGGTGCAGGAATAAGTGGAGGGGGCCTCCGTGGGCCCACGAGGCAGGGGGGCGCGCCCTCCACCCTCGTGGCCAGGTGCTTGCCCCTCCTGCTGTGTTCTCAGTGCCAGATATTCTCAAATATTCCAGAAAAAATCATATTCCATTTTCAGGGCATTTGGAGAAGTTTTATTTCGGGGTATTTTTATATTGCACGGATAAATCAGAAAACAGACAGAAAAATACTATTTTTACTTTATTTCAACTAAATAACAGAAAGTAAAAGGAGGGTACAAAAGGTTGTGCCTTCTAGTTTCATCCATCTCATGCTCATCAAAAGGAATCCACTAACAAGGTTGATCAAGTCTTGTTAACATACTCATTCCGAATAACATGGAACCAGAGAAATTTCGAATAACACTATGTTACCTCAACGGGGATATGCACATCCCCTATAATAAGAATATCATATTTCTTCTTGACAGTAGGAAGAGGAAATTCAAAACCTCCAAAAATAACCGATGGAATTTTTCCAATAGAATTGATACTATGGACTTGAGGTTGTTTCCTCGGAAAGTGTACCGTATGCTCATTACCATTAACATGAAAAGTGACATTGCCTTTGTTTTAATCAATAACAGCCCCTGCAGTATTCAAAAAGGGTCTTCCAAGAATAATAGACATACTATCGTCCTCGGTAATATCAAGAATAACAAAGTCCATTAAAATAGTAACGTTTGCAACCACAACAGGCACATCCTCACAAATACCGATAGGTATAGCAGTTTATTTATCAGCCATTTGCAAAGATATTTCAGTAGGTGTCAACTTATTCAAATCAAGTCTACGATATAAAGAGAGAGGCATAACACTAACACCGGCTCCAAGATCACATAAAGCAGTTTTAACATAATTTCTTTTAATGGAGCATGGTATAGTGGGTACTCTTGGATCTCCTAGTTTCTTAGGTATTCCACCCTTAAAAGTATAATTAGCAAGCATGGTGGAAATTTCAGCTTCCGGTATCTTTCTTTTATTAGTGACAATTTCTTTCATATACTTAGCATAAGGATTCAGTTTGAGCATATCAGTTAAACGCATACGCAAAAAGATAGGTCTAATCATTTCAGCAAAGCGCTCAAAATCCTCATCATCCTTTTTCTTGGATGGTTTGGGAGGAAAAGGCATGGGTTTTTGAACCCAAGGTTCCCTTTCTTTACCGTGCTTCCTAGCAACAAAGTCTCTCTTATCATAACATTGATTCTTTGATTGTGGGTTATCAAGATCAACAGCAGGTTCAATTTCTACATCATTATCATTGCTAGGTTGAGCATCATCATGAACATCATCATTAACATTTTCATTAGGTTCATGTTCATTACTAGATTGTGTTTCAGCATCAGAAATAGATATATCATTTGGATTCTCAGGTGTTTCAGCAATAGGTTCACTAGAAGCATGCAAAGTCCTATGCTTTTTCTTTTTCTTCTTTTTAGAAGGACTAGGTGCCTCAATATTATTTCTCTGAGAATCTTGCTCAATTCTCTTAGGGTGGCCTTCAGGATACAACGGTTCCTGAGTCATTCTACCAGTTCTAGTAGCCACTCTAACAGCATAATCATTTTTCTTACTATTCAATTCATTGAGCAAATCATTTTGAGCTTTAAGTACTTGTTCTACTTGAGTGGTAACCATATAAGCTTGTTTAGTAATGAGTTTAAGTTCACCTTTAACTCTAGACATATAATCACCCAAGTGTTCAAGCATATCGGAATTGTATTTCAATTGTCTACCAAAATAAGCATTGAAGTTTTCTTGTTTGACAGTAAAATTATCAAACTCTTCTAAGCATTGTCTAGCAGACTTATAGTGAGGAATATCACCTTCATCAAATCTATAGAGAGAATTTACCTTTACTACCTGTGTCGGGTTATCAAGACCATGAGTTTCTTCAATAGGTGGAGGATTAAGATCATATGTTTCTTTAACAGGCGGTAAATTAAGACCATGTATTTCTTCAATAGGAGGTAAATTCTTAACATCTTCAGCTTTAATACCCTTTTCTTTCATATATTTCTTTGCCTCTTGCATATCTGAAGGACTGAGAAATAGAATACCTCTCTTCTTCGGAGTTGGTTTAGGAATAGGCTCAGGAATTGGCTCAGGAACTGGCTCAGGAAGTGTCCAATTATTTTCATTTGTCAACATATTATTCAATAGAATTTCAGCTTCATCCGGTGTTCTTTCCCTGAAAACAGAACCAGCACAACTATCTAGGTTATCTCTGGAAGCATCGGTTAGTCCATTATAAAAGATATCAAGTATTTCATTTTTATTAAGAGGATGATCAGGAAAAGCATTAAGTAACTTGAGAAGCCTCCCCCAAGCTTGTGGGAGACTCTCTTCTTCAATTTGCACAAAATTGTATATTTCCCTCAAAGCAGCTTGTTTCTTATGAGCAGGGAAATATTTAGCAGAAAAGTAATAAATCATATCCTGGGGACTACGCACACAACCATGATCAAGAGAATTAAACCATATCTTAGCATCACCCTTTAATGAGAACGGAAATATTTTAAGGATATACAGGTAGCGAGATTTCTCATCATTAGTGAACAGGGTGGCTATATCATTTAATTTAGTAAGATGTGCCACAACAGTTTCAGATTCATAGCCATGAAAAGGATCAGATTCAACCAAAGTAATTATATCAGGATCAATAGAGAATTCATAATCCTTATCAGTAACACAGATAGGTGAAGTAGCAAAAGCAGGGTCAAGTTTCATTCTATCATTAAGAGATTGCTGCTTCCATTTAGCTAATAACCTCTTGAGTTCATATCTATCTTTGCAAGCTAAAATAGCTAAAGTAGCTTCTTTATCAAAAACATAACCCTCAGGAATAACAGGCAAGTCTTCATCATCACTTTCATCAATATAATCAGTTTCAATAATTTCTTTCTCTATAACCCTAGCAATTTGTTCATCAAGAAATTCACCAAGTGGCACAGTAGTATCAAGCATAGAATTAGTCTCATCATAAGTATCATGCATAGCAGAAGTGGCATCATCAATAACATGCGACATATCAGAACGAATAGCAGAAGCAGGTTTAGGTGTCGCAAGCTTACTCAAAACAGAAGGTGAATCAAGTGCAGAGCTAGATGGCAGTTCCTTACCTCCCCTCGTAGTTGAGGGATAAAATATTGTCTTGGCATCTTTCAAGTTCTTCATAGCGACCAGCAGATATAAATCCCAAGTGACTCAAAGAATAGAGCTATGCTCCCCGGCAACGGCGCCAGAAAATAGTCTTGATAACCCACAAGTATAGGGGATCGCAATAGTTTTCGAGGGTAGAGTATTCAACCCAAATTTATTGATTCGACACAAGGGGAGCCAAAGAATATTCTCAAGTATTAGCAGTTGAGTTGTCAATTCAACCACACCTGGATAACTTAATATATGCAGCAAAGTATTTAGTAGCAAAGTAATATGATAGTAGTGGTAACGGTAATGGTAACAAAGGTAACAGTAGCAAAAGTAAATAAGCGAAG